>NC_140950.1:98147936-98615436 GCF_014529385.1 Adiantum capillus-veneris
TGTGAACACTGAGTGGAAATCCAGTGACAAAATCCATTGAAATATGTTTCCAAGGTTTTTTAGAAATATGGAGAGGATGTAAAAGTCCCAATTTCTTACCTGTTGATGCTTTGACCTTTTGACAAATTAAACAAGTTGAAACATATCGTTTAACATCAGTTTTCATAGTAGGCCAAAAGAAATCACGACAAGTTTTGAAAAGTAGCAGCAAATCCTCTATGTCCAACATAGAGTGGTTTGTGCAACTCTTCAATGATCATTGTACAAAAAAGTTAAGTTACACACAATTTTTGTCTGAAATAAAGAAAGTTTTCTTGAATAGTGTATTCCAAAAATGTGTGCACAGAGTTCTCAGTCATATGGAACCATGTGGTTTTGAAATCATCGTCTTGTGCATAAGTGTTAGGCATTGAATCAAATGAAGTACCTGTAATGGTTGATATACTATTAAGAGAGGGTCTTCAGCTCAAAGCATCAGTGACAACATTCTCCTTACCAGGTTGGTATTGAATGTTGGGTTGAAAACTTTGAAAGAAGGCAGCCCACTTAATATGTCTATCATCTATTAAGGGTTGAGACAGTAAATACTTGATACTTTGTTGATCAAATTTGATGATTAAATCAATACTCATTAAATAGTGTTTCCAAATTTTCAAAGCATGTACAACAACGGTTAACTCTTTGTCATATGGTTTAAACTTACGGATTTCAAGTGGGAGTGGATGGTTATCTTGGATAAGGAGTGCACCGATATCTTTTCCACTAGCATTAGTGACTATGACAAAGAATGGTCTATCAAAATCAGGGAATTGTAGTACTTGTGCATTTATCAAATCATTTTTGAGTGCATTAAGGGAACTTTCTTACAAATCAGTCTATACACCCGGGGCAATCACTTTTTAGAATGTGTATGCTATCACGTGAGTTAACCTGAGAGGATTATTAAAAGATCAAAATGTATACATACAGAGGGGGGTGGGGGTTTTTTAAATAGGCATGTAGTGTAAATATAGTATGTATATTGAGGTATTATTAATAACCTCTTGAACGCACGTGATATAGGAAGCTTTTGATAAGTGACTGCCCCGGGTCTATACATAAGGAGAATTTTTCTTTAACATGAGAGTGAGGTAATGAGATTTGTAATCAAAGTTACATACAAACTTCTTATAATAATTGCGTAGACCAATAAAAGAACGAAGTTCATGTAAATTTTTGTGTCTAGGCCATGATTGAATGGTTTCAATTTTCTTAGGATCTACATGGATTCGCTTTCCCGATATAATGTGTCCCAAATATTCAATTTCAGATTGGAAAAATGAACTCTTTTCAGGATTCAGATACAAGTGGTTGTGTGCAAGCAATTCAATTACACTTGTTAAATGCTCTTTATGTTCTTGTTCTGGTTTACTGAATACAAGAATGTCATACAATTACAAAATCTTGATGGTCAACAAAAATTCTTTTTATCATGCATGTGAATGTGGTTGGTGCATTTGTCAAACCAAATGGCATGACAAGAAATTCATAGTGTCCTGTTTGTGTTCTGAAAGCAGTTTTGTAGACATCTTGATCAAACATTTTGACTTGGTGATACCCTGATTTGAGGTCAATTTTTCTAAAGATGTTTGTCTCTTTTAGTTTGTCTAATAGATCATCCATTCTAGGAATATGAAACCTATTCTTGATGATGATCTTATTTAAAGCCCTGTAGTCAATACACATACAAAAAGTCTCATTTTTCTTCTTAACATTGAGTATAGGAGCTCCGTATGGTGAACTACTAGGTCTGATAAGTCTTCAATCAAGCAAGTCAATGATTTGAGTTTGTATCTCCTTGTGTGCAGTTGGATTTACACGATAAGGTGCTCTACAAGGTGGTTCACTATCTGGTATAATATCTATTTTGTGGTCTTTTGGGCGTGAAGGTGGTATTCTAGGTGGTAGATCATGCATGAAACAATTCTAAAATTTTGAGAGAAATTAATCATGTGAAGAGTTATTTGAGGTTTCAGTTTCAACAAAAAATTGATTTTCCAACACTAGATATGTTTTTCCTTGTTTTCGAATGGCTCTCTTGGCTTGAGTGTGAGAAAGAAGTGGAAATTTTTGATGTGCTAGTGTTGCTTGGATGCAGAAATTTGTATTATTATGAGTGAGAGACATGGTATGTGTTTTATAATTAATCAACGAATCAAATTCATGACGAAATGGCATTCCCAAAATCATATCAAGACCATGCAACGGTGCTACCAAAAATGTACGTGTTTGTGTAAATTCACCAATACAAACTTCAACATTGACTTGGGTTTTGCAATTAAAATGTTGATTATTAAAAACAATTTAGAATTTGTGAGGTGAAGAACTTTTAGAGAGAGAGAGAGTTGTTGTGCCAATCGCATGGAAATAAATTCATGGCTACTGCCATCATCTAAAAGAATGGTGACACTTTCACCCTTGACTATGCCTTGCACTTAGAAAAAAGTGTGAGGAGATATAAGAGTACTTGAAGATGGGTTGTCTCCGTGGTCATACTTAGGATCATATCCCTCATCGTAATTAGCTTCCACTTCATTTTTGTCGGGATTAGCATCTGCAATGAGGTTAACAGTAGCGCCGTTGGGGAGGTTGTTGTTGAAGGGTTTTTGGCTTGGATTTTGGATGACTTCATTGGATTGTCCATTGCTCTTAGCAGACTTTTTGGACATTTATCTGCATAGTGACCATATTGAAAAAATTTGAAAGAATTTACCTTTTTATTACCATTAGAGTTTTGAGTAAGACGTTGGTTGAAAGAATTTTTGTTGCCTTGTTGCTGCGTGTTGTTGTTGTTATTGCTATGAGGTTGAGAAATTGTAGCAGAATTGTCAAATCTGCGTCTGGTACGGCTTTGATGTTTGTTCCTATCAAAGTTAAGAGAGAAAGAAGCTCTCTTGTTACGGTTAATGTTAGCAGTTTGTTTGGTGTGAGAGGGTTGTCCACCTTTCTTCTTCTCCGCATTAAGGGCCAAAAAATAGCCTTTGACAGTGAATCCGGTTCAAACATGTCTAGCTCAACACTAATTTGTAGTGCTAAGCCAGATATATATTTATGCTTTAATTTCCTGCGAGCGACTGACATGTTCAATAGCTTGCAATTGAATTAAATAGTTCCAAAAACAATCAGTATAGCCTTGGACATCTTCATTTTGACTCTGTTGAATGAAATCCCACTGGCGTTGTGCTTTAGCTTTATACTGTGTGGGCAAAAATTGAGGTAAAAACAACTTTTTGAATGCATGCCAGTTACGTGGTCTTTTTCCATGCTGTTTGGTGGCGATCCACCACAATGCAACACTACTGGTGAGATGATTCAATGCACATTTTACCATTTCACGCTCGAAAGTCTTCATCATGAAAATAGTCATCTAATTGACTAACCCATGCTAGAACCGTGCTAGCATCTTTAGTGACATCAAAATCCTTAAAAGTGAAGGCTTTTCTGCTGATTTTGTTTTGCTTGGGTGCCGGTGCAGATTCTATGCATGTAGAATGCAATAATTTATCTTCAAGCTCTTGCCTTTGCATGCATTCAAATGTGAGAGATTGTTGCAGATTGGCAAGCTGCTCAACAATTGTGGGACGAGTTGCTGCTGGTAGGCCAATGAAATAAGTAATATCGATCGGCTTTTTTTTTCTTTCTTTCTTTCCTTTTGAGCGGCTCGGTTGCCAACCTGGGGGGGGGGATGACCACCCTCTTAAAGTGTATAACTTTTGAGCCTTGGGAGATTAATTGATGGCCACACCTTTAAATGGTTAAAAGGTGTGAATGCATGGGGTAGAAAAAGCGTGAGGCTAGGAACAGGGTTGGACAGCGATGGTGCACAGGGAAAAAGCAAGTGATGGCGGCCGTTGTAGAGGTTAGGAACAGGGTAGAAAAAGCGTGAGGCTAGGAACAGGGTTGGACAGCGATGGTGCACAGGGAAAAAGCAAGTGATGGCGGCCGTTGTAGAGGTTCTTGCCCATCACGACTTTGGTAGCAGTTGATGCCATCCAGGGACACTTCCTTTGATGCAATCCAGACGCAATTTGGCTGGGGTCAACAGAGGACATGTTTGCATGCAAGAAGCGATTCCCACACAATCTCCTCCAATTGCCTCTTGAAATAGTCTTTATGGAAATTTATCCATGCATCGGCTTCAAGTTCTCACGTAATGATTGAAAACTCTAATAAGGTTCGTGAATCCGTTCTCTTGCCAATACGCTTCTTGAACTCCTTTTGTCTTTGTTCCTTTAATTCGTATCTTGATCATCACTTCTTCAATTTCTTCGAAATTCTTTGCTCGTTTGACTCTCACTCTACTACATTCACAATCCGCAATTTTTAGGCATTAACTTGGAACTTAAAACTCGACATACCGTATCTTGATGGCTGATAAGTCAAATTAGTGGGTTATTTTGTCGATTGATCGCCAATTAGGTTCAATTTGTGGACTTGATATTTCCAATTCGCAATTTAATTTCCAATTTCCTCAAACCTGTTGCTTTGATATCACGGTTGGGAGAAAGGGGGGAGACCGGTTGCTTAAAACAATTCAACACTTAAAAACAAACATCACCATCAACCTGTCAACATCTGTTCCCAATTTTCAAGCGCGCGCGCACACACACACACACACACATACACACACACACACACACACACACACACACACACACACACACACACACACACACACACACACACACACACACACACACACACACACACACACACACACCTAGACTATGACACACACACACACACATACTAAACGTATAGATTTGACAGAGACAAGTTGTAAGAGGGTGTAAGAACATGGAAGAGAAGATGTAGAATTAATTAGGGAGTACACATCAAAGACAGAATAGCTTAAGAGAGGGGAGATGAAAAATTGAGATCATCTACAGAATAAAGGCCTAAAATCATAGCCTCAAACTCCACGGCACCTCTCTTGTAGAGTTTGGTATTTGACATTTTGATTTATTATTGATGCCAAAATTGGAGGCCCCTCTTTTACACTTTAGTTATGAGTGGTACACACTACTTATTGCATGATCCTCTTAGGGTGGGTTCTCACTATCCTATTTACAAAGGAGCCATAGTGGGTCCACACTACTTATTGCATGACCCTCTTAGGGTGGGTTCTCACTATCCTATTTACAAAGGAGCCATAGTGTCTTATTTCTAAAATACTATGCTAAGATAAAATGACTAAGAGAATTTTTATTTTCTAGTGCCTCCTTGACAACTTCCAGAGTTCCAATATACAAACCATCATGCACTCACTAGTAGTAAAATTCAAATAGACAACACATAATTAGCCATTAAGCCAGCTATCCCAATTGCAGTTAACCACATGCAACAGGAGGGAACCCAGTCTTGTAACAGTGTTTTTGAAGAGTGAAAGGTAACCTAAAAATAAGGGATTGTCCAACCTCCCCTCGTTTCTCTTTTCCACTCATTGAGAGCAGACCTTGCACGTTGTGGCATGCCAATTGAATAGAGGTGGAAAAAAGCATCCTTGGTGTGAGTGCAAGGTCACCAAGGGGTGCACTCATAGGAAAGAGTTGAGCTTGGGTAAGAGAAAAGCCTTATTAAATGAAAAATGCAAGCAATACCAAGTACCCAAGAATCCAGGTACCCAAGTATGCAAGAACCCAAGTACCCAAAGTACTCCAAGAACCCTAGAACCCAAGTACCCCAAGTACCCAAGTATTGAGTGTATGGTCATCTCACCAGAAGCAGAATGGATACTCCGTGTGAAGGTGATGAGAGTGGAATTGGAGACAAAAAAGTCCCTACACTAGGAGGATTGTTTCCCGATCCTCAGCCATCCCCATCTACGCCACGGACTACACCAAATCCTATGGAGACCTTGGTCAAGTCTATCATGTAGAAGATGTAAAACAAGAAACTAAGTGTGCCGCCATGGATAGAGAACGTGAAGAACGGAGGGCAGCTATGGAGCTCAAGCGTGAGCAAGCATGCGAAGCTCAATGCATAGCGGCTAAAGAAAAGAGAGCAGCTATGAAGCTAGAGCGTGAGTAAGCATGCAAAGCTCAGCGCATAGTGATTGAAGAAAAGCGGATGGCCATGGAGCTAGAGCGAGAGTCACAGCGGGACCAACACATGAAAGAGTTGGTCCTACAGGTTCTCTCCCCAAAGAGCGAGCCACTCAAGGAGATCAACAAGTCATCTCATAGCACATGTAGAGATGATGACTCAAACAATCCAATCATTGAGAAGTTGACTTTTAGTAAGTATGATGGTAAGATGGATGCTTCTATGATTTATTCTTGGTTGCATCAATTTAATGCTTACTTTGAGATTAACAAGAAAAAGAGTAAGAGTAAAGTATTGGTGGTTGCCATGTATCTGTCAGGTGTTGCCATTAATTAGTATCAGACCTGGTAAGAGGCATAGATGGTTGAATACCTTGATCATGCCTCGGGTGACGAACCACTATCTTTCACTTCCGTCGACTTGCAAGACAAGCTTAATGCTTGTTTTATGCCACCACATTACCTTGATCAATTGAAAGAATATTGGCGAGGCCTCAAGAAAAATGGCACTCCCATTATGTCTTTTTCTAACCGTATTTTACAGATTGGTGTTCAATGGTGCAAGTTGGATGAGCATTGCAAGAAGGCTTTCTTCTTTGGTTTGCACGAGTACATCAAGTACGACGTGAAAGTCTTCCAACCCATCGATTACAATGATGCCGTCAAGATTGCTCTTGAGCAAGAAATGAAGCACAACAAAGGTAAGCCGAAGGAGAACAAGTCAAGTACCCCTCAGAACCAATAGAATGGTAAGAACCATGGTAGTTCTTCCTCCTCTCAATCTTCCTATACACCTAGATCACATTACTCTTTTCACCTAATAGTAGGAAAGGCTAAAACATAGGGAATCCCTAAGTTGACATCTAATGAAAAATACGCTAAAGGAATAGTAGGAGGTTGGTCAAGTCTTGAAGAACAAACCGAGTATGAAAAAGAAGGAAGATGTTTTCAGTGTCACACTAAAGGTCACATGAAAAGAGATTGTCCTAAGAAAGACCCACAGAACCCACATCTTTGTTTAGTGTTATAAATGAGAAAATTAATGTGCCCCAAGTTTCTAATGATCATCTAGATCAGTCTCTCATGAAGTGCTATGGTCATATGAATGGTCAGCATATTGTGATTTTGTTTGATGCTGGTAGTCCTCATAATGTGATTAGTGATTCTCTTATGAAGAGTGCACATTTAGAAGCTATTCCAATGGATCTCTTTGGATTTTCTCCTGGCATGCAATCCTCACTTATGCATGAATGTCCAAATGTGATAGTCTCAGTTCAAAACATAGGGTTTCGTCTTAAGTTTGTCGTCTCTCCTTTTTTAGGATGTGATATGATTTTGGGCATATAGTGGTTTAAAAGTTTTGATCCATGAGCTAGTTGGAAAGAAGACTCTCTCTCTCTCTCTCTCTCTCTCTCTCTCTCTCTCTCTCTCTCTCTCTCTCTCTCTCTCTCGGGGTCAATGGTGCCTCTCTCATGGTTATTTGATGTGAGAAGAATATTTTGTCTTTGTCATTAATCTCTCACTCTCATGTTTTGAAAGAGTATAAAGCACGCAATCCCATAGTCTCTCTCAGTATACAATCCCCCAGTCCAAAAAGAATCAATCATTGCATGATAAGGAAGCTCTCTCTATCATTCATTCTCTACAACCTTAGAAGCATTTTCTGCATGATAGAGATTTAGTTGTTAGTAAAAATCATCAAGCCTTCAAGTGGCTCCAGTCTGTACCGAGTACACATTGGAGTAACCTTCAAGCTTGATGGCTCTAGTCTTGTGATCAATTTGGTGGTTTGATTGATTACGTTGCAGATACGATCAGTCACAAAGGACATATCTTGGTTCTTGAGTCGATTTCCACAGTATCGATTTAGGAAGTATCTTTTGTTCACATGCAGAGTCCGTATGCATTTTTTGAGTCTTTCATTCGTGATGGTATTTTGTATTTTTGTCACCGTCTTTGTGTGTTACCTCTCATAAGAAATCCATATTGTAGGATGCACATGATTCACCCATGGATGAGCATAGCAGCATGAACCACACCTTAGGAAAGGTAGAAAGTTTGCACTTAAGGAATACACAATGTTGCACCATGGTAAGTCATGTCAATAACTTTTTCATGTTCATTCTGAGGCAAAACAGAGTCACAACAAAAGCACTAGCATGATTGTCTGTCAAGCTTTGGTATTACCTTTATGGTTTGCCATAGTTGATAGTTTTAGGTAGAAAAGTCAAGTTTAGATCCCATTATTGGTATGGAAAGTTATGGCACTCTGTCACATTTTTCATTTACCTTAAATCCACAGTCACTTAGGAAGCATAGTCTCTTTCCAACCACCCGCAAAGTAACAAATGTGTCTATGAAATTGTGGTTGAAGTTGTTTCAGGGAGATCCTTCAGAGAAGATGAACCCAAGATTGTAGATGAAGTAATAGAAATGGAGCCAATGTAGATTATTTTGCATCACTTTTGGTGTAGTGCTAGCATTGTATTCCTTTTTGAAGTTCAAGTATTGTGGCACGCACATAGCAGAGTGGGCCGGAGAAGGTTCTTTTGCAGATTCCCTAGAGTTTTTGGAGAACTACATGGAAGCCATGTAGCTCGGTACAAGTACCTCACCTTGAAAAGGGGGGGATGTCATGTGCACATCAAACCCTAGGTGCATGTAGACAAGCTAGCTCCTATTTCTAGGGTTTAGGACAACCTGGGAAGTGTTTAGGCACCCTTGTGAGCTTGTACATAGGATGTGCATGTCCACGCACTTTAGATTAGTTGCATACCCTTTGATTGCACATGAGCATAGCCAGTGTCTACTACATGTAGGCAATGGGGAGTGTTCCCATACAATTGTATTAGTACCCAACCTAGGTTTTTATTTGCATGTCAATCACCTCTTATTAGTAGTTCATCAATTAATAAGTGGCATTTTTTCATCATTTTAGAGATCATGGGATTTTTAGGAGGCATTGCCCTACCCAGCTTTTATCCCATATATAAGTGAATCTAGGGGTCACTTCTCCACAGTAAGTCAATACCCGCACTACAAGTACCAAGTATCCGTAGTACCTCGGCACCCCTCTAACATTTTTGCACCAAATTATCTCTAGCGTTTTCAAATTCAGCCCATCATACCGGATCAGCCAACATTTTCAATTTTTTGCATAAGATCAGCCAACATTTCACATTCATCCCTTAGATCAGCCGTTGTTTTAAGTTTTCTACCATTGTCGGCATCGGCGATAGCAAATCAGCCCATATCCTTGTCGCCATTGCAGATCACAACCAAAATCCCTAGCATTTTTGCATCCCAGCCTTTAGCCTCATGGAACCAAGTATCTACCACAAGCTCTCATCAACATCCCAGTATCTAGTACCATTGTATCAGCATTTTGTGCAATCTAATGCAAATACCTCTCTAGCGATAGAGAGGGGGGCTCTTGGTGGAGGGGGGCTTGGGACCCCATCTAGTGTCAATTTTCTTTCTCTCTCTCTCTCTCTCTCTCTCTCTCTATATATATATATATATATATATGTGTGTGTGTGTGTGTGTGTGTGTGTGTGTGTGTGTGTGTGTATCACTCACAATATCCTTCTCTTTTCTCTCTAGTCTATTGCACATCTCTCATGAAGTAAAAGGAAGTCTCTCATTAAAAAGAACCTTGAATACGCACTGAGAACTCATCCTGAGCATACCCCATCAATTACTTTTGTTGCACATAACATTGATAGCAGAGCTCTTTGGCAGTGTTTGGTATCATCACTCAAGAAAAGAACCTAAAAAATGTCTCTCATAATTTTTTCTTGAAGAAAATTTGTGTCTCGACCCCAAAATTATTAGCCACTTCCACCCTTAGTCCATCGTGCATCATGCACATTCCCATCTTCATCAATGTGCCTTACGTCCAATTAAGCCATAAAGAACCACAATTTTTTTCTTTTTCTTGTTGAGGTTGCACATAACCCAAGACCACTTGGGCGTGTTGATCTCTCTAATTTGTGTTTTTGAAGAGCGACATGTAACCCAGAAAAGAAGGGCTTGTCCAACCTCCCCTTGTTCCTCTTTTCCACTCATTGAGAGTGCTTGCACATTATGGCAGGCTAATGAACGTGAGGTGGGAAAAAACAACCTTGGTGTGAGTGCAAGCCGCCAAGGGGTGCATCCATAGGAAGGAGTTGAGCTTGGGTAAGAGAAAAACCTTCTTAAATGCAAATTCCAAGCAGTATCAAGTACCTAGGTACCCAAGTACACAAGAACCCAAGTACCCATAGTACCCCAAGAACCCCAGAATCCAAGCACCCTAAGTACACAAGTACTCAAAGCATGGTTATCACAAGAAGCAGATTGGATACTTTGTGTGAAGGTGATGTGAGTGGAATTAGAGAAGAAGAAGTCCCTACACCAAGAGGATTGTTTCCCAATCCTCCACCGCCATGGATTGCACCAAGTCCTATGGAGACCTTGTTCAAGTCTATGATGGAGATTATGTTTCACGTGCGCACTGCCCTTGTGCTGTGTGGACAAGCTTTTTCTACAATTGAGCGTTAGTCTTAGCTTAGGACTTAGCCTTGCACCTTGTGAGCCTCTAGTAGGATGTGCATGTCCAAGTTGGTCATAGTTGCATACCCTCACTTGCACAATTAAGTCACTTAAGCATATAGACATATGAACAATCACTTAAGTCATTTACTAATAAGTGACTTTCACATGACATTTATCTTAAGTAGGTAGTGAAAATGGCTAAAAGACCTATTGAAAGACCCCTTTGGGCGTTAGAGAAGGCACAAGAGTTAGTAAAACTGCATGTGTTTCATTCGATCAATGAACCTTTTTACTAGCGAGCTATCCAAAAAGTTTAAAACCCTATTGCCCCTTTCAAGGTTACTCTTAGCTAAAAGCACAGTCTATAACAAACTTGGACACCCCAAGTCTGGAATCTAGCATGACACATGCAAAAAAGTCACTTTAAAATACTTCCACTTAAATCACAGTTCAATTGAGTCAACACGACCCGCCTTAGTTCCGTGCCAATAGAGATTTCCCCAAAGGCTGCGCCCCTTTTGGTATTTCTTTTTGTATTAATGATTAAGCAAAGTACATTTGCCCGCGTGTCTCCTCTGTTCACCGATTTGTCAACTCTTGTGTGCTAGAGAGAGCCCACCGGACTTATTTAAAGGCCCTTGGCCATGGGAAAATTAGTACATGAAAAGCTTCCAAACTCAAAAGCAATTTGGCTTCAAAAGCTAGTGCCAAATCAGCTAGCACAATTTGCGTTATTTCGTGCAGCCTACCACATCAACACAGCCAATGCGTTTTGCAAAAATCCGTACGGCCAACCACATCAGAAATTTTGTGCAATTTGTGGATTTTCGTATAGCCAACTCTTTCACTTTCTTTTAATTTCCCTAGTTGTCCTCATGGCATGTCGGAAGATGCCCATAAATTGGGACAACTTATAGTATGCCACATCATAAGTTTGTGACCTACCCCCCTCTTCAAAGAACTGTAACTGTCCTTGATTATGCTTGCAAAACATACAGAGGCCATAAAACAATTCAATAGACACTAACTCTAGCTATTGATGCACTAGACAAACACAAATCTAGCACTTGCACAAAGATGACTCAATCAGTGCACATTCACATCATATCAATCACATAAAAGCTGATTCCAGATCTACGACCACGATTCCTAGAACTGTATTTCGCAATTACATCTAGAGCCATCCTGAACCTCATTGATGTTGGATTAGATAATTATTATTGTGATCATGTCTACAGCCTTCTCGAGACCAAAATGTTGCAATCGTTTCGTCTTTCAATCCTGCACTCAAACAAAATCACATGAGAGAGTACACATCAATCACATTCAAGTTTGGAAATTCCATTTTTAGTTTCCTTATTCATAAATTCATACATCAAAATAATGTCAGTACAATAGTATCCCTGAAATCCAAAGGGAAATCAGTGACTTTATTCCATCTAGGTAATCTATGACAAAGGACAAAGTGACTCCTCTCTCGTGCAGTCCCATCTGCAGAATGCACCAAATTCAACCCTGTGCTGATCCGTGAGATCTTTTGGAATAGATGCAGCTAAGCCAAAAGCCTCAAGGTAAAGTTGCAAAATCTAAGGAGTATTTGTTAGGTCCTCCTCCTTCATCCACTTCACATCCAATGTAGGGTAGTTCTTGAAATTTACTAAGAACCACCGAATCATTTTACCTTTCACTTTCCTTTTGTTATGGGCTAGTATCAGTTTAGGAATGAGTATCTCCTTTCTCTCTTCCACTTCAAGTTGCTCATCAGGCTCCTTGTCAACTAGTAGCGCACCCGTAAAGGGTTTCAAGAGACTCACATAAAAAGCGTTTTGAATCTTCCAAGTGTCTGGCAACTTGAATTTGAAGGATACATCATTTAACTTTTCTTGAATCTGGAAAGGACCATAATACCTCATGCTAAGCTTTGGAAAAAGCCACTTCTTTCCCTTTCATTTCCTTAGGCGTGCCTTCTCAAAACATAAGAGCACCTAATCATCTTCCTTCAACTTCAAGTCGCGTCTATGTCTATCTGCTGCCTTCTTGTGTTGTGCTTGAGACTGCTCTAGAGCCTCACGAATCATGGAAAAAACAGTGTCGAAATCCCTCGTGTATTGATCTGCTTCAAAAATCTTGTCCTTGGTGCTTAGAAATGGAGAGATCTTCTTAGCACCTTTGATTACCTCAAATGGTGCTTTCCCTCTCGAAGAGTGAACCGTGTTATTGTAGGCAAATTTCACCAAAGGCACATATTTTTCCCATTGAGGCTTCTGATCAAAGATGAAAGACTTCAATAAATCCAAAACCACTAAATTGGCCATCTCATATCGCCCATTTTCCTACGGGTGGAATGATGATGAGAAGCGCAACTGCGTGCCGATGTTCTCCCAAATTTCCCTCCAAAACAAACCTTGAATGGGAATCTTTGTTCGAGACTATGGTCTTAGGCATGCCATGTAACCAAAAAATATGAGCAATGAACAATCTCACTAAATGATTAGGCTTGACAGTCTTGTTTACTGGAATAAAGTGAGCTTGCTTGCTAAATCTGTCAATGATTGTCCAAATGCCATCGTGCCCACTTTGAGTCTTGGGGAGGTCAAAGATGAAATCCATAGCAATCAATGCTTTCCTAGGGCGGGTGGGAATGGGTAAAGGTTGTAGAAGTCTTTGTGCCTTATGCCTGTCAAACTTGACCTTTGGGCATACTAAACAACTACAAACAAAGTCATCCACATCCTTTTTAAGCCTTGCCCAATAGAAGTAATGCTCCTTACCCTTCAAGGTGGTATCTATGCTGCTGTGGCCTGTAAAATGTGGACAATGGCACTCTGTCAATACCTTTTCCCTCAAGGGTTGTGTAACACACTGTTAAGTATGGAGCCTGATTTACCCTTGTAATTTTTTGTGGTAAAATCGCACATTTGTAAGGCCCCCATTATGAGGAGAATCCATCTTGCGTAAAGGAAAATCACTCGCCAAAAAAACCAAAATTTTCACGGCAAAAAATCAGGGGCAACTTAAGGGGCCTCGGGGGCGGAAGCCCCCGAGACTTTTTTTTCCCTCACCGGAATATTCCTTTTTGCCGAAATATTATGACCGGACGGCGGCCGGAAAGTGGTCGGAAAACAACCGTCGGTTGGCCGGTGGCTGGTAGTCAATGGCCGATGGCCGGTGGTCGGAAGTCAATGGCCGGTGGCCGAATTCAAAAGTGAATTTGTCTACACAAGGGTGGCCACACATGGGTGGATTGGAGGGTCTGATTTGGACTTATTTACACAAGGGCGGCTACACATGGCTGCCTCTCCTAAGAGAGGGCAGCCCTTTTGGCCTATAAAAGGAGGCCATTTCTACACACATTTCATAGTGTGAAGTTGATGCAACAAGGTGAGTGTGAGGTGGTGAGAGTGAAGCAAGGCAGGAGCTTCATTAAGGGTATAATCCCTTTGTAAACTACTTCTTGTTTTGAAGTACTAAAGCCATTGAGTGGCTGCTTTCCCGTGGACGTAGGTGAACCACGTATATCGTGTGTACTCTCTCTCTCTCTCTCTCTCTCTCTCTCTCTCTCTACTCTATAATCTCGTGTATGTAAATCTGTCTCTCTCCATTAAGTAATCTACTCAATTATCTATTTAGCTACGTCTTATTTCCTAACACACACAACATTGTTTTCTACATCAAATATACGTCTTGTATGGAATAGCTTAAAGTTGGCTTTCCATTCCGTATTCGGGTAAAAATGTCAACAAACTCAGGATCTGTGGTATACTGGTCAACCATATCCTTGAAGCTTCTATGTTGAATCCCAAAATAGCTAGAACCAAGGGCTTCCAAGACAATGCATCTACCATTAAATTCTTCTGTCCCTAAACATGAACAATCTAGAAGTGAAACTGTGACAGGATGTTAGCCCATCGCATTCTCTTCTCCAAAATCTTCTTTTGTGACAAGAAGTAGTGTAAGCTCTGATGATGCGTAGAGACTGTAAAATCAACTTTGAGTAAATAGTATTGCCACTCTGTAAGAGCATGGATCACTGCCAATAGCTCTTTCTCATATATTTGTGCTACCAACTCTGGCCATGAAAACATCCTGCTTTTGTAAGAAATGACATGGCCTTCTTGCATCAAAACTACTCCCCAGACTATGACCACAAGCATCACAATAAACTTTGAAAGGCTTCTGCAAGTCTGGAAAAGCCAACAATGGTCCAATAGTCAATTTTGCAGTCACCTCTATCAGTTCCCATGTGAAAGGTACTCCTTTTTGAGTCAGTAAATGCAAAGGTGAAGCTATCTCTGCAAACTTCCGAATGAACCGTCAATAATAAGAGCACAAGCTCAAAAAGCTTTGAACTTCGTGAACATTTTGTAGGTCAAGCCAATCACGGATAGTCTCTATTTTGTAGGTCAAGCCAATCAAGGATAGTCTCAATTTTGGCCGGGTCCATCTGCATTCATTTTGCTCAGACGATGTGCCCCAAGAAATGTATCTTTGGTAAGAAAAACTCACTCTTTCTGGCATTGATAACCAATCTATGCTTCTGTAATGCTTGAAAGACCTGTAGCAGATGATGTCTATGCTCTGCCTCATTGTTGGAGAAAACTATAATGTTGTCAAAGAAAGTGCCCATAAAAGATTGATACTCTCACGAAATCCTATCCATCATTTGATAAAAAGTTGCTGGAGCATTTGTGAGTCCAAAAGGCATCACCAAATATTCATATAAACCAAAAGTTTTTTTTAAAGTTGTCTTGTAGAAATCCCCTGGAGCGATTCGGATTTGCTGATATCCACTATTCAAATCAATTCTCTTGAGGCAAGAGGATCCCTGAAGTATGTCAAGTACATCATTGATCCTTGGAATAGGGAATCGATTCTTGATGGTGATTTTATTGAGCTCAAAATTCAATGCACATTTTCCAAGATCGTCTTTCTTTGGTACCATGGAGAACAGAAAGGTGACGTGCTAGGTTGGATGAGACCCTTTTCTAGAAGTCCTTTTACTTGGTTCATTACTTCTTTATTTTGGGCTCGGCTAGCTTGATAAGGTGGCCGGCTCAGCGGTATACTTCCAGCAATCCAATCAATCGTATGGTCCTTAGGATGAGGTGGAATTAACTCTTCTGGTAGGCCTTTGAAGAAGCAATCAACCTGTGTGTGCAAAAATTCTTATCATTCCTTATCCAATTCAAACATACTAGTTTTTTGCTTATCATTCAATTCTTTCAAGTAGATCGTGTAAACAAAAAGATCGGATCTCACTAATTTTGAAATGGCCGAATCCAATACAATAGGGATGGACTCGCCCTTCAATTTTACATCAAGCTGAATTTTCATGCCCTTGTCATTTTTCAAAGTCGCTTTCTTAGCCCGATTATCAACCACGGCGTTGTTCTTATGGTATGAGGGGATTCCTTGGAGGATGTCACACCCTTCCGAAGGCATGATGTAAAAGTCCTTGTGCCCTAAATACCCTTGATAATGAAAATGAAGTTTGTCAATGACGGGTGTAATGGCAACATCCCATCCGGGTGCCACTAGAACTGCCTCCGCTTGTGGCCCCATTTTTTCGGGCATAATTCCAAGTCGAGCTGACAATTTGGGTGAAATGAAGTTGGCCTTGGATCCTCCATCAAAGAAGATGAGGGCTTCCTGATCTCGTACTTTTCCCCATGTACGAAAAAGTTATGTGCTTTCGTCCATCTGATTCGGGTTGGTCCCCATACAATCTTGTATTAGTCTTGCTTTCATCTTTCCTTTTTTGCCAGCTGCTCTAGAGCTCTTTGGCCTATCTTCTGATTGTCGTCGCTGTGCCTTTTTGGGGCACCTTGATGTGTCCTTTCTCTTCGCAATCAAAACACTTTCCCTCTTTGAGGTAGTATGATATCTAATCCTCGATCAATCAAGGTCGTGCCTCCTTCGTTTTTTGAAATTTCCTTCTTCTTTTCCTATCATTTTTCAAATGCTACTCGGTCCTTGGTGTCAAAAATTGATTAGTGGGGTAAGTCAGGTTACCTAAATGCATAGTAAATCCTTGCTTAGCATGTCCCATCAATTGTTGTATGGACTCGAAATTTTGCTCAAGGCAGTAATCTTGGATTTCTTTGGGAAGCTCAAAGCAAAACCGCTCAATTTGTTGCTTAAAAGTGACCTTCTTAAAAGAAGAGGCAGGTAGAAAATCATCCCAAAATCTCTCACAATAAGCATCCAAAGTGTCAGCCTTGGTCATCCGAAGATGGCTCCAAGCAATAATCACATCTCGTTGAGCCAAGAGGAAATAAAGAGCCGTTAGAATTTTAACCACTTGGTAGGGCTTATTTCCTTAAAACAAGAGTGGACCACCACGTTCATGCATTTCATTTTAAGAATGATGTTGTCCTCTTGATTTTGGAGTGCTCTGAGTAGCACCCTCCAGAGAATGCTATGCCAAACTACTGAATAAAGGCTAAAGTCTTGGGATCATCTCAAAATCATGAAAAGGATTCAAACTTTATTGACTATCTACCCTCCTTAAATTCCTTGGTCTTTTTTCCCTAGTCCTCGAGAAAATCATATTGGTTGGCTCTGTAAAAGTGTTTCTTCTTTGAATAGAACATGTGGTCATTGGAGTCTTAACTCTCATAGGAGGATGAATCCTCATCAGAACTATCAAAGACATGTTGAGATATGCGGTATGATCTTCTCTTCTTTGTCTTCTTCTTTTTATTTCCAAATCTCTGGTTCTTTCTTTGTTTCTTGCCCTTTCTGTCCTCTTCACTCAAATTGGAGGAGGAAGAGCTATTCGAATTGTCAGAAGAGGACACACTGGACTTTCCTTCAAACCATACATGCTTCTTCTGTTTTCTTGCACTTGCAAAAGAGGATTGAGGACCCAAATAATTGGGGTAGTCAGTCCCCTTGTCGTGTTTCTTTGCCCCCAAATGTTGGTTGACTTGTCTTTCAATGATGTCATCAAGTTCTTCTTCAGTGAACATCCTTGGGGTAGGAGGTTTCTTGATGGTCGATTTTATTGGTGTGTCAATGGATTTCTACCAATGCATATGCACTTCGTCAATCAAGTGCCAAGTCAAAAATTTGGCATACTATGGATTCTTCATAAACTCAAGAATCTGCTTTGCGCACTCATCAACCTGCTATTGACGTTGTGTCTCCATTAGTTGATACTGTGTAGGCTGATGTGGCCCGTATTTGTGGTATGCTAATTTATTCAAATTTCTAGTGTTGTCTCCTGTTCCTGAGGTAACAGGAGGAGTCGCCTGATTCTTGCCAAAATCCATATGTGTTTCAAGAAAAGGGATTGGATTTCTCAATAGAAGAGAAATCAACTGAGATTTGATACCACTATACAAACTTGGAAAGGAATAAACGATGCAAAAGTTGGAGCATTCCATCCAAAATTGCCAAAAGGGATCTTGGGAGTTTTTGAAATTTGAGGAGTATTTTGGGAATTTTTACAAATTTCAGGGATATTTGTCCTATTGAAAATTAGACAAAACCTTTGTTGAGGCCCCTTTGAATGAACTTGAAATAAATTGTGTTGGCCTTGGGGCGTGGTCTGTGTGGGGTGGAGGGGGATTGGAGTGAGAGATGGAGAGTGCGGGCCACAAACTTGGGGGGGGGGGGGGGGGGGGGGGGGTGAAGGGGACACACAAGAAGATTTAGAAATTTTCTCATGTAGGAAAACTGTCATAAAATCTAATATCTAGCTTTATCCAAACAATTTTTTCATGTTAAACTGATCATTTAATATGGGAAGATAAAAGGGAAACAAGAGTTAGAATATAGATATGTGTTTTTAGACCAAGCTCAACATGGGGCCAAAAGGAGATGGTTTCATCTCAGCAAGGGCTCACAAGGAGATGGTCTACTGAAGAACAATATGTGCATAATGAAGCTTACAAGACCTTAGGGTTAGCTTCATTAAAGACCTCCAAAGTTTAGTGTAAAAGTCCTTAGACCTTAGGTTAAGCTAGGCCTATGCTTGAGATGCTTGATGACTAAGGTGCTTGGTCAAGCTAGGCATATGCTTGAAGTAAAACCCAATCCCTACAATGAGGGGGCGAGCCCTTGAGGCTAGGGGCATGAGAGAGAAAGAGGCCATGCACTTGCTAATCCCATGCTTGTGACTAAGGTTCTTGAGGTGATTAAGCATGTTGGGAGCCAAGGTGCTTGAAGGCTTGAAAGTCAAACCAATGCCTACAAAGGAGGGGGCGAGCCATGAGAGTAGGGGGTGTGGTTGAGTGACTACTCCCTCACCCAAAGGGCACCCCTTGCTCAAAGAGGAAAAAGGAGCACATGTGAAGGCCCTAGATAAGCTGCCCACATAGTGTTATTTAAGCCTTTTCCAATCCTTCTCTCTCAAAGAGGAAACGAGGACACTTGTCCAAGGACTACCTCTGTTGCTAGTTGTGACCAAGGCTTGTGAGCGCCAATGAGCTTCAATCAAGGGCTAAAAGAGGGGGGTTGACCCAAACAACTCGGGGTCTAGCTTGAGGGGTCACTACAAGAGGTTGTGTGCACTTGTGACGTTTTTAGCGACGAAAATACATTGGGTTTTTATACTCCCCGACGTCGCTAAGACCGTCGCTAACAGTGTGCCTACGGGGACGTCGCTATAATCGTTGCTATATGCGTTTCTATACTCGTCGCTATATAGCGATGCATATAGCGACGCTTATAGCGACGCTTATAGTGATGGTTAGAGGCTACCTAAAGCGACGCTCATAGCGACATTGCAGAGCCTTATATAGCGACGCTTATAGCGATGCCCGAGAGTAAAATTTTTAGTAAACCTAAATGAATCCAAGGTAAGCCCATATTCACCTTCGAAAGAAAGTGCAAGGTATAGACCCAAAGTAGTCACCCACAAGACAATAAAACCATTAACTCCATCGTCCATAGTATTGTTTGAATAATAAAGATAGATACAAAATTGACAAAAGTAAATTGATGAAATTATATCAATGACAATTGTACACATCATAGGCAAAATCACTTGATTGTTAAGTTTTACAAATGTAATAGTTACAACACCATTGTCATTATTGAGAAAATATACATGGTTTTCCAATAGTTACAAAAAGACGTATACAAGTCATCTCATTATACATGCTATGACAAAAGGAAACTAATGCTATCTAGCTACGGCTAGACTGAAGTCGTCTAATCAGACGTCTCATCGCGTCCAAGCGACGTATCTGTTGGATTCTGCAGAAAAGAACAATAAGATAGCTTTCTATAAGTATAAAAATATAATTTACAAAACAATACAACAAATAGAAAAGAGTAAACCTTAATACTAACCATGCTGCCGCCAAAACTCAGAATGTCCGTCAAGACGTTTAAGCCCTTTCTGCCTGTGTACTTGCGTTCGTATGGTGTGGGGTCACTTCCTGTTAATCGACCACTATTCAAAACATACAAAGAATCCATTATGTTAGAATTTAAAAGTACAAATAGACATAACTACCAAACCTAAAGAGCAATGCAACAAAATCAGCCTCAAATGATGCCCACCCACCGCTCCCCAAGTGGTACAAGCTCTCAGTCTCTACTCGTGCTTTGGCTGCCTCCTTTGGTTGCTTCCACTTGTCAGGATTCTCGCGTGTTGCTCGCTTCACATTCTTCCAATCTTCTTTGGCCAGCCAATCTGGTTTGTTCCACCTATGCTCTATTGCTTTTTGCACTTCAAAACGCTTGTGCTTGCAGTATTTGTGTGTAATGTTCCCAACCCCGACTACACCAAGATCGGGATGGGATCCTTGACAGGTCTCTAGGCCTTATAAAAATCGGAGTCTCTACACAAGAAAAATCCAAGGAATAAACCTTTGCCATTGACAATGGCTTGGGTCTATAGCCTTAGAAGAAGACTTAGTCCTGTCTCACAGCGGAAACGGGATAACATATTAACAATCCCAAAAGTCTTTCGGCCCTATAACTTCCACATATTGGGCTAAGGTATCCTCAACCAACGCTTTTTTCCCTCTAACAGATGTGAGGGCACAGCCGTTGGTGGACTCCTCTCCAAGTGAAGAAGTTTTCTAAACGTTTTAGTGCGCAGGGATGGATAGTTACTTGACTAATCAGGTCCACCCGTCCATGATTGACAACCTTAGTCAATTCCCACTTACCACCCCGCACTCACACAAGATTCGTTTATCTTATTATCAATCACATTGTTTTAACATTTAAAATAATGGTTTCTTTTAACGTTCCATCACGGTAATTCCTTGAAGACAGCATTGAAAGCATTCTTTTAGCAAACAGACATCTTTAAACTTAAGACAGGGTACTGTCAATCAAAACATTATCCATAATAACCATGACTAGTACTCGGCTTGTCTCAAGACCACCTAAGGGTGAAAAACGACACCCATTCCTTATTCAAATCCGGAGTGGAATAAACCCCCACCCAAGGTTCCGGGTGCCCATACACCAAACCAGTTGCCCATACAACCGGGCGGCTCCCCTAGGATAAAAAACGGTATCCTAACTTATGTAGAAACATCAAGACATGACACGGAGTAGAAACTCATCCTTCATGGGGGTAACCGACTTATCCGTGGCTAGAAAGCCAATCATTATCATCAATTTATACTAAGGAGTCGGAGGTGTCTTAAAACAAGCTGTCTTAAGGATGATCAATCATATCTTTCCTATTTCAACCAGTTTTAATCCAAACAATTCTTTCCTACATTATAAACAAATGCACGTTGGAAGTTACCTTCCGTTTTCAGCCAGTTTATCCTTCTTACGTATGCAATGCTAACTTATTAAAGAACTTAAACTAACTAAAGACTTAATTGAATAATGGGACACCCACCTGGGATTGATTGGCCATCTGCTGCTGCGCTGGTGCCTGAAGACTCTCCTACGTAGGCCTACTACTAGGCCCGACTTCGTCGTCGTGTGACGCTCTAGTTCGTTTTGGAGCTACGTCCTCATCATCAGATGTAGGATTTGCTCGAGTTCATTTTGGTGCCATAACTTCTTATCCATTTAAAAAGGTCGTATAATCATTAGGTAAATAATTCAAAATCTAAACTTAACCTTTGTATTCAACCGTAACCCATCCAAGGTTAAATTTATAGTTTTAAATGATAAATTCTTGACCTAGTAATTTTTTATTTGTCTATATAGGCATGATAACTTTTTCCACCACTTCCCTAAGGGTTTCCTAAGCTCTCCTAACTTTCTTATAATTTTCTATATCTTTTTCCTAATTTTCCCATCAACTTTTAAGCTAATAATCTACTTATTTTGGGCTTAATATTTATTGTATCTAATTTCTCTTAAAGATTTCATTTCCTTAACTTGATATCATAGGTTTACATTTACTATAATTTTTCTAAAAACTTTTAACCACAAAGTCTATTTATTTTAATTAATCATTTGCTAAAAATAGGACTTTTGGTCAATTTTAATTTACTAACCTCACTAATTAACTATGGTATAATTAACACAAGTAGATAAGGATATTTTTGACCTTTGGTAATTGTCTTATTATTTTCCAACTTAATTATATATTTTCCATCTTCAATTTTAAGCTAAAATTAGGATAATTTGACTTAAATAAATATTTTTTATACTTTTCTAACCTTGAAATATTTATCACAACCTCTTTATTATGTAAGATAATTGCGATAAATAGAATGTAATCATATAGCATGATTTACTAATTTCCCTCTTAAAATTTCAACCAAAATTAGTATATTTTGACTTAGATAAATATCTATACTAGGTTTCTAACTTTGAAATAATTATCACGGCCTTTTCATCATGTAATCTACCTCTGATAAATAGCATGTAATCATATAGCATGATTTATTAATTTTTCTCTTTAGTTTTTAGCTAAAAATAGTATAATTTGACTTAGATAAATATCTATACTTCTTTTCTAACCTTGGCATAATTATCACAGCCTCTTTACCCTATAATACAGCTTTGATAAATAGCATGTAATTATAGCACATGCTTTACTAATTTCCCCCTTTAGTTTACCCCTCAAAATAGCATAATTTTACTAAGATAATTAGTCAAACTAATTATCTGAGATTAGAATAATTATCATGCATTTCCTAACATCTAATTAATCTCTGATAAATAACTCAATTCAATTTGAACCTATTTGCTAATTTCCCCTATTTAAATTATAAAAAAACAGAGTATTTCTGTTAAAGTAATTAGCTAGATTAATTATCTTAGCTTCTCCTAATTATCACAAGTTCCTTAACACCTACTTAACCACTGATAAATATCTCACAACATTTTAAATCAATTTACTAATTTTCTCTAAAAATAGAGTTTTTCTTCTAAAGTAATTAGCTAGATTAATTATCTGAGCTTCTCCTAGTTATCACATGTTTCTTAACACCTAATTAACCATTTATAATTATACTACAATATTTGAAATCAATTTACTAATTTTCCCTATTTAAATTGCTCAAAAAATATAGTATTTCTTCTAAAGTAATTAGCTAGATCAATTATCTGAGCCTCTCCTAATTATCACAGGTTCTTTAATACCTAAATAACCACTTCTAAATATATCACAACATTTGAAATCAATTTACTACTTTTCTCTATTTAAATTGCTCAAAAACAGAGTATTCTACTAAAGTAATTAGCTAGATTAACTATCTGAGCTTCTCCTAATTATCATGGGTTATTCAACACCTAATTAACTACTGATAAATATATCACAACATTTGAAATCCATTTACTAATTTCCCATATTTAAATTTCTCAAACAACAGAGTAGTTTTGCTAAAGTAATTAGCTAGATTAATTATCTAAGCTTCTCCTGATTATCACGGGTTCTTGAACACCTAATTAACCACTGATAAATATATCACAACATTTGAAATCCATTTACTAATTTTCCCTATTTAAATTATTCAAAAAACAGAGTATTTCTGCTAAATTAATTAGGAAAATTACTCAAAAAGTTATAGGATAATTTTTCTAGATTAATGACTGTCTAATGCAACTCTGATAATTACTTCAACTGAATTTAATCTTAATTAATATATTTACCATTAATTCATGGTTAATTTGACTAATTTCAGTCCTAATATAATAGAATATTTAATTAGCTTAATATTACTAGACTTAATTATAATAATTAGCAGCGATTAATTAATTAAGAGAGATTTTATGAGTATACATAGACCTAATCTTTGATTTATTAACAAATAGCTTAATCTAACATTGCTAATTAAGAAGGATTAGTCTAATTACCGTTAGGGTTAATCAATCAGAGATTAATCTCTAATGATTTTTGCATAGTGTTCTCTCTAGATGAGAGAGAAAGTATCAAGGCTCCGAGTCTGTGTAAAATGTGAAGCTAGGGATCCTATTTATAGTTTTCTGGCACTCATGAGCTCTCACCGGCTGAAAAAGGCAGTTTCTTGCAGTGCAAGCAGTCCCCTACAGGTCAAAAAACGCCCCCTACTACTAAATGAGTCCCTGGCAGGTCAGTGATGACGCTCCCATTACCTGCCAGCTTTTAAAATATCAATTCTGCTATATTTTGACCTATTTTTTCTTAATTGGTAAATATCTTGTAAATATCTAGGAGGCCTTTAATAAAGTCTATGCTTAAATGATTACTACAACCCTTCAATTTTACCTATTTTACTCAATTCACAGTGTAAACTTCCAGGGGTTATAACTATGTCAGTTTTTATCGGAATTCAATTCTAAAAAATTCTAGCCCGGGGTTTGTTGTGCTTAAGATTCCAAAAATACCAATATTTGCCATGGTCGGACAATTCTACATTGTTTTTTCAATAATCATATCAGTTTGATTAAGCTTTATACAACCTTTAAGGTTTGAGAAACTCAAAACCTTACAATCACCCCAACTTAAGAATTTGAGATGTCCTCATCTGAACCGAAATTGGGAAAATCTTTGAGAAGAGAAATTCATCCCCCCCAAGTGGCATCTTCGAAGGGATAATCTTTCCACTTTACCAAATGTTACTGATTATTCTAAGAGTTCTTTCTAGTTTCTGGTTGGAGTTACTTGCTGACCAATTTTTCCTCAAGAAACTCTTAGTGTTGAGCCCATCTTAAAAACCTTTACAAACCATTTGTATCATCTCAAAATCCACGTTAATTCAATTCCATAAAGATCCATATATCCACCTTGTCCACATGAACGCGCTCAGTCTAACTGACCATTCAGAGCAATCAGCGTTCGACAAGTATCATGTATTTTAGCTTTGCCAATTTGAACGTGCTTGGCGTGTTCTTTCCATTCTGAGCAATTTGCGTTTGTCACAAGCTCCCACCATTGCACCAGAGGTACCCCCTCTGTGCTCTAACCTGGTTGACCAACAATATTTTGAAGGGTTTTAAGAAGTATCATACCAAGAGTTCTTTTCGTCTTCCTATAAGTCTCGTTACCTTAATACTTTCATATCTAAGTCATTTTCCAAGGAAGGTTATCGTGTGCACAAGAATGTGAGTTGGTTATTTGATAACTACCTCATTTCTAAGATTCGAATTTTTCCTTCCTAACGAGAACCTCTTTATCATTTGCTAGATCTACCCTTAATTTCTTAATTGAATACTAACTTAACTTTAGATTCATTAAGTAATTTTTGGAGAAGAAAATCATGTATACCCTTATAATATATAAGTAACTCAAGTTTTTCTATTATTGATTTATAGTGGTTTATAAGCTTTAAGATTGCTAACTATGGCCAAGCGAGTGTCTCTTTTATCTTTTTTATTCATAGGGTTGGTTCTCCTATGATTGCATAAAATCTGGCTCCTCTTACTCTTCCTTTACCTCGTCCTCCATTTCTACCTTCTCTTAGATTATCTCCTTGATTTTGAGGAATGGCTCTAGCAGTAATTCAAGGGTTTTGTTTTTCTGGACAATTATTTCTATAGTGCCCCATTTGATTGCATCCATAGCACCTAACGTTTGGAAGGTCTGTTCTCAGTTCACTGCTGCAGCTACTCCACGTTGTTGATATCCATGGTTGGAATTTTTTACTGTCTCTTCCCCTAAAGTTACTAAATCCATTATAGTTCTTTGTAGAGTTGGTTCCTTCAGTTGCAAGAGCTTAGCCCTGAGAAGGCATCCTGTATTGATGTATGCCTCATGGCTTGATCCATACCTCTGCATCTTGTTCCACGTTGACCCCTTTACCTTTGAAGTTGGGGGGTTGCGCTTGTTTGAGAAGAAACAAGCACGGTATAAAGAACAGAAGCAGGTATCTACATGGTTTCGTAAGATCGATGGACTGACAATTTTAAGACTTATGACACGGCTAGGATTTACTTCAGAATAGACACAAGATCAAGATATTCAATTCAAAAGACTTGGTTCTTTATTGATAAGGTGAATATTTACAAGGATAGCCTTACAAAAGAGCCTTAGGTATCCCATCCTAACTTGTTGTGAATTTTTGCGGCCTTTAAAGGATCCGCATAGCTGGCCGATTTGGAATATGGTGATACAAACGATGGATGTTTGTAGTCAGATTTCTACAATCTTCTAATTGATTGGTATAATAGTTCTTATACTCATTGGAAATCGCAAAGTAAATTATAAGGTCCAAATTCTTAGGGGTATTCTAAGAAAAAGTTATGATTCTTCGATATGGAATTATCTCCACCACTCTATCCCATACCCATTCGTTCAGGGGTTTTCCCGTGTCTCCTGGGTAGGTGGGAACAGTGATACTTGAGTTTGTACCCAAGAAGTAGTACAACTGAACCACTCTCAATTCCTCAGCCCATCGTAGTTTCTTTAAATCCGTGGTAAGACATCCCAGCTTCCAAGTATTGATGTAATAAGTCCCGCCTTCATTGCTCCATTCAAGCTCCCAGCCTTTATCTATCCGAGTCGAATGAGGAGTGTGAGTGAGCCTTCCTCAGTAGCTCCATCACGCTCCGTCGGAAAAAAACAGTTTGGAGAACGATAAGCACTCTCATAAATAAGCTCAAAGACTTGGAATTTGCGATATTCAATCACAGGATCTTCCTGAATTATTGATGCATAAGCCTTTGGTTAGCTAACCAAATTTAATTATTCTTTTATATATATATATATATTTCTTTTTACATTTTCAGACAGTACGATTTTTATTTTTTTTCAAACTAACCCAGGCTCTGAAACCTAGGCTCTGATACCACTTATAATGTTCCCAACCCCGACTACACCAAGATCGGGATGGGATCCTTGACAGGTCTCTAGGCCTTATAAAAATCGGAGTCTCTACACAAGAAAAATCCAAGGAATAAACCTTTGACATTGACAATGGCTTGGGTCTATAGCCTTAGAAGAAGACTTAGTCCTGTCTCGCAGCGGAAACGGGATAACATATTAACAATCCCAAAAGTCTTTCGGCCCTATAACTTCCACATATTGGGCTAAGGTATCCTCAACCAACGCTTTTTTCCCTCTAACAGATGTGAGGGCACAGCCGTTGGTGGACTCCTCTCCAAGTGAAGAAGTTTTCTAAATGTTTTAGTGTGCAGGGATGGATAGTTACCTGACTAATATGGTCCACCCGTCCATGATTGACAACTTTAGTCAATCCCCAGTTACCACCCCGCACTCACACAAGATTCGTTTATCTTATTATCAATCACATTGTTTTAACATTTAAAATAATGGTTTCTTTTAACGTTCCATCACGGTAATTCCTTGAAGACAACATTGAAAGCATTCTTTTAGTAAACAGACATCTTTAAACTTAAGACAGGGTACTGTCAATCAAAACATTATCCATAATAACCATGACCAGTACTCGTCTTGTCTCAAGACCACCTAAGGATGAAAAACGGCACCCATTCCTTATTCAAATCCGGAGTGGAATAAACCCCCACCCAAGGTTCCGGGTACCCATACACCAAACCAGTTTTAATCCAAACAATTATTTCCTACATTATAAACAAATGCACGTTGGAAGTTACCTTCTGTTTTCACCCAGTTTATCCTTCTTACATATGCAATGCTAACTTATAAAAGAACTTAAACTAATTAAAGACTTAATTGAATAATGGGACACCTATGTGGGATTGATTGGCCATCTGCTACTGCGCTGGTGCCTGAAGACTCTTCTCCGTAGGCCTACTACTAGTCCCGGCTTCATCGTCGTACGACGCTTTAGTTCGTTTTGGAGCTACCTTCTCATCATCAGATGTAGGATTTTCTCGGGTTCATTTTGGTGCCATAACTTCGTATCCGTTTAAAAAGGTCATCTAATCATTAGGTAAATAATTCAAAATCTATATTTAACCTTTGTATACAAACCTAACCCATCCAAGGTCAAATTTATAGTCTTAATTGATAAATTCTTGACCTAGTAATTTTTTATTTGTCTATATAGGCATGATAACTTTTTTCACCGCTTCCCTAAGGGTTTCCTAAGCTCTCCTAAATTTCTTATAATTTTCTATATCTTTTTCCTAATTTTCCCATCAACTTTTAAGCTAATAATCTACTTATTTTGGGCTTAATATTTATTGTATCTAATTTCTCTTAAAGATTTCATTTCCTTAACTTGATATCATAGGTTTACACTTACTATAATTTTTGTAAAAACTTTTAACCACAAAGTCTATTTATTTTAATTAATCATTTGCTAAAAATAGGACTTTTGGTCAATTATAATTTACTAACCTCACTAATTAACTATGGTATAATTACCACAAGTAGATAAGGATATTTTTGACCTTTCGTAATTGTCTTATTATTTTTTAACTTAATTATATATTTTCCATCTTCAATTTTCAGCTAAAATTAGGATAATTTGACTTAAATAAATACTTATTATACTTTTCTAACCTTGACATATTTATCACGGCCTCTTTATTATGTAAGCTAAGTGTGATAAATAGAATGTAATCATATAGCCTGATTTACTAATTTCCCTCTTAAAATTTCAACCAAAATTAGTATATGTTGACTTAGATAAATATCTATACTAAGTTTCTAACTTTGACATAATTATCACGGAGTTTTCATCATGTAATCTACCTTTTATAAATAGCATGTAATCATATAGCATGATTTATTAATTTCCCTCTTTAGTTTTTAGCTAAAAATAGTATAATTTGACTTAGATAAATATCTATACTTCTTTTCTAACCTTGGCATATCTATCACGGCCTCTTTACCCTATAATACAGCTCTGATAAATAGCATGTAATTATAGAACATGCTTTACTAATTTCCCCCTTTAATTTACCCCTAAAAATAGCGTAATTCTACTAAGATAATTAGTCAAACTAATTATCTGAGATTAGCATAATTATAACACATTTTCTAACATCTAATTAACCTCGAATAAATAACTGAATTCAATTTGAACCTATTTGCTAATTTCCCCTATTTAAATTATAAAAAAACAGAGTATTTCTACTAAAGTAATTAGCTAGATTAATTGTCTTAGCTTCTTCTAATTATCACAGATTTCTTTACATCTAATTAACCATTGATAAATATCTCACAGCATTTGAAATCAGTTTACTAATTTTCTCTATTTAATTTTCTCTTAAAATAGAGTATTTCTTCTAAAGTAATTATCTAGATTAATTATCTGAGCTTATCCTAATTATCACGGATTCCTTAATACCTATTTAACCACTGATTACTATATCACAGCATTTGAAATCAATTTACTAATTTTCCCTATTTAAATTTCTCAAAAAATAGAGTATTTCTTCTAAAGTAATTAGCTAGATTAATTATCTGATCTTATCCTAATTATCACAAGTTTTTTAACACCTAATTAATCAATGATAAATATATCATAGCATTTGAAATCAATTTACTAATTTTCCCTATTTAAATTGCTCAAAAAACAAAGTATTTCTGCTAAAGTAATTAGCTAGATTAATTATGTGAACTTCTTCTAATTATCAAGGGTTATTGAATACCTAATTAACCATTGATAAATATATCCCAACATTTGAAATCCATTTACTAATTTCTCCTATTTAAATTGCTCAAAAAACAGAGTATATCTGCTAAAGTAATTAGCTAGATTAATTATCTGAGCTTCTCCTAATTATCACGGGTTCTTGAACACCTAATTAACCACTAATAAATATATCACAACATTTGAAATCCATTTACTAATTTCCCCTATTTAAATTTTTCAAAAAATAGAGTATTTCTTCTAAATTAATTAGGAAAATTACTCAAAAAGTTATAGGATAATTTTCCTAGATTAATGACTGTCTAATGCAACTCTGATAATTACTTCAACTGAATTTAATCTTAATTGATATATTTACCATTAATTCATGGTTAATTTGACTAATTTCAGTCCTAATATAATAGAATATTTAATTAGCTTAATATCACTAAGCTTAATTATAATAATCAGCAGAGATTAATTAATTAAGAGAGGTTTTATGAGTATACATAGGCCTAATCTTTGATTTATTAACAAAAAGCTTAATCTAACATTGCTAATTAAGAAGGATTAGTCTAATTACCGTTAGGTTTAATCAATTAGAGATTAATCTCTAATGATTTCTCTCTCTAGATGAGAGAGAAAGTATCAAGGCTCCGAGTCTGTGTAAAATGTGAAGCTAGGGATCCTATTTATAGTTTTCTGGCACTCATAAGCTCTCACCGGCTGAAAAAGGCAGTTGCTTGCAGTTCAAGCAGTCCCCTACAGGTCAAAAAACGCCCCCTCCTGCTAAATGAGTCCCTGGCAGGTCAGTGATGACCCTCCCATTACCTGCCAGCTTTTAAAATATCAATTCTGCTATATTTTGACCTATTTTTGCTTAATTGGTAAATATCTAGGAGGCCTTTAATAAAGTCTATGCTTAAATGATTACTGCAACCCTTCAATTTTACCTTTTTACTCAATTCACAGTGTAAACTTCCAGGGGTCATAACTATGCCAATTTTTATCGGAAGTCAATTCTAAAAAATTCTAGCCCGGGGTTTGCTGTGCTTAAGATTCCAAAAATACCAATATTTGCCATGGTCGGACAATTCTACATTGTTTTTTCAATAATCATATCAGTTTGATTAAGCTTTATATAACCTTTAAGGTTTCAGAAACTGAAAACCTTACATTGCGTATTCAAATCTTCATCAGGTCTGCATTGAAGTGCTCATCCCGTGTTGACATGGGAAACTCGTCATGCAACATGCTAATGACTGTGTCTTTTAATTCACTTGGTACTTCACTCCATGTGTTTAGTATGTAGTGTCTAAACACCTGAGAGCAAAGACCACGCATGCGCGAGATCACCTTCTTGCCTTCATCATCCAAGATGATGCCGCCGCTGAAGTCGACGGAGTACGGCAAGCCCTCAAGCCTGTGACGCGTGAACCTGGGTGTTTTGGCAAAGGTCTCTAGCGGCATGTCAATGGGGCAACAGACGTCAGGTGTCTCCACTGGAGTCTGGGCCCCGAAGCAAGGAGTGTTGATTGGGGTGACTCCTAGAGGAGTAGGTAGTGGTGTGTAGCCAGGAACGGCCGATAGCCGCACAAAACTTGGCGTAGATGGCAATGCCGTGGTTGGTGTGGGGGCGGACAAAGAAGGGGAAGGTAAAGAGCCTCGTCAAACACGATATGGTGTCGAGGCATCAGCGGCGGCATCCGTACAACAACCACCGCCGCCACCACTAGAGCGTCGGTGCCTAGACGAGTGTGAAGATCGTCTCATTGACACCGAAGCTTTGGAGTGTGCTGAATGCTCCAAAACAGAGGGAGATGTTGAAGGACTAGACTCGACATGATGGTGATCCAGAGCGATGACAATCTTCGTACCACTACCTCTATCGAGGTGACAAAGAAGAAAGAAACTCATCATCATCCATACCTGCCTTAAACACACTAACATTTAATCTTAATATTGAATGGAGAAGAAAACATGAAGAAGTAGAGAGAGAGAGAGAGAGAGAGAGAGAGAGAGAGAGAGAGAGAGAGAGGGAGAGAGGACTCATAAAGGGGGAGGGATTCCTGTGTAGAGAGGTTCTTGTGAATTTGTCTTCTGTGTGCATTCTATGTATCTTGTAAAAGCACTGCGCTCCGAGTGCAATGGAAACTAGAGAATGTTGTAGTTGACGATGACAACGGGACATACACTGTAAGATGTTGATCTCTAACCAAATGGATTTACGCCATCCATAGCCAGGCCTAGGCGCAAATTTTGAGCTTCCCTGGAAATCTGGCCATGTTTCGTCTATATGTTTCCAATCTGCAGGAATCCATAGCACACCATCCAAAGATTTATTCTCCTCATGCCATGATGCTAGGGCGGCCATGGACTTACATTCAAAGAAAAGTTTGATGCGAGGAAGCAGAGGAAAATGTCGCAAAACCTTTTGTGGAATTTTTGTTCCATGGAGATCTATTCGATATCTCTCAGAATCACATTTTGGACATTTCTCCATGTCTATGTATTCCCCTCTAAAAAGAATGCAGTCATTAGGACAAGTGTGAATCGAATTGTAATCCGTCCCTAAGTTTCACAAGATCTTTCTTGCTTCCTCTCTAGAATCTGGCATCACATTAAAGCTGGCAGTATGTGTTCTTTGAGCAATCAACACAGGAAAAAAAATGCGGTACACTTGTGTAAGTAATCTATCAGATCATTATACATCTAGAGTTTTTTATTAAAGTAAACACATTGTAATAGATCACCTAAAAAACGTTGTGATGCTAGTGTCACTCCATCCAAATTTTGCCTGCATGTTGAGAAGAACCAGGAGCGCCTTCAATCTAGACACACATGCTCCATCATACAATGGCGTATCAGCTTCACTTTTCATATCATCATAGATAAGCCTTTCTGAATCCATGATCGTCTCGATCATTTCATCAGTCTCAAGCTCAAACATACCCTCGTTGGGAATGTGGTCTGCATGATCATCCTCCAACCTGTTAGAGGATACATCTTGTGGCCTCACATATGCTGCTTGACCAAAGCACCTACGAACACGTCTATTGGGTTGTAAGATTGCTGCCTGTTGGCCAGCGTCAGAGTCCGACGAGTTATAATTGGTGACAACTTGATCTATAATAGATGGATCAAACTCGCCAAATTAGTGAACGTGCTTCAAAGAAATGCGTCTTGTCCGTCGCACATCATGCTTGCATTGATTACAAGGACAAAAGATCCTTGTTGAGAGATAGGTGTTTCGGCTGGACGGCCCCACATCCTCGTCACTACTCATAATGAAGGTAAAAACCTTATAACCTGGACATAAATTTAATCTTCTATTGGCATCCTCGGTTTTATCTCTCTCTCTCTCTCTCTCTCTCTCTCTCTCTCTCTCTCTCTCTCTCTCTCTCTCTCTCTCTCTCTTTGTTCACACTGTAAACTACCTCACATTCTCTAATCATGTCCAATCCCGCACACCTCGGTCTAGAGGTGCACGGAGATCAAAACCACCGGGTTATAATCTTGTCTTTATCGGTCAATGCCTATATTTGTGGATATAAGAAATCTACACAACCACGTCTACATGATAGTGCATATAGTGGACAAAACCCCTTTGCCTCTTCTCTAGCTATAGCAATTTACAGCATCTTAACATCTCTTCACTATAGATCTTTGTTCAAGTGATTACTTAGCACATTACATGTTGGCCTCCAATCTGAGTATCATGCTGTTGAAAGCTTTCCAACTTAAGGTCGCATCCGTAGAGAGGAAGAGAGGGATCATCGTTCGCCTAACTCTAATTTTTTTACCGTAATCCCAAAGGTAGATTTTAATATAAAAACTAAATCCAAAATGTAATCTTAAATCTAACCTAATTGAACATGTGGTGATTCGCGGCTAATTGAATATGGTTAGTGTGTGAGTTAATAGGTGTCAGATTTTGATGGGAATATACATATTGTTGTGTAACTAGTGTTTCCTCTTTGGGCAAAGCACGCCTTCATTGACATGCACTAACATCTAACCTAAATCTAGATCTAGTCTAATCTTAAACTCAACCTAAACCTAATCTTATCTTAAATCTAACATAAACATAAATGTAATCTAGCTTAAATCTAAATTTATTCTAGTTAATCTTAAATCTTGTCTTAATCTTAAATATAAATCTAATCTAATCTTGAACTCAACATAAACCTAAATCTAATCCAATTTTAAATCCTAAACCTAAATGTAATCTAACTTAAATCTTATCCTAATTTTAAATCTAACATAATCTTAATATACCGTAAATCTAAATCTAACCTAATCTTATACTTAACATACAGATAAATCTAAATGTAATCTAACCTAATTTTAAATCTTAACCTAATCTTTCTCTCTTTGTTTTCTCCCCTTACCTCTCTCTTTCATCTTCTCCCCCTCTCTCTCTCTCTTTGGTTTTTTATTTTCTCTCTCTTTCTCCCTCTTTCTCTTTCTCTCTCTCTCTCTCTGTGTGTGTGTGTGTGTGTGTGTGTGTGTGTGTGTGTGTGTGTTTTATATATATATATCTCTCTCTCATTCTCTCTCTTTACTTTATCTCTCTCTCTCTCTCTCAATGTGTGTGCGTATGTATTCTATGTTTATGCATCTGTGTGTGTATGTGTTTTCTGTTTATGCATGTGCTCTCTCTCTCTCTTTCTTTCAAAGACACAAAAGGTGTGTGTGTGTGTGTGAGAGAGAGAGAGAGAGAGGGAGAGAGAGAGAGAAAGAGGGGAAGGGAACATGAGAGAGAGGAGAGGGAAGGAGCATACATGGATCTCCTTCCTCTCCTCGTGTGTGTGTGTGTGTGTGTGTGTGTGTGTGTGTGTGTGTGGGGGGGGGGGGGGGGGGGGGGGGGGAAGAAAGAGAGAGAAGAGCGCGGGTTACCACTTTTGCTTGAGCGTCGAAAACTCAAATCTGAGATCTGAGTTTTTGGCGCTCTCGGTACATGTGCAAGTGCATCGGAAGCATTATTGGGTTTGTAGTATTTTTTGATGAAAACCTGTGTAGGCACCATTTCACTTTAGAGCACAAATAAACAAACTTTCCAAAAGGCACTAATTGAGCCAGACACTGATGAAGGGCCATCCCATCACATGATGGTCTTAGAAAGAAGCCTCTATTCCAATTTGATCTGTAGCAAAGGATGCAATAAGCCCACACTAGTTGCATCAAGAACGAATCTGGTTAAAACCATAGTCTAGCATGACATTCACAAAGGCCAATCCATTTTTTGAACAACTATGAAATAAAACATAAGAGACACCATATCTCAATAGTCAAAATGAATTAGAGAAAGAGAACCATGTCATCTATATTTAAAATCATCGTATAGCCCATGACATAACACGTGCAATCATAATCTTAGCTATGTCATCCCTGCTCAATGCTCCTACCTGCCTGATCAAAGACATCAGTCCCAAGTGTGGTAGATTGGTTTTTTGAGTTCTCACTTGAATGGAAAGTCTTGAGCTCAGTCTTGAGCAAGACTCATTCGATAGACCTTTGAGGCCTTTTGAACTTGTCCCTATAATATTAAAAAGTCTCGTCTATTGCTCTCACTACATAGACACACACCAAACATACAGCACACAGTACCACACACTCAAAAAGAAAAAGGATGATCAACACCCATACCACACAAAGAAGAACCAATTCCAAAGGCAAATAATTTAAGAGGAATCCTTTTTTATGAGTTCGATACATAGTTGTGACACACCAACAGAAACTATCATCTCTAGAGACCCCAAACACTAAGCCATGACTCCAAGCATTCAAGGGTAGCACATCATTTGCAGGGCAACAACAACCAATGGTAGCTCATCAACAATCACCTATTATTTTTTTAACTCTCATTTGCACATGCACACCATAGGGAAACATAGGATTATGCTAGCATGAGTAATGGTACCTGGTCACATAGGGCAAAAAGGGGCCCTTGACTTGGGAGAAAGATAGAAGGGCCTATACAACACAATACATTTTCCTGCAATAACCCTTGGCATGTTTGAATCATCCAAGCTTTGAATATTTGGAGCATGGCTCAACCAAATTCAAAATAAGGATTAAAACAAGGTTAGCCAAGGAATGCACCAACAAAGAGATGAACATGCAAGCAGATGCGCACACATAATTCAAAAAATTTAAATAAATGTGCTTAATAAGGTATCGATAACCTCAACCTCAAAATAAATACAAGAGCAGTATAACCTCAATAGAGAGCCAAAGCAACAGATCAAATAGTGAGGGCCTCAGCACAAAAGCGCTCAGATTTGGAAATGCAACTGAACACTCCCTGATCTGGAAACACACATCTTATGGTAAAAAAATACGCTCTTACAAAAGACATGCGTTGGAAACAATCCAGCACCTTGAGCTAGCGCCAAAAAAGATCGGCCAAACCTACAGAGAACTCAAGAAATTTTAGATGGAAAGGCCCGAGGCCTGACATAGCATGCTCAAGGGCTAGCACATGCAAAAACTCGAGGTGCGTATCGCAACACAGACAAGCATTATTGGCAAAAACTTAACACCACTGATGAAGAAATTCAAGGCTTGAATCTACAAGAATTAAGTCCAAACACAAAAATTAGGCCCGCGGGCCACATACATGTGCACAAAGACACACAGAAACTCACTAAAGTCCAAGTATTGTAGATTAAGGGTTGAGAGACAATCATCTGCTCTACGTTTCCTACACATGATAGGCACACTTTAAAATCAAAGTTTGTTGCAAACCTGTGGTCTATTGCAAGACTCCATGCCACCCACCTCAGGTTCGCGAGCATGCTTCTATGACGATAGAACTCTCAGTTGGAATGGATTAAGAGAACCAAGGGCAGCAGCTTGAATGCAATATTCTTAGAGTTTCTATCTTGTTAATGAGGATACAACCTTAAGGATTTCATCTTTCGCCCTAACTCACGACACCTTTTCCACCATGGTAAAAAGTGCCATTACATGCTTCTTGCATGCAAGGCAACGCCACCAAAATGCATGTTGTAGTAAGGTTTTTGCAAGGACAGTAGAGGAAGCTCCATGCTCTAGTCACCTAGTGCTTTTGGCCTGTCACTTGAGAGCATGCACTGCCAAGCAAACATGGCCAGCGAAGGTAGGGGCTGTTACCATATACATGTGGTAGTGATGTGTGTGAACACACTAGGACCGCCGGGGCATTTTTTCCCTCTTTAGGAGGTTTTTTCCCTTGTGCATTGTATATACGCCCATCACTCTATGGCTATCAATCTTTCCATTGCACACTAAGAAACACACTCTCTATTGTGTGCATTGAGCTTCCTTCATCTTCTCCAAGCTGTGCTTTTCTCCACAACCCTAATTCCAACAATTGGTATCAAAGTAGGTTACGTCCTCCCGAGCTTAATCACGAGCTACTCCAGCACACGCCTGCTCACTTTCTCCAATTACAGTGAGGTTTGGCGAGAATTCATAGGTCGACAAATATTTTGGGTGTGCTCGTAAAGCTTAGTCTGCTCAGATTTCTGATTCGGGATCATTTTGGCCTCTGTTTCCACTACAGGCAGGTCTACACAGGCAATTTTGTCATTTTGTGTAGAATTTTTGTCAGTGCCGTTTTTTGCATAACAGGTGCCTTACAGTCTTCTATGGTTTGTGCTATATGGCACATGTTGTTCCCGCTCCGTTTCTCCTATTTTTGGGCAGTTTTCACATCAGGTGCAACATTTACCATGGCTAACAACAACACAGATGTCTTCAAGATGTTTGCTACTGAGGACAGGTTGTATGGGGACAATTACCCTATGTGGGTTTATATGATGCAACACGTTCTTGTGTCAAAGGACATCTCGAATATTGTGTAGGGCATTGATGTATGTCCTGGTTCTGAGGATGTAGGCGATGTTGAGGGTCTTGCTGCAAGGATTGCTGCTATTAGAGTTGTTTTGCCTAGGTAGAACAAGCTCGTTGGGATGTAAAGGATGCGTAGGCTCATATATTGATTGTGTTGTGTGTGAAGCGTACCATTGTTCCTCACATCCGTTCAACAAAATCTACAAAACAGGCTTGGGATATTCTAGCAGGTCTTTATGCAAGCCGCAATGAGGCTAAAACTGCTTTGTTGCGTAAAGAGCTGGAGTCGAAGATTATGCATGAGGAAGATGATATGGACACTTTTCTTGCTGGTGTCGAGGATATCAATGAGAAACTTATTTCTGTAGGTGAAGTCATTTCAGATAGTTCCCTTGTGCAGACTATCCTTGATGCCTTACCAGATTCTTACCAGACTTTGGCTAGTACTTGGAGACTTATGACCCAAGGAAATCCAAAGTTGTCAAGTTTGATGCATTATGCACATTGCTATTGTAAGAGTCACTTTCCAGAAAAAACAGGACTACACAGCGTGTAGTTGAATAGGCTTTTATTGCTTCTCAAAGAAAGGGTAGTAACAGCAATGCAGCCACTTCTTATGGTTCTACTGTGAGTGGCAAAACTTCTGTTCCTAATGCTTCTGTTGGCACCAATTCGTCTGGAAATTCTGGTGATAAGGGCAAAAAGAAGATGCGTTGCCATTATTGTAAATCTAATGATCACTTGATTAAGCACTGTCCTAAGTTGAAGGCCAAAGAGGCTAAGAAGAAAGAGGGGGGTTCCACTGCAAATGCTCGTTCCACTACAAATGCATCCATTGTTGAGTCTTCTGTGAAAGGAGATTGTGTTGCTGATGTCGATGCAAATGGGCTTTTAGTGCAGAGTGCACTTACAATCCTGCTATCCATGATGCATGCTTGTCAGTTGCTGCAGATTCACATGTGTGGTATTTCAATAGTGGTGCTACAAAGCACATTACCTCACATAGGGAATTGTTCACCTCTCTCGAGTCTGTCCCTCATGGGAATTCAGTCACTTGTGCCAACAATGCCTCTTATCCGGTTCAGGGAGTCGGAAAGATTGTGCTTACTGCTGCTAATGGTAGTTCTTTCACACTTGTTGATGCACTTTATGTACCTGGGATCAAGAAGAATCTTTTGTCTGTATCTGCTCTTGCTAGACTTGGACTTGTAGTCAAATTTGTGGATGACAGATGTACAGTTCATGATCTCAGTTTTGGTGATGAAATTGTTGCATCTAGGCTTTTGTGTCGTGGGCTGTATAAGCTCACTTTGTATGACAAGTGTGGATAAAATTTTGCAAATGTAGTTGAAGATTCAAGGGCTATTTCAGATGCAAAACTTTGGCATGCACATTTTGGTCATCTGAATTTTGCCAGTTTGCTGCGTTTGCAAAAATCTGATATGGTTGCTTCTTTGGCGCCTCTTGAGGCACCTGTCAAACATGTTTGTGAAGGCTGTATTTTGGGTAAGATGCATCGTTCTAAGTTTCCAAAGGATGGTTCAGTTCGGGCCACATGTAGGTTGCAGCTTGTGCATAGTGATGTTTGTGGGCCCATGCAAACTCCGTCCTTGGGCAATTACCTTTACTTCGTGACTTTCATTGATAATTACTCCAGACATGCATTGGTATTTCCGCTTAAAGAGAAGTCCGAAGTTTTTATGTGCTTCAAACAATTTTTGGCTATGGCTGAAAATGTCTCAAAATGTACTATGGGCACCCTCCGTTTCGATCCAGGGGGGGGAGTATACGTCTCATGAATTCAATGCATTTCTGGCTAATCATGGGATAAAACACCAATGTACAGTGCCTTATACACCTCAGCAAAATGGTGTTCCTGAGAGAAAAAACAGGTCACTTACGAAAATGGCACGATGTATGGTCAAAAAGTCAAGCTTTGCCACATTCTTTTTGGCTTGAGGCCATCATGTGTGCCACTTATGTACTAAACACATGTCCTACGAAAGCTTTGCAGTCTATTACTCCATATGAATCATGGAATGATAGAAAGCCTTCTATTGAGCACATGCGTGTTTTTGGCTGTTTGGCATATGCTTTGGTGCCACAAACACAACGCAAAAAATTGGATGATAAGGCTGTCAAATGTATTTTTGTTGGTTATAGTGTTGAAAGCAGAGGTTACATGTTGTATCATCCGCAAACAAAACGTATTCTGGTTTCACGGGATGTAGTGTTTGTGAAAGATTCTGTTTAGCCCTTGTTGTCATGTACTAGAGACAGTAATGTAAGCTCATAGGACATTTATGACACTTTGTGGCCTCTTTTTAGTGGTGGAAATACGAATGTAAGTTCCAATGAGGCAAATGTACAACCTATGGGGGTTTTTGAAAATGTTACAGATCAGCCTATTACTGATGCAGATGTACATGATGTACTTCATGAGAAAAGGGTTGAAAATGAGCACGCTAGAGGTATGCAAAAATGGTTGGTGCACACTTTGCATGACAGTAAATTGGATGCACCTTTGTCTAGTCGTACTCGTTCAGGATCTCACCATGGATCTTATGCATCAGATTGTTATGCTTTGGCTATGTCTAGGTTACATGATGTTGAGGAACCTCTATCTTTTGATGACGCACAGAATTCCAAAAATTGGACGGCTGCCATGCAATCAGAATATGATGCACTTATAGAAAATGACACATGGACTTTATGTGATTTGCCTCTTGGCAAAAAGGCCATTGGTACGAAGTGGGTTTACAAGTTGAAACGCAAGCCGGATGGTGAGATCGATTGCAATAAGTCTTGACTTGTTGCAAAGGGCTATGCACAGCAAAAAGGCATAGATTATGAATAGACCTTTGCTCCCACTTGTTGTATGACTATTGTGCGTTTTGTATGTGCATTGGTAGCTCATTTTTGTTGGGATGTACATCAATCAGACATTGTTACTGCTTTCTTGAATGGTGACATATTTGAGGAAGTTTATGTAACACAGCCTTGCGGTTTTGTCAAGAAAGAACAAGAGGATAAATTGTGCAAATGTAACAAGGCTTTGTATGGGTTGAAGTAGTCTCCTCGTGCTTGGTATGAGAAAGCTGACACTCATTTGGTCAAACAAGGCTTTCGTAACAGTCCAACAAAAAGCACATTGTATGTAAAGCGTGAGGGTGATGTACTTCTCATTGTGGTTCTTTATGTAGATGATTTGCTGATCACTGGACCAAATGAGAGACATATTGTTGAATTTAAGGCTGATTTGAATGCTACTTTCAAGATGAAAGATTTGGGGTTGTTGCATGGGAAGGAAGGGGTGTCGAGGCTTGTGGACTTCTACTTGGCATGAGAGGTTGACGCTTTCATTCTTTGGGCATACAGTTTAAGTCATGTGATGGTGGATTGCCTTGTGTTAGAAAAGTTACATAGAGACTTTGCTATGTAAGTTTGGACTTGAGGATTGCAAACCTATTGCCACTCCCATGGAAACAAGTTTGAAGTTGAGTCGACATGGTGGTGGCGATCCTGCTGATGTCACTCTTTACCAAATTGTTGTTGGCTGCCTCATTTATGTATGCAACACAAGGCCAAATATTCAGTTTGCAGTCTCACAGGTCAGCAGATTTATGCATAGCCCAGGGTCTAAGCATTGGTAGGCTTTCAAGAGGATTTTTTGCTATCTTAGTGCCACTTTACATCTTGGCTTGTTTTATCCCAAGGGGGGATCATTGCTGCCAGATTTACATGCTTTCTCAGACTCAGATTGGGTTGGTTGTTTTGACACGCGAGTGTCTACAAGTGGTTTTTGTTTCATGCTTGGCAGTTCATGTATATCATGGTTGAGCAAGAAGCAACCTACTGTGGCCACTTCGAGTTGTGAGGCTGAGTACAGGGCAGTCTTCACAGCTACGGTTGAGTGTGTATGGCTCAGATGCCTTATGGCTGACTTGGGTGTTGGACAGGACACTGCCAACACTATCTACACTGACAGTCAGAGCGCATTGGCAGTTGCGAGGAACCACTTGGTCAATTAATAGCTACCACTTTGTGTGACTGTAGTTTGTAATATTCTATCAACAATGCAAGCGCTCCACTTTGAATAATCTACAAAGCATAAGGTTTGATTTCCAATCTTGAGGCTTCAAAATCAAACTTCAATTTTTATCAAAGGATATAAAAAACGAGCTAAATCGGCCTACATTGACATTGACGATTGATGAGTGGTAGAGAGGGGTCCAGGGAAGCTTAGGATGCAACCTCTCTCTCTCTCTCTCTCTCTCTCTCTCTCTCTCTCTCTCTCTCTCTCTCTCTCTCTCTCTCTGTGAAAACAACCATTGTATTTAAGGTGGCCCAGGTAGTTGTATGTAGCCCCCCCATCCCCCCATGTATATAATATGAGGATGAAATAATGAGGGGCTACCCCTATTGTATACTCTTATGTACAAAATCTAGAAACCCCCCTCTTGTACACTCACATGGTACCATACAAAAAAACACAGTGAATCCCCCGGGCGTGGGGGGACCGATGGTCCCCTGTCCCCAATCATACCTTAGCTAGGTATGTAGTGCCTCCCTCATAGAAGCTCATGATGTTGAGGTAAGTGAGAATGTGCAAATTATTGTGAGAATTTGTCCAAAACTTCTTGTGATAGTATAGAGGGCAAGGGGCGTGAGCGAGCAGCAATGAGCACTTTTTGCTTTTCATGTTAGCCTTTGATGGACCTAAGAAAAATAAAAACGTTTGTGGTTTTGAAACGATCTTGTTGCTTCCTTTTATCGTTCATTTAGTGTTAAAACTTTCGATGTGTGTGTTTTTTGAAGAGAATGATGAGCTCCAAGGACATCACGTGGAGAAACGACCTTCACTGAAATCCTTGGAAGCAGATTCCAAGGACTTTCCAATTACTTCTCTCTTGTCTAATGATTTTAATGATCCAATGTTTCCTTCAATTGTTCCCAAAATTCCTCTTGTCAGAGTAGCAACCGGAGAACAATAATGAGTTGTTGCTTGCTCACGAACCATCAAATGAGCTGGTGGATATGAAGCTTAGCAGGATTTGCACTACATAGGCACTAAAGGAGAATGTGGCCATGGTTGGTGTGTCTCAAAGAGCATACACAAACACAATCATGGCAATGAAGAGAATCTTGCCCACAACACAACAACAAATAGGTTGGGGAAGAAGCATAGTGGTTTGCCTGCAAATACGCCTTGCAGATCTCTAAAACAGGTAGATTGGATTTTCCAAGAGCTATTCATGCAATAGAGTATGTTTCTTCCCCCTATTTTGATGTGTTTCTTATTAATGTTCGTGTGCATGCAGCAGCCATCTAGTCCACAGTCAGCAAAGGGAAACCCAGGAAAGATTCTGAGGCCTTGGTATTATCTGTGGTTTTGCTTCCTTCGAAAGTATCAATGCCACGTTCATAAGAAGTTTTGGACAAATTCTGACAATAAGTCCCACATTGTGACTTACCTCAACATCATGAGTTTTTGTGAGGGAGGAACCGCAGACCTAGCTAGGTACGATTGGGGGCAGCGGACCGTCAACCCCGGTAGGGGACCGATGGTCCCTTGCCCCCAATCGTACCTAGCTAGGTATGTGGTACCTCTCGAGCAGAAGCTCATGATGTTATGCATTGTATGAAAAACATTGAAAAAGACTCCGTTTTCCTACATGAGAATATTTCTAAATCTTCTTGTGATTCTTGAAGCATTATCTGCTAGGTGATTAGTCTTTATTTCAAGGACCTATTGTTGAAATCTCTTAAAGTCAATTGAAATGATACAAGAAATCCCTTGATGAGAATTTTGCTATCCAAGCAAGATTTTCCCATTAAAATTGCTTGCAAACTTGACTAGCCAAGGTATCATGGTATGTCAAACACAGTGTGTAAAAAACATAGTCACAGGGGATACCCATTTTTGGGCTTCCCAACCCCACTTGCCGTCCCACCCTCTTTTTTGCACTATAATGTCCCGCCCTCATCATGGTATTTGGTAAGTTTGAAAAAAAATTGAGCTATTTTCTTGTATTTGTTAAAGTTGATTTACTTCCTCTTACCCCCTTTTGAAGGCGGATGATCTTAAATTTCAATCGGCTCTAGGCTAAGTTGAGGTAGACATTTCTTGCACATTGGGTCAACATTACACATCAATCTTTGGTGTGGGCTTATGCATACAGTATCAAGTTCCAAACTTGTACATCATGGTGTGAATTGAGAACACTTTAGCCATAAAATTGCATAAAAATGTGGAGCTTTTACGAAAAAATCCTAAATGGTGAATTGATTCCCATCATCATGGCCAACTTAGCTGAGTGATTGCTATCGAGGATCTATTTTTGACACGCATCTTCCATCAAATCAAGTCACCAATCATTCTTTTTCACACTTGCTTAAATTACAATTTAGCAAAGGGTGTTCTTTTAATGGTATTCCTAATGGCGTCAAAACATTAAAAGGTATTCCTAATTCTAAAATTCCCTCAACAACAACAACAAAAACAATGCATTAGTTTGTATCATGCCACAATAGGTGCAATGACGAAGCACCTATATTTGCAACAATATCGATCGGATGTGAGAAGGATGGATAAAAACATTTTAAGAGAGAGAGAGAGAGAGAGAGAGTGCAAAGACACTTTAAAGAGAAGAAAACTCTAAAAGAAAAATGAAGTAGAAGAGAAATACAAATGGACCAATGGGAAGTGCAAAGACACTTTAAAGAGAAGAAAACTCTAAAAGAAAAATGAAGTAGAAGAGAAATACAAATGGACCAATGGGAAGTCAGCCACCTCTTTATATGGATACACAAAGTCTTTTGACTTTCTACCTTCCTAAGTCTTTTGACTTTCCACCTTCATAAGGCTTTTGACTTTCTACCTTCATAAGTCTTTTTTTTCCACCTTCATATCTCTTTTCCTTTCCTAAACTTACCCTACACTTAAGATGTTTTGAAATAATTTCTATTTTTCCAAGATTGGGGAGACCTAATGGGCCCTTGAACCATGCAAGCTCTCTCTCTCTCTCTCTCTCTCTCTCTCTCTCACACACACACACACACACACACACACACACACATTCTGATCGTGCAGTTCATAACATGACAAAGGATGGACGTCAACATACAAGACATGGCAAAAGCAAGAAAGTGCATAAAAATAGATAAATGCCACCATTCAAGAAGACAAACTAAATTGATCAATTAAAAGAAGCAAAAAAGCAAACAAACACAATAATTTCTAAATAATATATGATCTTAAGGAAATCAAGCTATATGTTAAATAATCAGCCTCCCAATGATTTTATAAAGTTCAAAGAGATGGTCATAATTGATTATAACCATAAGACACTGCCTTCCTTCAAGGTAATTATTATACATTTAAGCTTTTGTTGTTTGGTACTTGGCCTATGAAAAACCCAAGATTAATGTAACTTTTCAAGATTTTCCTCTAAATTCACATTAGAAGGAACGAATACATGCAAAATTTGAAGGATTTCAATGTAAAAATGTACAAATATAGCCGATCTACCTCTACAAAATTTGAAGGATTTCATTGTAAAAATGTATGAATATAGCCTACTGGCTAAGTTTCTACTTTATTCATTTATTAAGAAGATTCCTCCTATCCCAACCTTCTCTCCCACAAAATATTCTACCATTTGGCTATTTTGCTTACCAATCAAAAGGGAGAATGTGGATTCGAACCCTCGTACGATGACTCACGATGGCGTGCTACTCTAGATCATCCAAACAAATTTCCCACGATGTTCTCAAGGTGTCCTCACTCTTTTAAAGCAGAAACAGCAACCCCCCCCCCCCCCCCCCCCCCCCCCCCCCCCCCCCCCCCCCAAAACCATGTTGCCGCTTGTGCTACCTCTACCTCGGGCCGCTTCTGCTCCCTCTGATCCCTTGGAGGACTTCGCCAACCCACATCAATCATTGGCTATGTGCACCATTTTTGGTTTCGACTGTTGCCAAGAATGTATCACCTAAGATTCACAATTTTTTTAATTTCCCCCAGTGAGTACCTCCCACCTCTAAGTTTTTCCTTACGTACAATTTTGAAGTTTTTGTGTCTAGATTCTACATAGAAGATAAGAAAATATTAAAATGTGGAGCAATTCCATCTTAGATAATTCGACTCTTCCACTCAGAATAGTCTTGGCAAAAATAATAAAAAATCACTTTAGAATTTGCCTTTAATGAATATGCCCTTGGATGCGTGGGGTACTTATCAATAAGAGTCATGAAGTATGCATAATTACAAAATAGTGGCTTTGCATTGGGACAACAAACGTCAATATGTACAAGCTGCATCTTGTTACCATTCTAACTAAATTATCTTTTAGAAAAGAAACATGCTGCGGTTTTACCAAAAAGCACCACTCATGTACATGTGTAGATGGTGCCTCAACATGCCTCAAGATGGGGCAACAAGACAATTGTGACAAGTTTTTCTAAAATTATTGCATTCAAAAGTTTTCATCCAAAATAGCTTTTGATTCAGAAGTTGCATTTGCAACATTCTCCACACATTTTTCATACATTGATCTTAAACATCCCATGAAAAAATTGTATTAAATAGTAGGCAATTTTATGTCCAAAATTGAGTTCATGATTAGTACATCTTTCATTCACAAATTTGACAACAAGGCCAAGATTAGCAAGTATGGATGCAGACATGAACTTCTTTTTTGCTCCAAAAGACCCACCACTTGGAGTAATGAGCAATATCTTCTCATCTCCTTGACTAGATATCCGGGATTATTTTCAGAATTTTTAGTATTCCTTATAGGGATATCCTCCAGAGGAGTGATCATGTCACAAATATGAATTAATATTTTTTATAACACCATTGCCAAATTACCACGTATGCAAATTTGCAACAATTGACAAGCATGCACCATGCATGGTTTTCCGTTTTGAATGGCAATCTATAAATTAGTCATCAATAGCAAAGACCTTGTCATGTGTTTGGAATATGGGAGGAATCTTAGATCTTTCTTCAACAACTTCAAATGGAAAATTCTCAGTAGAGACATGCCATGTGTTATTTTATGCATATTCAACTAATGGTGGATACTTTCTCCATTGAGTTATTGGATTGAATTTTGATTGAAAGAATTCTTGAGATGATCTAGATTAGAGTAGCTGACAATTTCACTTTACTTGTCTATTTGTGGGTGATAGGTAGAGAAGAAATTCATGCAGCTTAACAGTTTTACCATTGTTGAGAAAAGAAAAAACCAAGAAAATCTTTTCAAACATAAAGTCACTGAGTGAGGGTCATCGAATACTGTGTATGCAAATACCATAAGTACTTGTATGCAAATATATGCAATCAATTTCAGAGAGAGAGAGAGAGAGAGAGAGAGAGAGAGAGAGAGAGAGAGAGAGAGAGATTCATGTATAGTAGCATTAATTAGAGAGGGAGAAAACCAAATTTTTTCTAATAAAGTAGGAAATTAAATTAAAGAAATGATATAAGAAGGGATCTCATGGGAGGGTAGAGATCAAACCCCACAAGGGGGAACATATACAAGCAACAAGGCATGTCTTTGCAGAGAGGCCCATATGCTAAGTTTCCTTGGTAGCAATGGAAATATGTCTTGGACATACATCTTATATAAGAAAATATATTTTTGAAAAAACTCCTATCAAACTTATGGATTAAGGAAATATTGGAAGTATCATAAACTTGATTGTCTTTTCAAGCAATTCACTAGAATTTTGTTTGCAATTGTCATTATAAAAGATTGATGGAAAAACTGTATTGCTTTGTTTACAATAATGGTGAAAGTTTACTACAGATTTCACTTGTAATTACATGATTGGTATTCACTTCTTAAGGATCCTCCCAAATATTTAATGGAAACATATGGACTTGTTTTGCAAATACAAAACAATGGTGGGCGTGATGCTTTCAAAATTGTGGAGAAACGTATTCTGGGCACTGGAGTTTGTTAAAGGTGATCATTTCTTGACAAGTTTTAATTTTGTGTGTCTCCTATTCACCAACTTATTATCTCTTGAAATAATATGGTTGCACAATTGTGTGCACTTAGTGGCATGCTTAATGATCTATGAATGTTTCTTTTTAGATTTGTATAATCTAGTATTCTATGTAGATTGGACAGCTGGGCTACTAAGACCCGATCTTCTATGAGACATCTTTTTCACATTGGTGTGTATAATATGTGCATGCAGAAGATAAATTTACCAAGCCCCATACATGGAAACTAGCCCTTGGTCATATATGTTGAGCTCCTATATTAAAAAAAAGGATTTAGATTCGGGGAAATAAACTTTGAAGATGATTTTTAAGGCTACCAAACGACACGATGTAATATCTCTATGTGTTGAAAATTTAGTAGTAGTCTGAATGATCCATGTATTTTGGGATGTGTGGACATAGAGGAAGAAATGAAACGTTGTTAGGACCTTGAGAATTTCTACGTAGACCTAGCTCAGATAGAGCATTGCAACGTGAAGGCTGGGAGATTTGCCTTTTGGTTTGGAGGCTAGCATGGTACCTTGGCTCGAACTTATCAAGGCAAAATGGCAAAATTGGTTTTTTTTCTCAAAGTGGCATGTAGTAGAAATCTATATGAGGCTTCAAGGTTAATCTATGTCCAATGCCAAAAATTCATAAGATTGTTTGCCAGTCAGTTGTATGTGCGATTTAGTTAATTGTTACAACTCTTCTCATGGCACACGTTTATCCAAATTCAAATTTCAAGCTACTTAACCTCAAAACACGGTAGTTACTATCACATGATATATCCAACATACGTATTTGCAAAACCATCGTATCCACCTTATGTATTATACATTCCTAGAGCCCATCAATTTGGCTACTGGAAGTGCACTCTCAGAGTAAGCAACCAATAACTTTTCAATGTGGAAAAGGCAATAAAAATAGGCGTACTTTTAAATTAGATACAACATCAAGTGCATATGGTATAAAAGGATAAAAGTTTAGCTATAACAGAGAGACAATAGCTCAAAAAACTACCAATGGCAACGACAAACCCCAAACCAAAGGATTTGAAAACACACAAAAATGGTGGCAAACCCGAATAAATACTCAAGCAATGGCATAATCAAATGAAATAGACTTATAGGCGGATTGATTGCAGCAACTCTTTGACAAACATAGAATTTTACTTACATAAATTGTACCTCATATCATCTTTGATATTTCATTAGTTCTCTGCAACCCATTTGGATTTTACACTTGAAATTTAAATTGACCAAGATTTTATTACTTAATGGTCAGTCTTAATTGATCTACTATTTCAACATAAAAGATATTGCACTTCAATGCTCGTATCCAAGTATTTAGTCGCTTGCTAATTAACCTAAAAGATATTCGATCATGTCCTGATCTCCATTGTCCAAAAGTGAGGGTGCCTTGTGCTCTCACAAACTTAACTTGTCCAAAATCTTGACTTCAATGGAGCTATTAAATTGTCAAAAATTGGAAGAACTCACTTTAAGGACTTGCAAGTCTCATGTGGTCCAACGCCCTATGGAGGTTGTCGAGTAGAAGTGCAAGTGCGGAAAATCAACAATGACAAGAGTCTAGTTCTTGTACCTCAAAACAACCAGATCAACAGATGAATCAGAGGTTACCCACCTCCACTTTATGCTTGTTTAATGTGGCAATAACACAAAGGCTCTACCTTGACCACTCTTAATTATCATCATCAACGCAGGCTGTGCAGAGTTTATTTCTTGCGCTAGCCTGTGAGCAAAAGGTTCAATTTTTGGGGAAGATGCAATGTTCTAAGTTATTAAAATATGGTTCTATGTGGGCTACTTGCAAGTTGTAGCTTGTTCCAAGGCTTGATGCACATTCCTTCTTTTAGTAACAATATGTAACTTGTGACTTTCATTGATGAATGATTACTCATGACATATATGGATATATCGCTTAAGGTTGAATCTACAGTGTTTATGTGCTTCAAATAGTTTTTGCTATTGACTAAAAATGTATCTAATTGTCCTATGGGTATCTCTGTTTTTATCGAGGAGAGGAGTATATGTCAAAAGAGTTTGATTCATTTCTAGATAAACGAGGGATAAAACACCAATGTAAAGTGCCTTATAACTCAACAAAATAGTATTGCTATGTTAACCCTCACGGCACACGGACACCCTATGATCTATAAACGTTGTATTATTTAGAGTCAGGCACCGGGCTTGTCGGACCAATAGGAAAAGGGTAAGAGTGATCGTCGATGAGAGGCGCACTCTAACTGGGACATTCAAGGGATTAGTTGGCTAAGCATGGGCGCCCAAGTGTGAATGGGGTGAGCTCCTAAAAAACCAACTAAACCTAATTTTTACTCATTCTCTCATTTGTGCAATTGAAGAGTGCTCTTGCTCCATCTCCATCTCCATCTTCTTCTTCTTCACCTCCTTGTGTGTGTGTGTGTGTGTGTGTGAGAGAGAGAGAGAGGGAGAGTGTGTGTGCGATCGAGCATTACGAAGGCACGACGGCGGCGAAGCGGTTGAGCGCGGCACGACTGCAGCTTCTTCTTCATCGCGGCGAGGAATCCACCACGAAGGCGAGCGTAGAGCGGTGAGTGACACACCCTTTGTTTTCTTGAGCTTGCTAGTTTAGGCTTGTTGTGTGCTTGGAGCCGTTTGTGGCTCGCACACGGTGTATTGGCAAGTCCCTTGCTTCGACAGTGCGGCAAGGAGCGCACATTTTTGGCGCCGCTGCCGGGGATATGCCCTACACTAAGCTCGGTTAGCACTTTACGCTTCCTTGTGGTGCAATCTCTATCATAGGAAAGGCAGGAAAGGAGTGTGTGGAGATTTCTGTTTTTTGCGTTTTCTGCATTTGCTGTCAAGTTTCAATTTCTGCTATTGTCTGCGTTTTTTCAATTTTTGCAATTTCTGCATTTTCAAGTTCGGCGTTTTCAATTTTTGCAATTTTCTGCATTTCTGCGTTTTTTCAATTTTTTGCAATTTCTGCATTTTCAAGTTCGGCGTTTTCAATTTCTGCAATTTTCTGCATTTCTGCGTTTTTTCAATTTTCTGCATTTCTGTATTTTCTGCATCAAAAAAAAAAGATAAAAAAAATAAAATAAATAAATAAATAAAAATGCGAGCGAGCGGGCGGCTAAATTTTTCGAAAATAAAAAACGTGACTCTTAAAACGGACGGGTTGGTTTTATAAAAGATAGATCGGGATCATTAGCCCAAGCCCAAGCCCAAGCCCAGGCCCAGGCCTCAGTCCTCAATCTTATGATATATACTAGACTCACTCTTATATATATACCCTACTCCCTCAAGAGAGAATGAGAGCATGTGGGACAAGTCCTCCACTCTCCTCCTTTCTCTTCCCACTTGCACCCTTAGACTTTCTAGTTTGGGCCTAGTTCCCTACTGGAAATTGACAGTTTTAGGGATTCCGAGGGCATAGAGTGACCAAACGGAGTGCTGTAAAGCACGGCACGACCCTCTGACCGATACGCTCGTTTCGAGCTATCACACGGCCCATTCCACGACACGCTCTAAAAAATCTAGCAAAAAAACAAACAAAAAACACGCTAAAAACTAGTCACAAGGCCTCCTAGAGCAGCTTTTTGACACCTTAGGGTATCAAAAGCACATGCACTTACGCTCTGGGCGGGTGCTAGAACACGAGTATATTGAGGGTGCCTCTGTTCATACGGACACCCATTACCCATCCACGATAAGCTCTAGACCCTCAGCGGGGACACAAGGTAGCACCACCCAAGACCCTAAAATAGCCGCTAGTGATTCCTCCTCCGACTCAGAAATCATGGAAGCATACCCTACCCAAAACACTGAGAGAGAAGGCCATGCACCTCCCGAAGCTCCACAGCCTAGTACTAGTATGTTTAGCCGTTTCATGGAAACATTAGGTAGAGCTACTCGCTCGGAACCTGATGCAAATGAAGCACACGAAGGGGGTGGGGAAGTGGACTCTCCTTTCACATCGCACGTGGACCCCACACCCCCAAAGAGTGTCCATGTGGATATCCTACCAACTTCTTACCAAGAAGGCCCTGTTGAGCTGCCTCCTTCAGAAGTTCCCTCTAGAGTACCGTTGGTGACAAGTAAAACCACGGGGAGCAACATTGCTTCTACCTCACAAGAAACCGTTAACACGTCGACTCTAGAAGGATTGTTCATTAATGATCATTGGACATACGACCTCCACACTGAGGTGTTGACGGATCTACACTCTGGCCACGCCTACCATGTAGGATGGATAGAGATTGTACAATCCACCTCTAGTGCCACGAGCATCGAAGATCAACAAAAAATGATCTGTAATGTTATCCATGGCATTATTCAATCAGAAAGGCAAAACCGAGGGGTAAATATACTCTCAACTGGTCCCATTAGATTTCTGGATACGAGCAAGGCTCAACAGCCTACTCTATCACAAATGGAGACTCCTCTAATGAGCCCCATGGACCCATCTTACGTCATTTCACCTGGGGTCTCTATGCAATCTGAGCCTCCGAGCGAAAACTTTAGCTTCCCTAACTTGGCTCAACCCTCTATTAAGGAAAACCCAGTGCTCACTCCAGGGATAAGCTACCGATGACATCTATGGTTAGCGCAGTGCCACTACCTAGTGTCGTAGTACCTAATATGGGGCCTCGACCATATGTGCCTCTAGCCCCTTATGCACACATGGCCCCCACACCTCCAATTGTACCACTTGCTTATGCTCCTCGAGTGCCGCTCCCTAGCTCTTATCCGAGTGGACCTATGCCCGGTTATGTTCCATATCCTGCATCATCTACACATATGCCAAGACCGGTACCCGTTCCTCTCCCACATATGATTCCAAGAGTACCTCCACCGGCCCTACCTCCTCACATAGGTGACTTGGCAGCGTTTGCTCAAACCATAGGTCGATCTATCGCAGAAAATATGCGTCATGCATCTGATAGAGAGCCTAGAAGTAAGGCAGTACAAATTGCCAAACTCACGCAAAAATTCAATGGGGATGAAGATGCTAGGAAACACATTGATTGAACAAGTATGTGATTCCTTAGGGGAACGCAACGAACTACATAAGTGCAATGCCTTAAGCTTGACATTAAGTGGGAAGGCTGGAGATTGGTATAGGACCCTAAGGGTGGACGAGAAAACAATCTACCCTACCCTTCGAAGGTTGTTTCTAAAGGAGTACATACGAGAAGGTGTGCTTTGGGGTGTAGCATCTCAGCTACAGAAGGCCGAACGTAAGGAAGGAGAGTCAGTAAGGGACTTCATTAGTCGTCTAAAGCACTTAAACTCTCGTTGCCCTGTAAATGAGCGCTTCAACAATAACCAACTGCTTGATCGATTCATTCGAGGGTTGAGGAATGAAGGAATCTATAATGGACTAGTGATTAGAGGTATCACAACCTGGGAAGATGTCACTGCCAATGCAATCCAATTAGAGGACAACTTGATGATAGCAGGCATGAGGGTGTCTACTGACACGAGATCCACTAGCTCACAAGCCATTGAGTATGAACCCATGACTGCAAAGCCCATTGCCAATGAGCCAAAGGTATTTGAGACATTCTTGACAGACCTCACCAAGGCAATCCAAGAGTCTCTTAAGGATAATCGACCCCCTCAAAATAGTCACATGTATCCAAGAAGGGAGCAACAATGGTGTTCCATTTGCTTAGGTCCACATAGCACTAGTGAGTGCCCTACGTTTAGAGTAAAATTTAATGGAACTTGCAACGCATGTGGTAGGTATGGTCACCAAGCTAAGGATTGTTTAATGATCAAACGTATGATGGAAAATAGACCACCTGTAGCCTGGACGGATGCGCCTCGAGCTCCTGTATTGATGCCTACTCCACTTGTTGAGCAACTACCGTAACACATGGTCCCTAGATCTCAAAATGTTGTACAAGCTACACCGCTACCACCTCCTGTGCTAGGACCGCAGCCCCCACATCCAAGAGTCGCCCCTATGAACCAAGTGGGTTGCGAGCCATCAAATGCTTATCCAGATGGCTGTGAGGAGGAAATAGACACTAGTATTGCCTACGGACTTGATACATTGGAAGAGTGTCCTATATACTACATGGAAGATTGTTGGGGGCAAGTCAAGCCGGTTTATCAAGCTGCTGCTCTCGCATCCAGAGGTCAAAATATCAACACCCAGGCTAGGAGGCCACCTCTTCAATGCTACGAGTGTGGTGGACCACATCGAGCAGCGGAGTGCCCTATTAGGCTGCAAAAGAATGCTGCACAGATGCAAATGAATCAAGGGAGCACGTCTGCAATGCCAATACTCACATGTAATCGTTGTGGCATAGATCACTTGATTGCCCAATGCCCCTATAACCCAAATGCGCCTAAAATCACACCCCTGAATTTGGTCGAAATTGCTAGTGTGACATCGCCAATACCACCCGTCGCACCCGCTTATGCGATTACACGGTCCATGCTTCAAGGGCTAGGCCATATCCTCGAAGAGAGAGATACCGCGTCAGTTATCCAAGCAAAGAAAAAGAAGACACGAAGGAAGAAGTCGCAGAATACGGAAAATTCAAAGCCAAGTTCCAAAACAAACATAGGAACAGGAGATGACCCCGTGTATATGAATGACCTCGAGGATGATTCAGATTCAATCGAGACAATGGAGACTAGAACCAATACCACAAAGAGAAAGACCGACAAAGAAAACCGTAACATGGAACCAAATGAAAACCGAATAAGAGAAAACCATAAAGAGCCTCTGAAAACACCACAAGTGTTTCCAAATCCAATCCAAGACCCCCAAGATAAACCGCAGGGGCAAAAAGGGAAGAATCTTAAAAAGAAGATTGGGACGTACCCAAACCCAGTAGATGAGATTGAGCAGGTGAAACATCTAAGAGGTTTAGTGGAGGAGACTCAAAGGAAACTAGAACCAGAACCCATGCATGTCAAAATTCATGACACAGTGTTTCCCACGCAAGTTCATCCACCCCACATGAACCATAGACCGTTAGCCATATCTAGTATCATCCAAGAAGGGAGTGAGGACGGGACATCAGAAAGTGAGCATACACCTTTCTTGTTGGAAAGGATGTTTAACGAAGGAATACCTGATCCCATTGAGGAATATGAGATTCCATCCTCACCAGTTCCTAGTCAAGGACCTACACCCTGCAAAACGCCAATGAATGTTGCCAAACTAGTGGACTTCATGTCTTCTGAGGTCCGAACCACGATCATAGCAAAGCTGTATGGAGATCCTGAGTTATTCCTTGCACTTCGAGCATTCCTTAACGGAGAGCTACGAACGGGATTACCGCAGTTTGCGCAACCAAATAGGCCTGACTCGATTATGATTGATGAGGAAAATCATGTGCAATCACTTGACTTAGATGGACACGAGTCTGTGATCGAGGTACCCATTAACGAATTAGGGCAGTATTTTGAAGGCGACGAGTCTAATGCGACCCTACCCATCACTACCAAGGGATTAACTATAAAGGGAATTCTTGATGGTGGTGCGGGAGTTAGCATCGTTACAAAAGATTGTTGGGAATCCATGGGAAAACCCCGCCTCAGTGTTACTAACATTGTGGTAAAGATGGCAAATGGTACCATAGCCAAACCTATGGGGATGCTCAAGGATCTTAAGATCAAAGTTCTAGGACACAAGGTACGACATACGTTCATTGTAATGGATTTCTCTAAACACCTTATGTCATATGAAATGATTTTAGGACGACCATTCATGAGGGAAGCACAAATGGTTCACGATTGGTCTAAAAATCATGTCTATTTGCAATTCCAAGACTCTGTCCTTAGAGTGGATTTGGTGACTGGTAAGGTACACCCCTTAGGGAGTAAAACCATTATTGATCATCGCTCTGACACCACAGTTCACTCGGCCCCACTACAATATTGTTACACTTGTAAGAAGGATACAGACATTGGCCAAGATTCTCCTTATATGGATGTGTTACCGGGTATGACGGAATCAGACAATGTGGATTGGGTCCACCTAGCATCAACCATAGACACTTGGGGAAATAGGGGGACGACCTGGGTAACACCTGAGGGGGATAAAATGCATGTACCCTTAAATATGCTACAAGCAATGCATATCGCTTCCGACAAGACTCATCCTAATGTAACGAAGAAAACATACAAGTGGGTCCCTAAAGCTTCTTTAGCGACCATATCTAGTGCTAAAAAACAGAAGCCTTGTAAGAAACGTACCACTCGCTCCAAGAAAAGTAAGAAAATGTTGCGATGGATCCCTAAACGACTATTGGAAGCCCAAGGCTACTATCAAGGAAATGATCAAATCTGGGTGCCCAAACGTAAAGTATACTCTTACCTGTCACCTGGCCCATGTAAACCCAATCCTGTGGCTCCAAAACAAATTGAAAATCGCGGAAAGGAAAAAATCATGGAATGTTACACACCCGTTCTAGAGCTAGTTTGGGTACCAAAGAAAGAACGATTTGTTCCACCTAGCTCAGGAACAGGGAAATCAAATGAAGCTTCTTGCTCTTCATGTAGTTCCTATACGCAAATAGAAGCTTCGACACAACCTCCACCTACCACTGTACATATCCATACAAGCACGAAAGAGTTTGCACCTTCCGGGGTAAGCTCACCACCTACAACAACGTTGCAAATAAAATCATGGGAGAGTACCTTACCACCCTTGCAACTAGATGAAACGCATAGGGCGGTCGAAAACTATTGGTTAAAATCCTCACCTATTACCAACTGGAACAATTGGTTTCAAAGGGTGACAAGCTCATTTCAAACGGTATGATCTACCCAAGGAAGGGGGGAGTGTTGGCTGACAGTCATCATTCATTTGTTTCCCTCTCAACCTTTTTCCCTGACCTCTCAATCTCCGATCTTAGGGAATGTATATATATAGCCTTATACTCACAAAAAAACAAAAATAGTAAAGAGCAAGAGCGCCTAGCAATGAGAGAGCACCCTATCAGATCTTACATATAAGTCCAAATTCACCGTGTCAATTCAAGCAACACACAAAAACAACTCTTATGTTTTAAAGGCCTAACCAAATCTATCTGTCTTGTCAGAAATGGCTACTTCACCAGAGGCATGCACTTCTATTTTTGATGAAAGGTACCCTTTGTCTTTTCCTCAAGTGTTCTACGTATGCTACCCTATACTTTCTTGCGAATGGGATTTGATAGAGAGCCTTGCATGTGAGAGAAATTTTGAGGAGTTAGAATGGCTGATACGTCTATGGCTAACTAGTGATCCCTACCCAGTAGCGAATGTGTCTCCAATGGCACATGCTTATTCTTTTGCACAAGATGAGTATCCACGCATCACGAGGTTCTTGATTAGCATGCTTGCACAAGAGGATGATGAAGAGGAACTAATAAAGACCGAGGAAGACTATGGCCTCACGGACAACGATTTTATTTATCTAGATGATGAGGATAGAGGCCTTGCCTTAGGGTGGCCACCCGGTTTATATTATATCCTTTTTCCTTGATTCTAAAAGGGGTGACAGATAGGTAGGTTAGGGGTCTAGATTGTGTTTTGAGTTTGTTTTTTAGGAGTTTTAATTTTTCCCACTGATGTGCCTCCTGGAGGTATTCCTTTTGTTTCCTAGTGTGTACAGGAGCGTGTTGCTATTGATAGGATTTGGACCTTCATGGAACCTTCAAATCAAGCACGACCATCAACACAAACAGGTGTTTCTTGTCCATTAGCATTGCCGTTATCTTTTGCATCTATGATTGTCTGCTTTGATTGTGATTGGTAGCATAATATTCAGTGCATTTGCTTAGTATCAAACATTTAATTCAATGTAATGTTTTGTCATAATCACTTGTCTAGGTTTAAAAATCAAGCAGTCCGACTAAGCTAGTTTGACCAAGTTAGGTGTTAGAGATCTTCTCTTAATACCATGGGGAATGCCTTCCTAATAAGCAATGGTTACTTAGGTTCTTAATCCGATTTAGGCAGCATTGTGTGAAATGTACTAGGGCTTTCTAGTGGGCTTAACCCTATTGACCTTTAGCTTAAGTATTATAAAGGGAGTTTACTAATGTGATGAGCCTGGGGAGTGTATCAGTGTTATATGACCCCCCAAAGTTACAAAATTTAAATGCTGAAAATGAACAAACAAAAAATCAAAGTGCCACAATGTAAAATTTTAAGCTGGAAGAGAAATCCCTGCTTAAATTGGTACTTCACTCACATGTATTGCCTATGGTACTAGAGCCCTAGAGGTTCCCAGTGTGGGCGCTTTTCCTTGAAAAGCAAAAAACCCAAGGCATACAAAATAAGCACACACAACAAAACTGAATCAATGTGAAAAGACCTTGGGGGGTCAAAGAAAAAGTAATCAGTCAGGCGATGATTTCATGAGAAATTCCTTTTATGGTAGCTTAACTACAAAGTTTTCTAGATATAGCCTCTAGTCAGCCCTCGAACATGAATACTTGGCTCTCGCGATTAAACAACTTAATTGACCACAGAAAGTTAAGAAGCTTACCCATGGTATTAATATTCGATCTCTAGTGCCTTTCGACCGTCAAATTAGTGACCCCAGACTTGTTTAATTTTTTACCTTTACATCTGTTTATGCATTTGATTACATTGCAATTTAATGTTCATTGCTGCCAAATTGTTTGAAATTCTTTTACCAATCAATTTGTCTACCTCAAACTGCATATGCTTTTTAAGAGAATGCAATTACTGTGCCAATGTTGTTTGATTTTGCAGTGACTGAAGAAGGCTAAGGACATTCATCTCAAATGCTCTTCCACCTCGACGAACCAGCTTCAACTCAATAGCTTCCGAGGACGGAATCTACATCAGGAAGGGGGGCATGTTAACCCTCACGGCACACGGACACCCTATGATCTATAAACGTTGTATTATTTAGAGTCAGGCACCGGGCTTGTCGGACCAATAGGAAAAGGGTAAGAGTGATCGTCGATGAGAGGCGCACTCTAACTGGGACATTCAAGGGATTAGTTGGCTAAGCATGGGCGCCCAAGTGTGAATGGGGTGAGCTCCTATAAAAGCCAACTAAACCTAATTTTTACTCATTCTCTCATTTGTGCAATTGAAGAGTGCTCTTGCTCCATCTCCATCTCCATCTTCTTCTTCTTCACCTCCTTGTGTGTGTGTGTGTGTGTGTGAGAGAGAGAGAGAGGGAGAGTGTGTGTGCGATCGAGCATTACGAAGGCACGACAGCGGCGAAGCGGTTGAGCGCGGCACGACTGCAGCTTCTTCTTCATCGCGGCGAGGAATCCACCACGAAGGCGAGCGTAGAGCGGTGAGTGACACACCCTTTGTTTTCTTGAGCTTGCTAGTTTAGGCTTGTTGTGTGCTTGGAGCCGTTTGTGGCTCGCACACGGTGTATTGGCAAGTCCCTTGCTTCGACAGTGCGGCAAGGAGCGCACATGCTAAAAGTAAAAATAGATCACTAATGGAGATGGCATGATGTGTGGTCAAAATCCAAGCTTTTGTCACATGACTTTTGGCGGGAGGTTGCTATGTGTGTTGCCTACATACTTAACAAGTGTCCCACCAAATCTTTGCAGTCTATGACTCCATATGAGGCACGCCATGATAAGAAGATTTCTATTGGTCACTTGCCTGTTTTTGGTTTCTTAGCTTATGCTCTAGTGCCGCAACAACAACACAGGAAATTGGATTATAAGGTTATTAAATGCATCTTTGTTGGTGACAATGCTGAAAGCAAGGGTTATATGCTTGCATTCGAAATGTATCTTGATTTTTGGAGATGTTGTTTTTGTGGAAGATTTAGTTCAACCCTTGTTGTCATGTACTAAAGAGGTAGGTGTAAGCTCACATGACATTTTTGATACCTTGTTGTGGCTTTTCAATGGTGGACATAAAAATGTAAGTCCAAGTGAGGCAAATATTCAGTCTATGTAGGTTTCAAGTGATGTCACAGATGAGCTTATTTTTTATGTAGATATAAAAGTTGCACTTGATGAGGACAAGGCTGAAAAGGAGGATTCTAGAGGATACCAAATGACTGATGCATACTTTATGTGATAGTAAATTGGATGCACCTTTGTCTACTCGTACTCGTTCGAGTTCTCATTATGTTTCTTGTGCATCATATTGTTATGCTTTCGTTGTGTCAAGTATGTGTGATGAGGATTAACCTCTTATGTTTTATGAAGCAAAAAAATTAGAGAATTGGATGGCTACTATGCAAGATGAACATGATACACCTGTGAAGAACAATATTTGGTCTTTATATGACTTGCGTTTTGGCAAGATGGCCATTGGTACGAAGTGGCTTTATAAGCTGAAACATAAGCCGGATGGTAGTATTGATCACTACAAAGCAAGATTAATGCAAAGTTGTGCTCAACAAAAAGGCATTGATTATGAAGAAACTTTTGCTTCCACTTGTCGTACGTATGACTAATATTCATTTCATTTGTGCATTGGCAACTTAGTTTGGATGGGACGTACATCAATTAGACATTAAAAATGCTTTTTTGAATGGTGATTTGTATGAAGAACTGTATGTAATGCAACCTCGTGGCATTGGCAACTTACTTTGGACAGGAGGTACATCAGTTAGACATTTAAAACTGGTTTTCTGAATGGTGATTTGTATGAGGAAGTGTATGTAATGTAGCCTCGTGGCTTTGTCAAGAAAGGACAGGAAGAAAAAGTGTGCAAATGCAATAAAGCATTGTATGGTTTAAAGCAATCCTCTTATGCTTGGTTTTAGAAAATGGATAATCATTTGACTTCATAGGGCTTTTGAAATAGTCCAACTGAGAGCACTTCATATGTAAAGTGTGCTTTTTTTTTAGGCTGTCTCCAAAGGCACATCTAGTGGACTTATGGGGGAACTCTCTCAACATATCCTTAATTGCTAGAATTGGTATGTGTATCAATCAAGGAAGGTGAAAATATTTGTAATGATTGTGTTGCAAACATTCTTATTCTAGATACTAGATCGTTATTTCAATGCTCTTCGTTAGCCTTAAGCTTCTACTCATAGGCTTTGCTAGTAGTTAAAGATATTGAAATGTGATGTGTACAAGTTGTATGGGGTTTAGCTATAGAAGTTACATATTGACTTTTGTCATGTTTGAGTCATACGTATACAATTTAGACACATCAACCTTCTTTGTTCTAAAACTAGCATTGGTGTAATGTATTAGGTCATTTTGTTTAGTACCCCATGCAGACATTGTCAGCCTAGTTTGTTGGCGATGGCAAGATCACTAAAAGCTAGTGGGTAATCATGGAGGGAGAAATTGATGAGGTTTCTATTAAGCAATAAATGCTTTCGTGCTCGCCTCTTTATGCTTGCACATATTTCTTTGCTCGCCTTATCGACTACCTCCTCCCTCCTCTGTAAGGCTCATATAAAACGATGGCTGATGGGTATGCATGCATGCATTAAGGCTATATGTGTGTAGGAGGAAAGGTACGTGTGGACTTTTGATTGTGGAAGAAAAGTGTTGTGTGGATTAAAACGTGGTTCTTTGAAAACCTATTATTTCTTATTAGGTTATTTAGTTAAGGTCAGTGGTCCTCGGCTCGGGTCAAGCAAAACCTTAGTGCTTGCACTCGAGGATAGCGTAGTTTGAATATGTCAATCGAGGCTCTTATAAGGTCGCCTCGCGTGCACACACATACAGCGGCTCAAACGACTCTCTCTCTTCTCTCTTCTCTCTTCTCTCTTCTCTCTTCTCTCTCTCTCTCTCTCTCATACAGCGGCTCAAACAACTCACTCTCACTCTCTCTCTCTCTCTCTCTCTCTCTCTCTCACACACACACACACACACACACGAAGATGGTTCACTGCTGGGAGGAATACATGTGGAAGGTGCATAAGGCGCTGCCCATGGACCCTTGGGCCGACAATTTGCAGCTGCTGGACGTGCTCATCCAGGATCGAACCTGGCTCCCTGCTTGGCTGCGGCCCAAGTCCAGGGAACGGACTCGCTTGTCTAGAGCTGGATCCATTTTCCATCTGGGTACCAAGGATTCCCTAGTTAAAGCACAGGTAGCTATGTTTGTATATCTGTACGCATGCATTTGCCAGCCTGCCTGTATGTAAGCAAACATGTGCCTAGAGGTAAGCATGTACGTATGCTAGTATGCCTGTAGCCATGGAGGCATTGGAATTTTGCTCACTGCAGGCGCTGGGGTAAGCATAACAGTGATATTCTTTGCAGGATCTTGTCGATGGAGACCGCAAACTCAGCCGTCTGCAAGCCTCAGATGGTGCCATCAACCCCCAGCTTCCTTCTCTACAATCCCCCACAAACAATAATAATAGTGCCACTGCCGCCGCTGCCGCCGCTGCTACTGCCGCTGCCCCACCCCTAGTTTCCATCATTTCCTCCAGCATGCCTGACATCCAAGCCTCCATCAAAACCTCCACTTCGCTGCTTGGCTCCTTCACTGGTGGATCTTTTGCAACTTCTCAATTTGATGTCAAAGGATCAAAATCTATTAGTGGCAATGTCAGTGGCGTCCAGTCCCGCCGGGTCGATGTCGATGCTCTTTTGAGGATCGTCACACCGCGGACTTCCTCTGCCTTGCCAGCCCTCTGGCAACCCGACATCTCACTACCTCAGCTGTGCTGGCCTTCTAAAAGGTACATGTAAAATATTTTGTGTGTGTGTGTGTGTGTGTGTGTGTGTGTGTGTGAGAGAGAGAGAGAGAGAGAGAGAGAGAGAGAGAGAGAGAGAGAGAGAGAGTTATATTACTGCATTTATAGGTGTGGTAAAAAAATGGAATTTGAATAAAAGTTACAGGTTATGAAGGAAAAGGGTTCATTTAGTTCATTGTGAAGTGGGTGTGTAGAGGGATTTTGAAAATACATCTTGAATGCAAATGCTATAAATGGTTTTAGGACATGGACCCCTTGAGAGGTAGAAGTCTATGTTGGTGAGATCTTCTCGTAGGTGAAGTTGGCTCACAATTCATGAGCACACAAAACTTGGCACCGCATACATGCACCGACACAGTTAGGGGTCAGAAAATTATAACCATCCATCAAGATGATGTTCCGAGCCGGAATGCTTGCATACAACCGTTGGATTTTTGAGAGCTCAACACCCAAAATCTGAGACTAGCCGTCCAATGATTGCATGCAAAATTAGCGCTCGTAATGATTTTTGAGGTGCCTTGCAGCCACACATCTTTCGTTGTGTCAACACGCAAAATTTGAACAAATCAGCAGCCATAATCATGTCAAAGACCATTCCTCAAGAATGAGGCTCCCACCATGGCTCTGGCTCCCCTTCGATCGCCATGTGGTCACCTACATTCTTGGGAATGGTCTCTGTCATGGGAATGGTCTCTGACAGACCATTCCCTACCCCTTCAACTAAGAAGGCTATAGTGTAGTTGCCTCTTCCTCTCTCTTTGGACAAGTGTTGTAAATGGTATGCACTAATGAAACACAAATTTCAAAGAAGTCAATACAATGTGGCTTAGTAGACTATCTCTTAGAGTGCAGATATTTTGATGGAAGATTTTCTATGAACTCTATCTAATTTAATATACTCTAATAACAACTGAGACACGTTGTGTGGATCTCTCTCTCTCTCTCTCTCTCTCTCTCTCTCTCTCTCTCTCTCTCTCTCCAAAAAAAAAGATTTTTGTTTTTGTTGCCGTCAGAGGCGACATGAGGGGTGTGTGTGTGTGTGTGTGTGTGAGAGAGAGAGAGAGAGAGAGAGAGAGAGTGTCTATTGCTTACATATTCTTTTCAATTGTGCATAATTTGCAGAGGCCAAACATTATGGGTTGTAGCAGAGATCATGTATGCAAACAAAATCAGAATAGAGGGTGAAAACCAAGGTCAGACAAAAGCCAATACGGAGGTGAAAGCTACAAAGGTAGAGGAGGCTAGCATGTCAACCGAAGTGGGAACACAAAAAAATGGCCTATGGATGGTTATGGCATCTAAGGATAACCCCATGTTCCCACTAGCGTTTCGACTTCAAAGGTTGGACTATGATGCATTTGGAAACCTTATCTCCAAAGGACACAAGAAGCATCTCCAAAGAAACAGCTCCATGAATACTAAATTATCAAAGCCCCTAGTATCATCTAAGCATGTTGCTCATCCTCTTTCTCGTTCACTATCTGTCTCTCCTGTTCTTTCTTGAATAGGTCCATTTGCTCATCTCAACAAATCATATCTAAGACCTCATTCATTCTTGCAAGATGGAATAAGTGCAATCTATCAAGAAAAAAAAACTTGGTGTGCCTTCTACTATGGCAGTGGAATCAGTTCTTACACCTTTGCAAGCATTGCAGTGAGTCAACTTTAATATAGGCAAGGTAAAAGAAAATCCTATTGTGTACCTTTGTAATATAGATGGATAGAGGGATATTATTTGGCACAAGAACCTATAATTGACAATAAATTGTACACACTAATGACGATCCCCAATTTGATTCTATCAATCACATCTCTCTTTTCCACCATATGACTTTTAGAAATGATGAATAAAATTTCTATTGTGATCCATATACACTTAGAAGGTGACACTAAGTGCTTGCCCTTGGGACATGCCAAAAATCAAAGTTCTATAGGGAGATTCAATGCCTTTAGAAAGGACAAGTCACCTACAAGTGGATAGTCTTGAAAAAACCTTTATTTATGACTTTTAAACCCTCTAGTTGTGACTTTAGTATGCAGTAAAGATGAACCTTCTTTTTAAGCTTATACAACTACAACAAAAAGATTATTATGTGCTTGTCTTACATATACTCTCTCATATGTTTGCTAGTAGCTATCATAGAAACTTTCCATGAAGAAAACCTATAAAAGTTTCCAAGTTCTAGTGAATGTTTTGCTTGTTATGACCTACACTATCTTGCAAGTTGCTAGAGCAAGGAAAATTGAAGCAGAGGGGAGAAAGCTTGTAGTTAGCACTTAAGTCTTTCTATCAAGTTGGAAGTCTTTAGGCACACCTTTGCATAGTAGCCAAGCTATTGAAGTCATTCTAGACCAGCAAGGCTACTTCCCAAACGAGCTCTATGTCAGCTTTCAATCGTACTCTCCTTATTGAACGTTGCAAGAAAATCTCTCGCTTTATTCATGCCTCCCCATAGGAATCAAAATTTTGGTTGGGTATTTGCAAAGTTGTTGTCTTGAGCATCCTTAATTGTGATGTAAAACTTGAGAAAGTGACATCCTTACAAAGGTCAACGACTGGCTTGGGTGAATTCCCCATGACATGAAACCCTATGTAGCAATTAGTGTCAGTTATAAGATTAGAGCAATGTTTTAAGAGGAGTTTCCATTTGTTGTCCTATGACAGTTTTGCACTATTTGTTTGGAAGAAGTGGAATTGTTCAATTATATGCTTGAGGGAACAAAAAAGAAATCATGCAAGGGTTTGATGATACATATCTGAAGTTGAGGAGCTGATTGTGTTTACCATAGCCTTTATATGTCATTTTGCAAACATTGCATATAGAACTCCCACACAAACAAGATGGGATGCAGGTGGAGAGGTGACACTACTCACAAAATCGTATTTGATGGATATTGCTCTCCTTACCTTGCTATCCACAAATCGTTGTTGAAGGAAGCCGAGTGGAACAGGCCAACTTGATGGACCACTTACCTCTTTATTTCCATGAGAAGATGCTTTTTCTTGATATGGTGTACTAAACTAAACGCTCCCCACCATGAGAATAATTTCTTCGCATATAATTAATGAGCTTCATTATTGATAGCAATGATGGAAAGCCTCATTATGATAGTGATGTTTTAGAGAGAGAGAGAGAGAGAGAGAGAGAGAGAGAGTAGACCTCAGGTTAAAAATGGCCTATGGCTCTAAATGAAACATGTCAAATGCTTTATGATTAGGTAAGAAATGACTCTCAGTTGTTGAAGAGTGGAGCTATGATGGTAGCAATTGAGAGTTCCCAAAGTGGCTAGTCGTGCTTTAGGATTGATTAGGGGCTATTGAAAGGCTTCTTGCTTTGCCGCAAGAGAGCGGTGATGAGAGCTATGTAGAGGTTTTCACCATGAAAGCCGTCGGAGAGCACGTACACCGTGAAAAGAGAGAGGAGATAGTAAGCAAGTAGAGAGAGAGTATTCTTCTTCTTCTTCTTCCCACGAACGAGAGAGTGGAACTTATGGAGATGGTAATGAAGAGCTTGTACCACTCCGTATAATAGGTACATATCATTGTGCGAAACTGGACGCAATTGTCGTACCAAAAATTGTGCACTTCCTACCAATTTATAGGCACTGCAAGAGGATGGATTGATGTCCAGGCAAGCTACTAGCTCTATCTCTCCTGCTATCATTAGCTGCAAGCTTTTTGGGACTTTGCTAAAAACATGGCTTAGCTTTTGGCAGTCAACTCGCCCAATTTCCCTTCAATTTTTATAGTAAAGATTGACTAATTGGTTAGTATCCTAATGACTAATGCGACCAAGACCAAACTATGTTGCATCGTGGTGCCCCGACATACTTATGACCTTTTATACTACCCATGCATATTTACGGTACTGCTTTTTATAGGAATAATTTTCGTAAAAAATCTCGTTTTTTCTTCAGGTGGTCATTTTTAAATTCGACGAAGACAAAAAAATAATATTTGTTATGGTTGGATCATCTTAAAAGTCATGTTGCTTTGAAAAACACGAAAAAGCACAAAAAGCTAAAAATAGCATAAAAACAAAAAAAAATCTTAAATCAAACCACGAGTTCTCCTTGTTCATTGGAATAAGAAAGCAGACTCGCTTTTAACTAAAAGCACTAAAAATAAAAGAGAGCTAAAAATAACGTGAAAACGCTTAAAAAGCAGATTTTTATAAAATTGAACCATAGCTTTTGCAAAACTCGTTAGATTAAGGATCTGGACCTCCTTTTTACAAAAAGGCACATAAAAGCACAAAAAGAATGAAAAAAACATTAAAAAAACTGGTTTTTCCAAAACTGAATCAAACGTCCGTATAATCTATTGGAACATGGAAACGACCTTGCTTTTCACTTTAGAACCTTACAACACCGTCAAATAGGCATTCTTAACCAAAATTTTATGGAACACGCAATCTATTTTTCTTATTTTTAAAAGAGATCCAAATTTTGGGGATCTTACACTTTGAAGCTCTATCAAGACAAGAGAGTTGATATCAGGCATACGACTAAGAGCATCAGCTACCACGTTGTATCATCCCTTACAATATTGCAGCTTAGCATCATACTCCTGAAAAATCTTAACCCACCTGGTCTTTTGACCCTTCAAATCGGTTCCTTGTGTAAACCCTTTTATACTTTCATGGTCAAACACAATTTCAAATTGAGCCCCAGACAAATAATGTCTCCACGTTTTCAAAGTAGACAATATTGCATAGAGTTCTCTTTCATAAGCAGAATAATTTCTCTATGAAGAATCAAGTTTGTTGCTTTCAAATGTGATCGGCCCTCCCTCTTGCAGAAGAACTACTCCAATAGCACGATTATTAGTATCCGTTTTGAGCACAAAATGTTTCATAGGGTCCACTATAGCTAAAGTAGGTGTTGTACCGAGAGCAACCTTGAGTGTATCAAAACTTTGTTGTTGAGCTGCTCCCCAATGAAAGGATTTTCCCTTGGATTTCAAGTGGTACGTCATAGGAGTAACAATGTGAGCATAGTTTTTAATGAACCGTTGGTAAGAAGCTACAAATCCCAAGAAAATATGAATCTCTTTTAGATATTGGGGAGAAGGCCATTTACGAATGGCATCCAATTGGGATTTATCCATATGGAGGTTGATAGCCGGAATTACATGTCAAGAATATTGAGTCTCATCTTTCAAAAAGTCATGCTTGGATTCTTTTGCATATAACTTGTATTTCCGTAGTAAATTGAACACCTGCTCCAAATGTTGTAAGTGCTCTTACTCAAAAACAGTGTGCACTAGAATTTCATCAAGAAAAACGCAATCAAACCCTAGGTCTTCCTTAGCAGTTTTTAGTCTGAGACTATTTTTTGCCCTCTTGAATCACTTTTTCAAGTCTTTTGGCTACCTTTCTTTGGGAAGTATTGCTCACAATAGTCTTTGCTACAGGCTGGTAAAGTCTCTGTCCAAAAATTCAAATGGAGTACATGGATCGCGATCCATGTTCCATCACTTTTGAATCTAGAATTTGGCTAGGTGATTACTTATTATGTCTATAGCCTAATCCCAAAATCCTTTTGAATTTGGATCACCTTTTTCTAATCAAAAGTAAATTTTTGGGTCTGCTTTTTTGTTTTTTGACTATTCTCTAATTTGTGCTTTTTTTACCAATCTTTTCAACTTTTTTGCCAATGTGCTTTTAAGGAAAGTGTTTCAAATAGTCTCAGCTATCTATTGCTCAAATCTCAACCAAAAATCATGATGAGGTACATGGATTGAAATCCATGTTTCACCTCATTTTACATGAAACTTGGTCAGCTGGTTGTCAGTGTAATTTTGAAGCTATCCCCAAAACTTTTTGAGTTTGGAACATTGAGACTTGAAAATCCCCAAATTTGGTCACTTTCACTAGCTTTTGGTGATCTTTTCCAATTTCTTTGATTTGATTTTGGTTTTAATTTGATCCCAAATTCTGGTTTTAGTTGCTTGGAAGCAATATGTACTTGATGATCTCTATTTCTGCTCAAACAGTCTCAGGGGTACATGGATTGCGATCCACCACAGAATTGGATGAAAATTCTCAGATTGCTTCCTCTGAGTTTATTGATATCCTTGGGCACCAACTTTTTGAGTTTTGATCAGACTTTAGACTCTTACCATTAAATTTTCTAAATTTCAAAGTTACGGTCTTTTTTCTTGAAATATGGTTTTTAGTAGTTTTCCCTCTATCTTTCTACCCAAATTTGATGGTGGTAGTTTCTACTTACCCTACTCCTAAATGATGGAAACAATCTATGAACAAAAACAAACAAAGCACTACAAATTGAAAGCGGAATGGAATGTGGAACAATACTTTCAAAGCATCAAGAAATTTGAAGAATGAAATTCCTTTTGTATCTCACTCACAACTATCTTTGTCCTTAAAGGAAAGACTTGGCCAGTCCCTCGACTCTAGAATCTATCAAGCACTAAACCCCACATCTAGCTGCTTTACTACTAAGATGTAAGCAGAATGGGTAACAAAATCTTTGAAAAGAAGGCTCTAACAAGATTAGGTCATGCTCCACCTAATGATTATTCCCTGGAAATGGTGCCAATGTTAGCGAGTCATCGCGGCGATGAACACCTGTAGCATAGCTATCTAACACTAACATAATGTCAATGGGAAAGTGACTTGGATGGGGCATGAAGACTCTTTGAGGGCGTCAGCCTCAAGAAGTGAACCTAGTAAGTCAACCTATCACCACAAGAAGCAAACCAACATTCTCTAATATGAAAATCTACCTATGTCCTATTCCATCACTCTAGGTCCTCATGCCATTTCGTCAACTTAACAAACCCGGATCATCACAAAACTTTAGGGGGAAGCTATATTAGATCTAAGGGCATGAATCTACAAAGTCTAATGGTCATCCAACAAGGTAACAAAATCCCAATCCAACATGGTTCAGGTCAAAAAAAATTGTAGTAGAACAATCCAAATAGGTCATTCTAAGGTCTAACAAAACTCTGTTAAGGTCAAAATGTCAAAAAGCGGTCATTTAAGCATCCAAATTTTCAAATAAGGCTCACATATGCATAGTTGCAAACCACAAAAAGACTTGAAATGATTATACTTAATTGATAGAGCAAGAGACAAGGAGCATAATGCACTTTTCATTGAATTCTAATTACAAGATCATTACGTTGAACTTGAGAAGTCGCTCACAATCGTAAGTACAAAACTCAAGATAGTGTTACAATGATGTTAAGGGTTTTTTTAGCTTTATACTTAGGCTTTTCAAATTGCCTATGGCAGCGAGCTCACATGGCTTCGGGCTCATGACAAAAAAATACAACTCAAAGTATACATCATTTGGCTCAAAATTATATGGGCTCAATTACAAGACTTTTGGAAAAATTAGGATAGATTACATCAAAATTCTGGAGCTTGGACATGGTGTGGTTGTCTAGGAGGGCACCCGTTAGCTGCATTGACCAAACATAGCACCACTATTTAAGTACGACACATGTAATTTTGCAGCAACTAACATACGTGCATCATCACGAACAGAGATGTCGTGCTTGGCACTTCCTTGGTTGACATGCACGTCAAATTTGGTTTACTTCAAAGAGCACAAAAGTGCTTGAGGAGCTTACTGCCCGAAATATTTTCACTTGGAGTACATTGATTGCAAGATATGTTTAATAGGAACAGGGCCAAGAAGCAACAAAGAAAGATGTTGTGCTTAGCAATACTTTATACTAAATATATGTCAATGTTTGTGGCCACCACATGAGCACCTTGCCCATAAAAAGGCCACCTAAAAGTTTGGCACAAACATTAATGTGCACCCAAGGCTAAAATAAAGGGGGGCACGATATAAAGAGGAAGAATAATCACACAAAAAATGCATGAGTAGTGAGTTGGAGATGCACAGGAGGCTTTGGGAGCTCATTGCAAGCTAAGAAGTGCTCGAATGAGCTAGCACAATTAGCCTGTGGCACCCCTTTTTGGCCCTATTCCTAGCATTTTTTGAGTAGTGCCAGGATTAGACAACCACATCATCAACCCGTTTCCCATGCCACATCAATCACAGCATTGTGACTGTTGTGGGAGAAAACTCAAGGAAAAGGGATTCTAGGAAAATGTTTTTTTTACTTGCATAAAAAGACAACGGAGAAGAGTGGGGTAGAAAACTTTGTGCAAAGGAGGTAGAAGAAAGGAAGGTTTTCAAGAGCAACAAGGGGTGCCTCTCTCTCAACTCTCTTAACCTTGAGGAGGGAAGCAAGGGGCATTGCTCTCACGCTCTTGACCTTGAGGAGGAAAGCAAGGGGCATCTCTGTCAGGCTCTCAACCTTGAGGAGGAAAGCAAGGGGCATCTTTCTCTCGCTCGACCTTGAAGAAAGAGCATCTTTCTCTCGCTCTTGACCTTGAGGAGCCTGCAAAAAGGGGGCATATCTTTCTCATTCTTGACCTTGAAAAAGGAGCATGTATCTCTCATTCTTAACCTTGAAGAAGGAGCATCTCTCACTCATTCTTGACCTTGAGGAGAGCAAGAAGGGTGCATCTCTCTCTCCCTTTGGATCTTGAAGAAATCAAGCAAGGAGCATCTCTCTCTCTCTCTCTCTCTCTCTCTCTCTCTCTCTCTCTCTCTCTCTCTCTCTCTCTCTCTCTCTCTCTCTCTCTCTCTCTCTCTCTCTCTCTCTCTCTTGCTCTCAACCCTAGTGGAGGGAAGAAGGGAGGTGGTAATCATCGGGTCCATCTCGCTCTGTATCCCTTGATATTGATGAAGGGAGCTTGAAGAGCTAATGAGGACAGACTCAAGACATAATTATGGAGAATCCTAAAGAGCAATGGAAGATAGTGAATCTACAAGTAATACAAAGGCTAGGGGGGAAGGGTGAAAGCATGAATAGGTGGAATGATATTTAAGCTATTAGATATCATATCATAAAAACAATATTGTGGAAAAAATAATACAAACTAAATAAAATTTATAAGTGATTGCACTTCTACATTTATTCTTTAAGAGCTATCCATTGACATATATCATGATAGAAATTTTATGTGAATTCATGTCTAATTGTAGGCCAAAGTTTTTGATAGTAGGTGTCCATGGACACAGCTATTTGAGCCACCATTCCATGCTTTCACCCGGAAAGTAAAGAGGGAGAAGAGGAAGACTACATCCTCTCCCTGCTCCCCTTTACTCGTAGTTTAGTTTTTCCCACTTTCTCTCTCATTCAAGAAATTAAAAGGGAGTTTGTAGTGCCTGTTAAAGGCTCATTTTTGTAATGAAGCTCTAAGTTTGTTAAACAACACATGTTTTGGGTGTCCACCGTGTCTCTCGAGCCATTTTCTTTGTGGCATGCATATCTCTCTCTCTCTCTCTCTCTCTCTCTCTCTCTCTCTCTCTCTCTCTCTCTCTCTCTCTCTCTCTCTCTCTCTCTCTCTCTCTCTCTCTCTCTCTCCAACCATAGGCTCTGTGCCTTCTTGGTTCACCTCTTGAATCCATATCCCTTGACACTGAGCTTTTCATAACTTCTTCATAGTGCAATATTTGGTTATTTGTGTGCAAACCAAAATTGCTTGGTTTTAAAATCTTCTTCCTCCCAAAACCAAGTCATTTCTAAAAAAGAATACCTTCCACATTCTCTGCAACAATTTGTAAATTTTGGCAGGAAAGACTCCATGAGAAATGGAAATGTTCAAACAGGTGCAAGGGATCCTCCAAATCTTCTTTGCACCTAGAGCAAGTGTCTGTGCCAATCAATCTACCAAGAATCTTATTCTCGGTTGGGATAGCCCCCCAAAACACATTCCAAGTGAGTATCTTCATTAAGCTTGCCATTAGATACCCATCATAAGTCAATTTCTGAACTGGATTTCTGACTCTATTAGATCTGCGCGGTCCTGGGTCACTCCTTTGCCCTCTAGCATCTTCTTGTACTTTCCTTACACCGGGTGTCCTAACAGCCAGAATTCCAAATTCCTCATCAAGACTTTGTTCAGAACCATCTGAATCCATGTCTACATGTGAAAAACCTGATGATGCATCAGCCATAAAGGGAGGTTCATCAACCTTTTCCTTTCCTTTTCGTGATACATTCCCTGTACTTGTTGGTGGAGTAACCTGCGTACGTAGTCTACCATTCCATGGTTTCTCAATAGATCCATGAGAAGAGGACTCTTGTGGTCCACTCAAAACCTGTGACTGTGGCCTCACATTTTGTACAACCTCATCATCTTTTACATCAGCCCCAATAGTGCCATGTGCATTTACCTCCCAAATGTTGTGAGCTGTCTTCAATGACTTCTCTTCTAGCGTATTCACCCTCCATAATTTGATGAGAGGAGTTAACCAATATGCTATATAAATCCACTTGTTATATGCTCCCAATTCTTTCCAAAAAGAAAATATTGTTGGGCCAATGCCAAGCATTCCAATCAAGCTTTGTAACGGCGATCGATATTGGACTATTGCACAAAACTTTTGATACTCTACCGACCAAAAGCCATTCATTTAGATTCAAACTATATTGCACCACTAATTGGTCTACATCCTTCCATCAAAAGTTTCGATCGTCCCAAAATTTTGCCAGCTTGGAGATCCCTTTGTTATTAACTTTTCATGGAACTTCCCTCCAAAAGGTATTCAAATATCCTCCTCCTAGCTTGGAGAGCCAAGGGGACCAATTTAATATGGCTAGTGTAAGATGGAGCATTTGAACTATTTGAAGAGTCTCTCCCCATTCCAATGATGATGTTGCTTCATTGGACTATCTTAGAATCTCCACATGCAACCCCCTAGCTTCAATAATGTCCAGCTGTGAGCTAGAATTTTTTTGTGCACTTTAGCCTCCTTCCACGGGCCTCCTTGCGAGAAAAGATCTACATTGTCAATTATATCCCAAGCCATTATCACTCAATCCTACCTTTGATTTGTTAAGGAGACTACGAGCTTTGCACACATGGCTTTTACATGTAATGTTGGGTTCAAGATCTCAATGCTACCTTGGTCCTTGTGTCTTGCCACCCATTCTCATTTCTCCCACTACCATGGAGTTGTGTCTTTTGAGTTATATTTCCAATTTGATGGGTTTCAAAAATTCTTTCCAATTGCATTTGGCCATTTTCAAAAACAACGATACAAAGGATATGTATGGAATCATGAAGGATTTAATCCCACCTTTTCATCTTACTAATAATTTTCTTCAAGACCCAATCGAATCTTTCTTTGAGATGTCCACCCCTAGTGGTGCATTGAGATGTCTAAGCAATTTTCCTCTTGAAACAATCTTCCCTTACCATTTGGCAGGTCAAACAAGTCATTTTCAGTGACTGAAATCAATCTTGGAAAGTTTTGATGTTGCACTTAGAGCCTAATGTAGCTACAAACATCTGGACAATATCAAGTGTTCTTCTCATCATCTGGGAGTTGGCTTTTATGAAGAGTGGAAAATTGTCTACAACCAATTTTGCTAGCAATTTTTTGCCCAACATATAGAAATCCCTTAAATCTCCCTTTTTGTAGCACTATCCTTGAGAAAAGTCACAAGTGGACATGAACCAACTGCAAAAAATAGCGGGAAATCTTGCTTGATTGATCTCTTCACTTCAAACATTTTTACCACCGTGTTATTAAAGAGGAGCTCGGAGTAGCTACCCACTTCTAGGATGTGCACTATTGTGCACATTATAGCTCCAAAGCCCCAAGCTTTCACGACGGCATCTCAGAGTAGCTACCCACGCCTACCATGTGCACTATTGTGCACATTCTAGGTCCAAAGCCCAAATCTTTCATGACGGCTTCAATGTCTGACCTTGAGATTCTATCATATGCCTTATCTTGGTTGAGTGGTAGGAGGATGCATTCTTGCTTGGTTAGTTTTGCATACTTGATGTCAATCATTGTTGCCACCAAAATGTTGTAATAAGTTGATCTTCCTCGTATGAATCCATGTTGGTGTGGGTTGATCCTTTTTCCTAGAATCAAAGCAAGCCTTAGTATGATCACCTTGGCAACAATCTTGTAGGCTACTATCATCATTGAGATAGGCCCCACCAGCATGTTTAGAGAGAGACACATATTAATTTGTGAATAGGCTTGATCAACCCTTTTTCCATGCTACTATCCATCTGTTATTCTACCAAAGCCTTGTTTGCCATCTGAGTTATTGAGATTTTAAGAGTCTCCCAAAACTCTTAACAACATTTTAGATGAAACGGGTAAATACCACAACTTTGGGACTGATTTTAATGCCTATGTAGTCCTATTTCCCGTTTGATTTGGGAAAATTTTGTTTAATTTAAAAATATTAAAAATAACTTTTGTTGTTCAGTCCCTGTACTACACTAGACAAAGACATAGATTCTCAAGAAAATGGTGGTGCTGAGAAACACCTTTTTTCCCATTAAAAGTTTATTTTCGTGTTGGTGTTAATAAACACCTCATAAAATCATACATGGACAGAAAAGTTTATAAAAAAATCCAAGATATGAATATGAAATGCTATTTATTTTCTCATATTAACTAGCTTGTGCCTTTTTCACAACATTGGATGGGATCTTAATTGCTTCTGCAAGTCTTCCACCCCTTGGAGTCCATGACCACACAATTGCATCAACACACTCCCAACACTTAGGGTCAGCAATATTGTAGCACCAGTTTTTTTCCAACAATCATCACATTGTTCCTGGATTGAGGGATTTCTTTTTTGATGTTTTGATGCCCAATATTGAATGAACACTTTCTTATAGTTAGGAGATGAGCTATCCACATCAACGTCTGACTTTGCATCTCCTAGCCATATCGGATATTCTGGATCTGCGGGTCTGACAAGAGCAAAATCCCCTTTCCTTACATCAATTTGAGGCTTAAAAGCTTCCTGCGGCCTTGCACTTTGAGGACCAACATAGTGATCATTCATTTCTTCATATCCTTGAAACTCATCTCTGTCTTCCTCTATCTCTTCCATTTGATGACTCCCTGTAGTCTTTGGCCAAAATGATGTATATTCACCAGTTTGTTCACTAGTTATGTTTTGTCAATAAAGAATATTTGGCTCCATGTATTTTGTAGAATCATGGTCCTTTCCCTTTAAGACAGTATCTTTTCCAGAAGTCAAGATATGTCTTAATCCCTTGAATAACCAACGGACTATCCATCACATAGTCTTCTATAGGCACAACATCTGAACAACCTACTGGTAGTTTTGGTTTCCCTTGAGCATATTTTTTCCACAACTCAATTCCTTACTCACTTGTCATCCAATCAGGTGATTTGGGGTAAATTTTGTATTGCATTACTGGGGTTTCACCTTGCATATAGAAACAAAATTTAAGTGGCTTAGAGTGTCCAACTAGAGCATCATGTCCCATCACACATGTACCCTTTAACAAATGATTTGTAGTCAGGAACTTGTGTCATCAAAAACGGTGTCCAAGCCCGAGCTTTCACATTTTTGGAAATGTTCTATTAAATGTGGAAAAGTGAATGTCGTTCCTATTCTCAATCTCTCTAAGAACCTACTAAACATTGCATTTATGTCCTCATGTGTATGACCAACCATTAAGAATCCCAAATGCACGGTTTTGAAAACACCTTTTGCTACTAGCAAGGACAAGTATGCAAATAAATATCGATTCTTATTCTCTCCTGCACAATTATCTAGCTATAGGAAAATATTCTCAGGCAATTTTTGAGATCCTCTAGTGGACATGGTATCTACAACACATTGAGAGGAGGCTGATTTTCAAGTTAGCAATTTCTTCATTACATTCTTCAATAGCCAACGGTGGTATTACTGCTGATGTATTTCTCTCATGCTCTTTCATCATTTTGTTTTGGTGGTCTAGAGTTGTCCTTGAGTTCAATGCATTGAACAATGCTACATTGCTACGTGGCATACCAACATGGCATAAATCTCCTAGTCCGTGGTTTTTTGTTCTTTCCAAATTCTGTAAGCATAATGCAAGGGAACCAATTTTAGCTTTGGGATCTGAAGGCCATAGACCATTCAGTGAGAAATGACCATACATCCCATGACCATGTCCATTTGTTATCATACTTTTTAATGATACTTGCAATTGATATGCATTCGCATTGTCTTTTGAGTTCACTTGCAATCTAGGTATTGCTATCTTTTTTTGGTTCATTTTATCATTTATAATGCATAAATACTTATCCTTTTGAAATTGCAAGAACTTATGTCAGGTGTAGTACACATTTCTATCACTTTGTTGTTGCATCATGTGAATTCTACGTTCATCCTTCAAACGTGCAATCAGCTCATCATCCTTTGTTGACTCTAGTTGAGACTTTATCCGACTACACGCAACACATTTGAAGAACTCACTTGTTTTTGACAAGGTCATATTAGCAAACTCTGTATTCAAAATCCTATTGAATGTAGTGCTAGACATTGGCTTGAGACTCATACTCTTGAGTATTTAATTGACATCATGTAAGATGTCTATTTGCTTGTACGTGTTTGGTATTGCAAGCAAGGTTTCCCTGGTACCATCTTCCATAGTTCTACTCTTATGTGGGATTCTCTCTGAGTTTTCATCTACAAAAGAGCGCATCAATGCCCTTCCCATTTATGTATGGTCTCTTCCTTTTCTTATGACACCATCATTACCATGCATTGAGTGTCGAACCCCATATTCAAATTGTTCAAGGTAATGATAAAATGAAGTTTTGGAATCCCATGAATTTTGTACCAAGCTCTACTACAGACCTCATTGCCATTAAAAGACAATACATAGCAAGTCTTTGTAGTTGTTTTATTCTCACGCCAAGCAGCCAACATTGTATTATACACGTAGTTGGTTCTATTTTGTAATCTTTGTCCCCAAAGTTCATTGCGCATATCCATGAGCTTATCTTTATTGGTATATTGACAACACCTTCTACAACAACAATCTATGGTTGAAAAAAATTGGACATATGATAGGGATGCTTGATTGGATTTCTTAGAGGGTTTCACAGACATTTTTAGCTTCCTATTTATAAAGCAATACTTTTGTTTTTTGAAATAGGCTCTACCAAACGAGCTGATTCAATGCATGTATCTTGTAATGCGTCTATAGCATGTAAATCCTCATATCGTAACAACTCTTTTCCATCCATAGTTGTCACTCTCTTGATAGGCCAACAAACCGAATTGATGTTGCATACATCAAATTGTGCAAAAATAGTAGCCTCACCGGCATAGGATGTTTCAATACCAATACCGATGTTACCTTCACCTAGCGAGCACCTAGATCACCAAAGTTTACAAAATCAAATGGACACACATACATGGCAACCCCTTTGGCTATTACATGCGTTTTGCTTTCATCCCAAAGTTGAACCCTCTTATCCTTCCAAACCTCCCTGTAGCTTATTCCATCATATTGTGCCTCCAATGCTCCCATTCCTTTGTGAGCCTCAGACATAGAAACCCCTTCGTATTGCATCTCATTCATATGTTGTATAGCAACCCAATACTCCATTTCACAATACTGTGAAAAGCATCTCCCATTGTCAATGCATCCATTTTTGGGAATGGAATGAGTGCTTTCTTTTAAAAACACAAACCAATTGACACCAATACGTTTCCTTCCCCAATAAGCATGCATGAACAATATGCGCTTGGGTTTGTCTCATACACTCCCAAGGGAAACCTTTTGTGTGGCTACAAACATGCATACTCTATCACCTTAAAATCCATACTAGCAAGAAGGTTTCAACAAAGTTAATTCACTGTGAGTATATATGTAGGTATTTCATGATGAATATATATACATCATGTGGCCTTAGGGCCATAGGGTGCTATATATAGGTGCTCCATGATTATAAGTATGTGTACCTCCAATGGCGTTAAGGACATAGAGTGCTATGTAAAGGGGTTTCATGATGAATATGTATACATCCTATGTCCTTAGGTACATAGGGTACTATATGTAGGTGTTTCATGATAAGTACGTATACATCATATGGACCTAGGTCCATAGGGTACACCATGTAGGTGTTTCATGATGAGTATGTATACATCCTATGGACTTAGGTTCATATGATTCTTTATGTAGGTGTTTTGAGCTGAGTAAATATACATCCTATGACCTTAGGGCCATAGGGAACAACAAGTGGTTGTGTCATATGAGTATATACAGATCCTATGGAATTAGTGCCATAGGACACTATAGGCGGTTGTTTCATGATGGATATATAGTATACATCCTATGGCCTAAGGGCATAGTTGTTTCATGATAGGTATTTAGAATCATATGGACTTAGGGCCATAGGATGCTATATGTAGGTGTTTCACGATGTGTATGTACACATCGTAGGCCATAGGATTCTATACGTAGGTGGTTCATGATGAGTATGTTTACATCCTATGGACTAAGGGCCATAAGATGCTTTATGTAGGTGTTTTGTGTTGACTATATATAAATCCTATGGCCTTTAGTCCATATGATGTTTTATGCAGGTGTTTTATGTTGAGTAAATATACATCCTATGGCGTGAGGGCCATAGGGAACTATATGTAGTTGTTTCATGATGGGTAAATAGCATCCTATGGACTTAGGGCCATAGGATGCTATATGTAGGTGTTTCACGATGTGTATGTATACATCCTATGGACTTAAGTCCATATGATGCTATATGTAGGTGTTTCACGATGAGTATGTATACATCATATGGCCTTAGGTCCATAAGATGCTATATATAGCTAGTTCATGATGAGTATATACATCCTATGTCCTTAGGCCATAGGATGCTATGTGTAGCTGGTAAACGATGAGTAAATATACACCCTACTGCCTTAGGGCCATAGGGTACTACATGTAGGTGTTTCACGATGAGTATGTATACATCCTATGGACTTAGGGCCATAGGATGCTATATGTAGGTGGTTCACGATGAGCAAACATACACCCTATGGCCCTAAGGCCATAGGGTACTACATGTAGGTGTTTAATGATGAGTATGTATACATCCTTTGGACTTAGGGTCATATGATGCTTTATGTAGGTGTTTTGTGTTGAGTAAAAATGAATCCTATGGTCTTAGGGCATTTATGGCACTACATGGGTTGTGTCATGATGAGTATATATACATCCTATATCCTCAGGGCCATAGGGCACTATATGTAGTTGCTTCATGATGGATATATATACATCCTATGTCCTCAAGGCCATAGGGCACTATATGTATCGAGAGAAAATTCTCAAATTTTAGTGTATTTTTCAGTATGGAAAATTGGGTCCCAGGACACCAAATTTGACCATGGGTATCGTTCCACTCGCCGCAGTGAGATATGAACACTAGCAAAACCTTGCACCAAAATTTTCAACAAATTCTATACTCTCTTTTTTTTTTTTTGAAGCGATGATATGGGTCTCACCGTAAGAAACCCCTCGAGCGCCTCAGAAACTCAATTTGAAATTCAAATTTTAAAATTCAAACTTAGAGTATTTTAATTAAAATTTTAGATTTTAGATCTTATCTTTTTCTTTCTCTCTCTACCACACACACATACACTCTGTATCTGTCTCTATCTCGTTACCTGCACTCCATCACACTCTCTCTCTCTCTCTCTCTACCACCGTCATTACCGCCCCACTCTCTCCCACTTGTCGTCCTTGGCTGCTTGGCTTGTACACTACCTCTCGGCCCCCTACACACTCCCTCTCAATTGCCACTCTCTATTGGCCTGCACAATCCATCTTAGCCACCATTCTCTCTTGGTGTGCACAGTCCATCTCCATCGTTACTCCCTCTTGGTCCCCTACACACTCCCTCGCTACTGCATGGCCGCTCTTCCTCTTTCCAGATTTGAGGTATGTATTGCTCCTACGTTGTCGGTGCCGCCCCTTGGAAACGGTGCTACTCTTTTGGCAACAACAAGGCACTCTTTTTTCCCTTGAACGCAGGTTTGTTTTCCAAACATATGTAGACAGATTAAATATGTGTATAAGTTGGGTTTTTCTAGTTGTAAGTAAACAAGTTATTGCTTTTCTTTAAAGAACATTTTTTGTGTAAACAAGTTTTTGTTTCAACCTAGTTTAGTCTTTCTCTAATTCAAACCTTCTCTAGTTACTCCATGAAATGAAATTAAAACAAACAAAACCAAATACATACCTACCTGTGTATTGTTGTTAATGTGAGAAGTTGAGGGAGGGAATGTCGTTGTAGTGAGAGGTGGTATGAGAGAGGTCGAGCAAGGGGGCAATGTAGCAGTAAGGAATGACAATGTAGGCGATGTCCTGGGAGGACAAATACGTGAAAGACCTCTCAATTTGCATGCAAAATGAATGGAAAGAAAAAAATAACCATCAAAATACCTTTTTTATGCATATCCATGGGAGCATGGGGAATGCCATGGGTCGCATAGGTCCTTATGTAAAGCGTCTTTGTTAATAATGCACCTTATGACCCTATGGCCTTAGGGTCATTGGGATTCTAAAGAACACAAAGAGGACCCTATGGCCATAGGGCCATTGGGATTCTAAATAACAAAATGAGAACCCTGCAACATCCTATACTTTTGAATATTTTGTCAGACAACCAAATTTACATACAAGGTTATTAGAAACATTAAGGAAAGTAAATGTGTTATTGAATTTATTAATAAAATAAAGAATTATTTGTGATCATGTGACTTTAAAATCAAGAAAACCATGAAATTGAAGACTTAGAAAACTATTTATCATTTAAAATGAGTTGTAATGAAATTGGCCTATTTAATTTGAGAGTAGCGGAAATTAATGAGAGTACTTAAGAGATATGACTTTGTGAGCATAGCGGGTGAACATAATTGAAGATAGCAACATAGCAATTAGTTAACTTGGCATGAACAATACTTTTGCAAGAGAGAGAAACTAGAGAACATGACAACAGTTGAGGACCGGATTTATGTGGAGCCGGTCCCCCCTCCAGTAGGCATTTGTATTATGATTTCTCCCATTAAGAGAGACTTGTTACAATACAATCTTTGTGTTCCTTGTGACCTAGGTGATGCAATGAAGATGGAAATCTTCATGCATCACAAACATAACATAAACTTGAAGAAAGATTTAACTATCCCAAGCCTCAGTCCCAAGACCTCAAACACCTTCGAAGGTGGAGAGAGCTAGCAGGGACTGAGGGTAGGGAAGAGGAAGAAGAAACATTTTGTAGGAGAAAGAATTAGTTCCTCACTTATCATAACTCTTGTTGCTAGCATACATAATAGCATAGTAATGAAGAAGAAGGAGATGGCAAGCTTAAGCATTGAAGCATGGCTCTTGGTTGGATTTGCACTCCATATCCAAGAGTGTTGGTGTAGGCTCTCAACCTCTACTTGCTTGGAGAAGGAGAGGGAGCTCTTGCGCTTTGCATAGCACACAATGAGAGTGTTTGTGAGTGTGTGTGGGTGAGTATACCCCCTAAGAAACCCCCTAGCTTTCTTGGGTCGACCCCCCCTTGTAGCTCATGCTTGAAGCTCATTGGACCCCTCCAGGCCTAGCCAATCACAAGCAAGAGGCATTACAAGCAGCAAGTGTAGCCTTGAGACAAGTGTCCCCCTTTCCCTTTTGAGAGAGAGGGCTAGATAAATGCTAAATCAATTAATTAAATCTCCTAAATTATTATTGGACCCCTTGGGTGGCCAACCAATAGGCTTCAGGCACACCATGAGGGCAACATGAGGAGGAACTTGACAAGTGTCCCTTTTGCTTTCTTTGTACCATGCATGCCTTGTGTGAGTGTGTGGGTGTTCTCTCTCATCCCCCCTCATGCAGGGCTCGCCCCCTCCTTGTAGGGATTGAATCTTTGACTTTTTGACACCTCAAGCCCCTCGTGCATAGGCCCAGTTCCCACCACAAGCTTGGCTCATAAGCACTTTAAGCTTGGGCTGGGTTCTCACCTCAAGTGCAACCCTAGCATCTCAAGCATGTCAAGCACCTCAAGCATCTCAATAGTTAAGCACCTCAAGCATCTCAAGCACCTCAAGCACCTTAGCCATCAAGCAGGACAAGCACCTCGAGCTAGGTCGGGTTCCCGCGCCTCAAGCTCAGCCCTAGCTTACCTAAGGTCAAAGGCATTTTACACACATTATTGGAGGTCTTCAATGAAGCTAACCCTAAGGTCTTATGCTCCATTTGTTAGCCTTGCTCTTTGATAGACCATCTCTTATTTGGGCCCCTTTACCATTGGCCCCGTGTTGAGATAGATCTATAAGCACATGTCTATATCTTAACACTTGTTCCCGTTTATTCTCCAACATTAAGTGATCGATTTAATATGAGAAAATCATTTGGGTTGGTTAGATATTAGATATTAGATTTTATGACATTACCTCTCTCTTGAAATCATAGTCGTCCTCGACTATGAGGTAGAAGAGATAAAGCCTTAGTCATTAGTCAATTTTACTTAGCGAGTAGAGGATCCCTTTTTACCCTACGTCATCTTTCCAAGATGGATGACTAATCCATTTGGTGCTTGGGAGACATAGTTGCCGCAAGCATGTCTTCTCTTTAGTCCATTTCATTCTCCCAAAGTAGAGTGACAAATTCTACTTGGTGTTTGAGAGACGTCTTCATCACAAACATGATTCTAAGCATGCATACTAGTTAAATTTGTGCACAATTAAAAAGAGGACTAGTCTTATAAGACAAAAACATGAGTCATTTAAAAGAAATTTGTACATTTGCTTACTCTAATGTAGCATTGTAAGAATTGACAAGGTTCATACTATCCTTAATTTGTATTCCTTGCATCCATCTAGCATCTTCAAAAGGATAATTTTTAAACTTAATAAGATACCGTCGGATAATCTTACCATGTCTTAGCACCTTGTCTTCATGCCGAAGAACAGCTTCGGGTTGTAGCACCTCTTCTTGGTCTTCAACTTCGGGAGGGTCTTCAATAATTTGTTCAGTTGGTGGCTCTCCTTTGTAGGGCTTAAGTAGGCTTACATGAAAGGCATTGTGTATGAGCCAATGGTTGGGCAACTTGAGTTGATAAGCCGTCTCATTGATGGGCTTCAAGATTTGAAAGGACCATAGTATCTTTTTGCTAGTTTAGCGTAATACTTTTGATGGCCCGTACGATTTTTGCCCGTCGTTTGCCTTAATCGAGCCTTAGGAAACTTGAGTAAGACCCAATCATTTTCTTTGAACATTAAGGCTCTTCTGTGCTTATCAGCAGAAACTTTTTGCCTTTGTTGAGAGATGGATATAGCCTCCTTAATCTTTTGAAAAGATTCTTGTAGGTCACGGCTATACTCATCGGCAGCGAAGATCTTCCCATGTACTTTGAGTAGCAATGGACTTTTAGGTCTTCCCTCAATGATCTCAATTTTCCCGTAGAAGTATGTATAGTATTATTGTAGGCATACTCTACAAGAGGTAAGTACTTTTCCCATTGTGAGCGTTGATCTACTTCGGTAACATAAGTCTTGAGTAGATCGAGTATCGTAAGATTGGAAATCTCACTTTGTCCATCCGTTTGTGGGTGATAGGCCGAAGAGAAATTCAATCTTGTTCCTAGGTTTTCAAAGAGACCTTTCCAGAAATTACTAGTCATTCTAGGATCTCTATCTGACACGATGGATGTGGGTAATCCATGGTGATTGAAAATCTAAGATATGAAGAGAGTTGCCATTTGATGTGCCTTAATAGTCTTTTTGACAGGAATGAAATGTGCTTGCTTGCTAAACCTGTCAACTATTGTCCGTATTCCTGTATTCCCATGGATAGACTTGGGTAATCCAAAGATGAAATCCATGGATATACTCTCCCATGGTGAATTTGGGATAGGCAATGGCTGGAGTAATCCAGGTTGCTTCCCTCTATCATACTTGGTCTTTTGTCATACTACACATTTTGAAACATACTGTTGTATGTCCACTTTCATGCTAGGCCAATAGCAGTACGTCTCTACTCCTCGGAGAGTAGGTTGAATACCTCTATGCCCCGCATATGGAGGAGCATGGGATTCATACATAGCTTTCTCACGAAGGGAATGGGTAACACATAGCCTATTTCCGTGGACAAGATAACCATCTTGCAAGGTGAATGGTTCCTCTTTCTTCCCCAAAGCAAGGGCTGACATTATGTCTCTAAAGTCAGGGTCAGTAGCATACTCATCTATCATAGAGGATAGATCATTCTGAGTAGCTATAGACACCTCATTAACTTTGGGTCGTCGTGAAAGTGCATCGGCCACTTGATTGTGCTTACCAACTATGTGAGCAATATGGAAATTAAATTGCGAAAGAAAATTTTCCCACCTCATTTGTTTGTCGGAAATCTTGGTTTGCGTCATGAAATACTTGAGACTTTGGTGGTCGGTTCGTAGGATAAATGGAGTCCCCAATAGGTAGTGCTTCCATGTGTCTAGGGCATGTAGAACAGATAAAATCTTTTTCTCATAAATGTCCAATACTTCTTCATCAATATTGAGCCTTCGACTCTCATATGCTATGGCATGCCCTTCTTGAAGAAAAACTGCTCCAAGGCAATCACCACAAGCATCACATTGGACCTCAAATGGCTTTGAGAGATCCGGAAGCACAAGGACTGGTTGGGAAGTAAGCTTCTCTTTGAGCTTTTCAAAAGCATTTTTCTCCTTAGCAGTCCATACAAACTTAACGTTCTTCTTAGTTAAGTCATGTAGTGGTCCTGCTACTTGAGAGAATTTTGCTATGAAGTGTCTATAGTATGCGCACATACCAACAAAGCTTCTTAGCTCATGTAGATTTCTTGGGTTACGCCATGCTTTTATTACCTCTAACTTTGATGGATCCATTTGGATACCATCTTTAGAGAGAATATGACCTAGGTATTGAATCTCTTGAAGGAATAATTCGCTTTTCTTTTGGTGTTGATAAAAAACTTGTTCTCCCTCAATGCTTGAAAAATCACTTGGAGATGTTGCTTATGTTCCTCCAAAGACTTGGAGTAGATGATGATATCATCAAAGAACACTCCAGTGAATTTGCGGTATGGTCAAAAAAATTTCTCCATCAAACGATTGAACGTAGATGGTGCATTAGTCAAGCCAAAAGGCATGACTAGATATTCATAAAGACCAAACGTTGTGCGAAACGCGGTCTTTAAGATATCTTCATCCACTATCCTTATTTGATGATAGCCACTCTTAAGGTCAATCCTACTGAAGTAGGTCAAGCCTTGTAGCTTCTCAAATAGATCTTCTACTCGAGGTACGGGAAATCTGTTTTTGATAGTGATATGGTTTAGTGCTCGATAGTCCACACACATATGGTATGTACCATCTTTCTTTTGCACTAAAAGGACTGAAAAACAAAAGGGAGAGGAACTAGGCCTCACCATCCCTTTGTCTACCAGCTCTTGTACTGGCCTCATTATCTCCTCTTGTTGAGCTTGTGAGACTCGATAAGGAGGCTTGTTAGGTGGTGAGCTTCCAGGAAGGAGCTCAATACGATGGTCATCATCCCCTCGTTTTGGAGGTAAGTCCATAGGGATATCATCGATGAACACATCTTGGAATCCTTTTAGAAAATTAGACAAGTCTAACTCTTCTTGATTCCTACCATTTACATTTGATGAAACATTAGTATCTTTTAGAGACTCTTTGACAAAAATCATGTACGCAAAAACTACGCTCTTCATTGACTTATCAAAAGCAACAGGATTTACAAGTGGAATAGTGCAACCATGCTCACTAGCATCTATATACATGTTCTTTCCCCTATAGGTGAAGTAGATTCTCCTTTCACGGAACTTCATGTTGGCAGCCATGCGATCAAACCATGGTGCCCCTAGGATAACATCCTCATGTTGGAGAGGAGAGATGAATAAGTCTTCTTTGTCAACATAGCTTTGGACATGAAGCCTCAACTTCCCAATCAAGGGAGTAACGGAGTCTTGTTGTCCCTTGAAAGCTGCATCAGCCACTACTATATCTCCCATCTCAAAATCTTGAATGCCCAACTTGGTGGCCAACTCCATTGATATGAAGTTAAGAGTAGAGCTAGGGTCAAACAAGATGAAGGCATCATGCTCTCTTACCTTTCCCCAAGCATAGGAAAGTGATGATCCTTTGCAATGAGCATCCTCTTTTGGAGCTTCGATGGTGGAATCCCAAGGAGTCTCATTGCGAGTATTCTTCTTGGGGCAAGAACGATAGCCATGTCCTTGCTCCCCACACTTGAAACACTTATGGTCCTTGCGAAAAGCTTCAAGCTCTTCAGGAGAGAGTTTGTTTTTACCTTTGTAAACTCCCTTCTCCTTGGACCGATTGTTGTTGTTGTTGGAATTGACTTGGGAAGTATTTTGAACATTGGTTTTCCCCTTTGCATCATTTTTGTCTTTGTTTTCCATGGGCTTGACATTACGTCTAGCCCCTTGATGGAAATTGATGCGCGAAGCAACCATGGTGTGATGGATTACTTCGCTAATAGTACAAAGCCATTGAGAGTTCCATCTCTTCAGGTAATCCCGCACAGAATTGTTGCCTTTGCTTGGCAAAGTCTATCTTTTGAAAGACAGTAGCCTTGAGATGTAAATCCCAAAACTTGTCTACATATTTGTGGATAGACTCATGGGAGAGAATCTTCAAGCTGTGCCATTCGGTAAGCACTTTGTCCTTTGCATCGCTTGCAAGGAATTGCTTCATGATGGAAACCCCTAGAGTTTTCCATGTCTTTAGGGCTTCACCATTTCCACGAAGGCTAGCCCACCATTGACGAGCTGATTTTTGGAAGTGCATAGCTATATGGCATAGCTTAGAGGACCCTGTGAAGCCCTCTTCTCCAAAGGCCGCATCAAATTGCTGGATGAAGGCCAACACTTTGTCGGTAGCACCGAAGGTGCCACCATAGGTGAGAAAAGAGATACTCTTTCCTCCCTCCTTGAACTTCTTTAGCTTTTGTGACCTTCGCCATGCAGGAAATGATTTGCGATGTCCTCCCCTCTTGTATTCTCTAGGAGAATAACCATAACTTTCGTCAGAAGAGGAGGAAGGTGAAGAAGAAGGAGAAGAGGGTGACCTCTTCCTAGCCCGTTTCTTCCTTTGTTTCCTCTCTTGCCTTTCAGAGTGATGAGGAGAAGGACTATGTGTTGATCTTTTCCTCTTGGGAGGAGTGGGCAATCGTCTAGACCGCCGTCTTCGTGGAGCCACATCTTCAGAGGAACTTAAACTTTCATTGCTTTCTTGCTCTTTGGATTCCTCCTCTCGAATGGGAGAGGGTCTTCTTTTGGGGGTCTCTTCAAGAGGCCTCCTAAGCTCTCTCTCCTCTTGGAGAGGAAGGGAAATTCCATAAGCATGAAGTTGTTGAGTAACTTCGGCTTGCAAAGTAGGGTTGCCCATAGCTTGCTGCAACCTAGTGACGAGATAATTCACAAACATGGGAGCATCATCATTAGCACCTTCATGTGCAAAATCAAAGCTATCAATGTTCATTCTACTCTCTTGATTATTGTCAGCCATGTTAACAAAATTTATGTATGTACTTAGTGTATGCTTTGGCAATTCAAAACCTTAGTTGCCACTCCTCTTAGCCTTTGAAAATCGGCTCTTAAGTATCTACACCCACGGCTCGAAGTGGTTAATTATGGAGAGTAGAGGAGTAGGTCTAACATAGCAAAGTTGCCAAGGGCTAGCTCCTTTTGGACTTCTTATGGCTCAATAATGGTAAAGCCGTCGGCAAGTCTAAAAAGACTCCATTATTAAGTCCAAAGCTCCCAAGGTGTGCACCATCCCCCACATAGCGGGCTCAACAAAACCGATAATAGATCCCAGTTCCACTTACCCTAATATAATTAACAACATCAACCATTTATAGGCTACTTAAGCACCTCTCTTCTTAAGCAAGAAAAGAGAAACCAAATGCTCTGATACCAATGTAATGAAATTGGCCTATTTAATTTGAGAGTGGCGGAAATCAATGAGAGTACTTTTGAGAAATGACTTTGTGAGCATAGCGGGTGAACATAATTGAAGATAGCAACATAGCAATTAGTTAACTTGGCATGAACAATACTTTTGCAAGAGAGAGAATTTAGAGAACATGACAACAGTTGAGGACTGGATTTATGTGGAGCCGGCCCCCCCTCCAACAGGCATTTGTATTATGATTTCTCCCATTAAGAGAGACTTGTTACAATACAATCTTTGTGTTCCTTGTGACCTAGGTGATGCAATGAAGATGGAAAGCTTCATGCATCACAAACATAACATAAAATTGAAGAAAGCTTTAACTATCCCAAGCCTCAGTCCCAAGACCTCAAACACCTTCGAAGGTGGAGAGAGCTAGCAAGGACTGAGGGTAGGGAAGAGGAAGAAGAAACATTTCGTAGGAGAAAGAATTAGTTCCTCACTTATCATAACTCTTGTTGCTAGCATACATAATAGCATAGTAATGAAGAAGAAGGAAATGGAAAGCTTAAGCATTGACGCATGGCTCTTGGTTGGATTTGCACTCCATATCCAAGAGTGTTGGTGTAGGCTCTCAACCTCTACTTGCTTGGAGAAGGAGAGGGAGCTCTTGCACTTTGCATAGCACACAATGATAGTGTTTGTGAGTGTGTGTGGGTGAGTATAGCCCCTAAGAAACCCCCTAGCTTGCTTGGGTCGACCCCCCCTTGTAGCTCATGCTTGAAGCTCATTGGACCCCTCCAGGCCTAGCCAATCACAAGCAAGAGGCATTACAAGCAGCAAGTGTAGCCTTGAGACAAGTGTCCCCCTTTCCCTTTTGAGAGAGAGGGCTAGATAAATTCTAAATCAATTAATTAAATCTCCTAAATTATTATTGGACCCCTTGGGTGGCCAACCAATAGGCTTCAGGCACACCATGAGGGCAACATGAGGAGGAACTTGACAAGTGTCCCTTTTGCTTTCTTTGTACCATGCATGCCTTGTGTGAGTGTGTGGGTGTTCTCTCTCATCCCCCCTCATGCAAGGCTCGCCCCCTCCTTTGTAGGGATTGAATCTTTGACTTTTTGACACCTCAAGCCCCTCATGCATAGGCCCAGTTCCCACCACAAGCTTGGCTCATAAGCACTTTAAGCTTGGGTTGGGTTCTCACCTCAAGTGCAACCCTAGCATCTCAAGCATGTCAAGCACCTCAAGAATCTCAATAATTAAGCATCTCAAGCATCTCAAGCACCTCAATCATCAAGCACCTCAAGCACCTTAGCCATCAAGCAGGACAAGCACCTCGAGCTGGGTCGGGTTCCCGCGCCTCAAGCTCAGCCCTAGATTACCTAAGGTCAAAGGCCTTTTACACACATTATTGGAGGTCTTCAATGAAGCTAACCCTAAGGTATTATGCTCCATTTGTTAGCCTTGCTCTTTGATGGACCATCTCTCATTTGGGCCCCTTTACCATTGGCCCCATGTTGAGATAGATCTATAAGCACATGTCTATATCTTAACACTTATTCCCGTTTGTTCTCCCACATTAAGTGGTCAATTTAATATGAGAAAATCATTTGGGTTGGTTAGATATTAGATATTAGATTTTATGACATGAGCACCTACAAAGATATTGTTGATTCTCTTTTCAATGCTCCCATTTTCACTTTGAAAGGTATTGTTAGTATTATTTGTACTTTTCTCTTTCCATAAGGGCATAGGTTATTTTCAAACTCCAAACTCATTTTATAGTCTACAATTTCAAAGGACCCTATGATCTTGAGGCCATAAGGCCATAAGGGTGGCATAGTTTAGGCATCACATGTTTTTAGCATATTTGGACATATTGTGTGATGGTCCAAGTGGCACTTAAAAAGCCAAGATAAATAGGATATATGTAACACTATATACTCTTATGTTCAAAGCATACCATGCTATGGTCAAACCATACAAAGGGCGCCCTATTTCCCTTGGTCCATAGGGTCCCAATATAGAGCCCCTATAGATACAATTAGGTCACCAATGACCTTGGGGCCATTGACTACTTCTTGTTTATAGTATATTAAGATGTTAAAGCATAGGGAACCTTTGCCACCCTATGGCCATAAGTCCATAGGGTTGTCTAACTAACATAAAAGGAACCCTTTGGCACTATGATCTATGCTATGTTAAGAAAAAAGATCAAGGGGTTGTGACGAGATCACCAAAATATAACCTATATCTAAAGGCTATGTAATAATTCCATTTTCTATATAAGGTACTCCATATAGTCCCTATAGCCATAGGGCTATAGGGTGGTACATATATAAATCATTCTACAATATTAGGACTATAATTCTCTCTCTTTTTATAACCTATAAGAACTTATTCTTTTATGGTCCTAATTCCATAAAAAGGCATATTTTTGGCTTTCATAGAGTCTTAAAAATATCTACAAAGAGCATCATATGGCCCTTAGGCCATAGGCTAAAATGTGGATTTCTTCTAAAACCTATTATCAACACCCTTGTATCAAAGTATACCATGCTATGGCCATAAAACCATACAAAGGGCACCCTATTTCCCTTGGGCCATAGGGTCCAAATATAGAGTCCCTATAGATGTTAAAGTTCACCTTTGTCACCCTATGGCCATAAGTCCATAGGGTTGTCTAACTAAAATAGAGGGAACCCTTTTGCACTATGATATGTGTTATGTTGAGTAAAAAGATCAAGGGTTTGTGGTGAGATAACCAAAATTTATCATATGCCCAAAGGCTATAAATTTTTGCTAGTTCTCTATAAGGTACTCCATATAGGTCTTATAGCCCTATGGCTATACGGTGGTACATGTATAAATCATTCTAAAATCTTAGGACTATGATTTCCTCTCCTCTTATACCTATAAGAAATCCTTAATTCCATAGAAAGGCATATTTTTTGCTTTCACACAGTCTTAAAATACCTACAAAGAGCATCACTTGGCATTTAGGCCATATGGTAAAATTTGGGTTTCTTCTAGAAACCTATTATCAACACCCTTGTATTAAAAAATATAGAGTAAGCCTTATGGCCCTTGGTCCATAGGGTTCCAATATACCAATACATGAAAATAAGACCACAATCCCTTAGGTTCAAAACAAAGCATGTTATGGTCATAAAAATCATGTAAAGGGTACCCTATGGTTCTACGGCCAAAGGATGTCAATATAGATGCTCTAGAAGGACACATATTCTACCCATTAACCTTGGGGCCATTGGATACTCTTCAAATATATTACATTATTCTCTTAATAGGCACCTTGGCTACCATATGGCCTTAGGGAAATAAATTTCTAACAAACATAGAAGGCACCTTTGTCTTTAGGGTCTACGTAATGCTAAGTAAATAGGCAAAGGAGTTGTTTCATAAAAGTATATAATTTGGCACAAAGGCTATGTATTATTTCACTTTATGTTTGAATAAAGTATTTCATAAATGCCCTATGGACCTATCACCATACAATGGTACATGCAAAGACCACCCTATGGCACTAGGGCCATAGGGTGTAGCAAAAAGTCCCCTACAATGCTGAGGTTATAGAGTACCTACAAAAAAGTAGCCTACAATTCTGTGGACTACTCTATACATGTCCTTTGACCTTAGGGACATAGGGTGAAACATGCAAAAAGTACTCTACTACAATCCTAAGGCTATAGAGATCTCTCTATATTATACTTAGAAAAAACCCTATCTCTATGGTCCTAAAGCCAAAAATAGCAATATTTTAGGTTCTCATAGATTCTTAACGATCCTTAAAAAGATCCATAGGATAAAATATGGTTTTTGATCTTTCATTATTACAATAGAGGGAAGACTATGGCCCTTAAGCTTCTACATTGGCACCCTATGGCCCTAGGGCCATTGGATCGCTCATGAGAACAGAGGGCAACCTATGACCCTAGGGCTAGAGAGTTAGGGCTAGAGAGTTAGGGCTAGAGAGTGGCTAGGTGTCAATGTAAAATCTCTCTAACAACATTTAGGCCATTCAAGGTAACCTACATATACACCATGATAGCCCTATGGCCCTAGGGCCATAGGATCTCTCATTGGAAATAGAGGGCAACCTATCATCCTTGACCTTATACATTGACACCCTATTACCCTAGTACCATAGGATCTATTCTTAGGGTAAACCTATGACCATAGGGCCACATATGTCAATGTAAAATCTCTCAAAGAGCATTTAGGAAATTTATGGAAACCTACCCATGGTAGCCCTAGGGCCATAGGATCTCTCATTACAATATGAGAAAACCTATGGAACTTGAGCTTATACATTGGCACTCTATGACCCTAGGCCATATGATCTTTCATTAGAATAGAGGAAAATATATCGTCCTAAGGCGAGAGGGTGGCCTAGGAGTCAATGTAAAATATCTCAAAGAGCATTTAAGCCATTCAAAGGCACTTACATGGGCACCTTGGTAGCCCTAGGACCATAGGATCTCTCATTGGAATAGGGGGAAACCTACGACCCTTGAGCTTGTACATTGGCACCCTATGGCTTGAGGCAATAAAATCTCTCATTAGAATAAAGGGAAACCTATAACCTACCTATGATCAACATCATGTGCCCTAGAAACCATAATGAGAACCCCTATGGCCCTAGGGCCATAGAGGGCCAATATTATCAACACCCTGTAGTCCAAGTCTAACATGTGTCCACAAGGCCTTTTAGGGTGGTCCTTAAATTTCTACAAGCTCTATTGCAACGGTATCCTTGGTCTTATTAAATATATTCTCAAAAATCTATTTAATATTTTCTCAGTAATCAAATTTGTCATTTGGATACTCTCTAATTTTATTTTAAGAGTTTGACAAGGCTAACAATAGGTATTCTTTAAAACTTGAAGTCCTTCAAAACAATATTGTGGTTGACAAAGTTTCACCTAAGATTGTTGGTACAAAGGGTTTTCAAGCGATTGAACCTTTTGAGATTGCGGGGGTTTAAAAATTTTCACCTGAGATTGTTAGTACAAAGGATTTTCAAGCTATTGAATCTTTCTTTCGAGAAAGAGTCCATGGATCTCCATCACAACCAAATCGTTCTTGAAGAAGCTGACCAAAATCTACAAGTTCTTGAAGGTCAACCATTGCAACCATTTGAGAATAACTTGAAGAGTGATGCTATGGAAGTAGAAGGTGATGCAAGTTTCAATACATATATAAGGTCAGAAGAAGAATCCATCTAGAAGGACTTAGTAACTCAAGATCTCGGAATTGGGATGCATGGTGATATGGACCTTTATCCACTAACAGACCAATGCTAACTATAATAGTGAGCTTGGGTGGATATCTTTTTAGAATATGTTGTCACAAGTCCAAAAAATGAAGAGCTTAAAGTTTCAACTTGAGAATATTGTTCTACGGCCAGGATGCATTGAGTTTCTAAAGACTCTACTTAGTAATTTCAATGTTGGTATTGTCAGCTACTAGTCATACACATGTTATGGACATCATTTTTAGAGAAGGATGCGGGAGAAAAGCTTAAAATCCTTATGATTTGGGAACAAATCCAATATCAATCATGTGAAGAGTCAAGAATCACTCGTCCAGATAATCCAGGAGGAGAAACAGTTTTAAAACCATTGGCTATTGCCTCAACAAAATTTGGGATTGATGCAAAGAGAATGCTTCTAGTAGATGATGCACTGTTAAAGGGATGTGTTAATCCTGCATCGAATTGTAATTTTCCATCATCATTTGTTAACCATCGGCATCCACTTCAGCTAGTAGTCATGGGCCGGGCTTGTCGGTTCAATAGGAAAAGGATAAGAGTGATCGCTGATGAGAGGCGCACTCTGACTGGAACATTCAAGGGTTAGTTGGCTAAGCATGGGTGCCCAAGTGTGAATGGGCAAGCTAATATAAAAGTCACCTAAACCTAAAAATCACTCTTCTCTCATTTGTGCAATTGAAGAGTGCTCTTGCTCCATCTCGTTGTGTGTGTGTGTGTGTATGCGTGAGAGAGAGAGAGAGAGAGAGAGAGAAAGTGTGTGTGTGTGTGTGTGTGTGTGTGTGTGTGTGTGTGTGTGTGTGTGTGTGTGTGTGTGTGTGTGTGTGTGATCGAGCATTGTGATGGCACGGTGGCGGAGAGGCGATTGAGCATGGTACTACGGTAGCTCCCTCTTCTTCACGGCGAGGAATCCTCCATGAAGGCGAGCGTAGGGCGGTGAGTGGAACACCCTTGCTCTCTTGAGCTTGCTAGATTAATTTGGTTGTGTGCTTGCAGCCATTTGTGGCTCGCACACAGTGTACAGCAAATCCCTTCCTTTGACACGTGTGACAAATGCGCACATTTTTGGCACCGTTGCCGATGAGATGCCTTGCACTAAGCTTGAGTAGCACTCTATGCTGCTTTATGGTGCAATATGAGATGTAGGAAAGGTAGAGAAAGAAGGCGTGTGGCTGTTGAGAAGGATTTGTGAACTTTGTTTTTGCTGTAGTGTACTATTTTTTGTTAATAAGGTGTTAGATTTTTTTGCTACAATGTACGATCCAAACCTATTTTCATTGCCCAAGATCTGACAGAGACTAAGGAGTGTGTACTTAAAGAACTTCTCAAGGAATCCAGGGATATGTTTGCTTAGATATATCATGATATGAAAGGTGTTCCACCTTCCGTGGTGCAACACACAATCCCCATGAATAGCATGACTAAACCAATTCGGCAAAGATCCTACCCAATGAATCCTAAATATGCAAAGATCGTTCAAGAAGAGATTGAAAAGCTTGTGAAATGTGGATTCATATACCCTATTGAGCACTCAAAATGGGTTTCTCCGATAGTGATTGTGCCAAAAAAGAATGGGAAACTCAGAATGTGTGTGGATCTCAAGAAGTTCAATGCCACCACTAAGAGGGACCATTACCCCTTGCCATATTCAGAACATGTGCTTGAAAGAGTTGCAGGAAAGGAAGCTTATAGCTTTTTAGATGGGTACTATGGATACAATCAAATCACAATTGCACTAGAGAACCAAGCTAAAATGGCTTTTATAACTGAATTTGGAGTGTTCACATTTCGTGTTAATGGCTTTTGGCTTAACCAATGCCCCTGCTACCTTTTAAAGATTAATAAACGCTGCTTTTAGAGAACTTTTGAGGGAGTTTTGCGAAGCTTTCTTAGATGACCTTTGTGTTTATTCCTCTTGGAAAGAACATCTATCATGCTTATGAAAAGTGTTTGAGAAGTGCAGATTGTATCGCATCTCCTTAAACCCTTTCAAATGCCAATTTTGGGTTAAACATGGAGTCATTTTAGGGCATATAGTGTCCAAAAACGGGATTTCCACATATGAGAGCGAAATTAAAGCCATTGCTAAATTGCCACCACCTACAAACTATAAATGAGTTCAAAGGTTGATAGGCCATGTTGGTTATTACCGAAGGTTTATTTTAAACTTTACTGAGATAGCTTGTCCATTGTACAAACTTCTTATTGAGTTTTACTGGACCACGGAGTGTGACCATGCTTATGAGTCAATGAAAAATACCTTGACAAACGCTCATATTCTACGAGTGCCCAATTGGATTGTAATTTTCCATGTGCATATTGATGCATCAAACTTTGCTATTGGGTGTGTTCTAGCTCAACCAGGATAACATAAACTGGACTACCCCATAAGCTTTTCAAGTCTTCAATTGAATGATGCCGAGAGAAACTACAACACTATAGATCAAGAAGGTTTAGGGTTTAGGGTTTAGGTTTGGTAATTCTCCTTGAGTATGATTTTATCATTGTGGTGAGACTTGGTAAAAGACATGTCATGGCGGATCTTCATTTGTCTTGCATACCTAATGGTAAAGCCCCTACTGGAGTCGATGATGAATTGCCTGATACTTCCTTATTTCTAGTTGAGACCATGCCTGAATGGAGTGAGAAGATTGTGAACTTTCTAGTTAATGGTTTTCCACCCAAAGAAATTCGTAAGGACATAGCTCGAAAACTATTAAAATAATGTGAACCTTATTCTCTCATTGCAGGAACTCTCTACAGGATAGGGAAGGATGATATTCTTAGATGTTGTGCCTGTGAGGATGAGTATTTATACATACTACAAGAAGCCCACATGCATGGGTATAGCCAGAGGACATTTCTCAGGGGAACTAACAACTAGAAAGGTGTTGCAATCAGGCTATTGGTGGCCTACCTTATTCAAGGATGCATCAGTTTTTGCAAAAGGATGAGATGAACGCCAACATTACAAGATCACACAAGGAAAGGATAAGATGGCCTTACATCCTGTTAAAGTGACTCAACCATTTGAAAAATGGGGTTTGGACTTTGTAGGCCCAATTAGTCTGGCCGCACTTGGGGAGAAAGATAGGAGGAAGAAATGGTTTGACCATCATCTAAAGAACAAGGATAACAATGTTGGTGATAAATTCCTTATGTATGGAGTGCGTAACGAAAAGAAAAAGTTGAAATATGCGGAAAAAGAACCATATAGAGTATGTGAAATAACCCCACAAGGAGCCGTTTGTGCGGAGACTCTTGATGGAGTTGAAACCATCGGATTCCTCAATGGTAGAAAATTTAAAAGATATTATGATCCTTTAAGCCAAGAGGAGCTACATGCCATCCATCAAAAAAAGGCAGCCAAGGCACAAAGAAAATTGAAGAAGACACAAGCTTAAGCTGAGGCTAAAGAGCAACAATGCATAAGACGCCAACGAGAGGCCGACCTTGGAGTTACACATGCATTCCATGTTGAAACAGAGGATGATTGGTTAGACTCTGACACACCTCTACGATACCCTATTGAGCTAAATAGCACCTATGAAAAAGTGCTATATAATGCCTTATTAGACATGTGTGCTAAGTATAATATGTTATCCTATGGAGTTTGGTGTTAGTTAGGGAAGCCACCTTTATCTGAGAGTATTATCCAAGTCAAGGATGTCAACAAGAAAAAAACTACAGTTTTTGAAATCTGGCACACTTCTCTCAGATATGACAATGGGGTTGTAGCTCAAGACTTTTTTGTCATGCCTGCTGGAACTATGGAGGGTAATATAAACCTAGGATGCACGTGGATGATAGCCACCAACTGCACTAGTGATTGGGGGACTGGGGGTGTCACAACATAGAAACCAACTCTAGCCCTACCACTTAATCCATAGTCCCTGCGATATTGCCTCTTAAGGAAATAAAACCCAAAACATTGCATGTCCAAGAGGTTGAACTAGTTTGTCCCCGTAGCCCAACTCTCTAGAGCTTCAATAGTTGTAGTTGAAATAAAGCTTGAGACACACAAGACTCATCCTAATATAACAAAGAAAACATATAAGTGAGTCCCTAAAGCTTCTTTAGCGACCATAGCTAGTGCTAAAAGACAGAAGTCGGGTAAGAGATGTCCCACTCACCCCAAAAAATGTAAAGAAACATTGCGTTGGATTCCTAAAAAACTATTGGAAGCCCAAGGCTACTATGAAGTAAATTATCCAATCTGGGTGCCAATTGTGATCTTATATGTCACCTGACCCATGTGAGCCCAATCTTATAGCTCCAAAACAAATTGATGATCTAGGAAAGAAAAAAATCACTGAATGCTACACACCCACTCTAGAGCTAGTTTGGGTACCGAAGAAAGAACGATTTGTTCCACCTAGCTCAGGAACATGGAAGTCAAATGAAGCTTCTTGCTCTTCATGTAGTTCCTATAAGGGAAATAGAATCTTCGACACAACCTCCACCTACCATTGTACATATCCATACAAACAAGGAAGAGTTTGCACCTCTCGTTGTAAGTTCACCACCTACAACAACATTACAAATAAAATCATGGGAGAGTACCTTACCACCCTTGCAACTAGATGAAATGCATAGGATGGTCAAAAACTATTGGTTAAAGCCTTCACCATAACAACTTGGAACAATTGGTTTCAAAAGATGACAACATCATTCCAACAGGTATGATCTACCCAAGGAAGGGGGGACTGTTTGCTGACATCCATCATTCACTTGCTTCCCTCTCAACCTTCCTTCCTGACCTCTCAATCTCCCAATCTTAGGGAATGTATATATAAAGCCTTATACTCACAAAAAACAAAAATAAGAAAGTAAAAGAGCAAGAGCCACCAAACAAAAATCTGGAAACCTACGAGTTCTATACATAACACAAAATCATAAAAACACATTATGCACAAGGACACGACCCTTGCACTCTAACCATCCTCTATCTATGTGTACAGATATGGCTAGTACGCTAGAGTCACCACTCCGCCTTGGGTAAGAGATACCCTCTTTACTTTGTACAAGTGTTTCACATAGTCTACCCGGTGCTTGCATGTGAATGGGATTTGGTAGGTACCCTAGCATGTGAGAGGAATTTTGAGGAATCAGAATGTTTGATACATCTCTTGACCACAATTGATCCATACTTAGTAGAGGACGTCACCCCAATTGCACAAGACTACCCTCTTGACCAAGATGACTATAGGCATCTAGTCACCTTTTTAGTAAACATTGGTGCCTCTAATGATGAAAATGATTTACATGATTACACGGATGGCACATATGGTCTCATGGATGATGGATTTGTTTTTCTCGATGGTGAGGATAGGGGTTTAGCCTTAGGGTTCCCCCACAATCTCTATAATATCCTATCCCCTTCACTCTCTAGGGGGAGTGCAAATAATTAGGTTAGGGTTCCTTATGATGTTTAATTGTGTTCAATAAGGGTTGGTACCTCTTCCCACTGATGTGCCTCCTAGAGGTATTCTTTGTGTTTCCTAGTGTGTACAGAAACGCGTTGTTGTTGTTAGGATTTGGACTTTCGTGGAATCTTTCTCTTGTTCTCTTCAAATCAAGCACGATCATCAACACAAACAGGTGTTTCTTGTCCATTAGCATTTTCCCTTATCTTTTTTGCATCCATGTTTGTCTACTTTAATTGTGATTGGTAGCATAATATTCAGCGCATTTGCTTAGTATCAAACATTAAATTCAATGTAATTTTTTGTCATAATCACTTGTCTAGGTTTAAAAATCAAGCAGTCTGACTAAGCTAGTTTGATCAAGCTAAGCGTTAGAGATCTTCTCTTAATACCATGGGGAATGCCTTCTTAATAATCAATGTTTATTTAGGTTCTTAATCCAATTTACGCAGCAATGTGTGCAATGTACTAGAACTTTCTAGTGGGCTTAGTCCCTATTGACCTTTAGCTTAAAGGGAGTTTACTAATGTGATGAGCCTGGGGAGGGTAATAGTGTTATATGACCCCCCAAAGTTCCAAAATTAAAATGTTGAAAATGAACAAACAAAAAAAAATCAAAGTGCCACAATGTAAAATCTTAAGCGGGAAGAGAAACTTAGCTTGATTTGGTACTTCACTCACATGTATGACCTATGGTACTAGAGCCCTAGAGGTTAAAGCACACACATCTTAAGCGGGAAGAGAAACTTATCTTGATTTGGTACTTCACTCACATGTATGACCTATGGTACTAGAGCCCTAGAGGTTAAAGCACACACATCAAAATTGAATCGATGTGAAAAGACTCTGGGTGGTCAAGTAAAGGAAATAAGTCAGGTGATGATTTCATGAGCAATTCCTTTTATTGTAGCTTAACTACAAGGTCTTCTAGGTATAGCCTCTAGTCAGTCCTCGCACATGAAATACTTAGCTCTCGCCATTAAACAACTTAATTGACTAGAGAAAAATGAGAAGCTTGGACATGGTATTAATAGTTGATCTCTAGTACTTTTTGATCGTTAAATTAACGACCACAGACTTGTTTAGTATTTGACCTTTACAATTGTTTATGCGTTTGATTATAATTTAATGTTTATTGATGACAAATTGTTTAATATTTTGTTACTAATTAATTTGTCTTCCTACAACTGCATATGCTTTTTAATTGTATATAATAATGCAATTACTGTGCCAATTTGTTTGATTTTGTAGTGACTAAAGAAGGCTAAGTACATTCATCTCAAATGCTCTTCCACCTCGACGAACGAGCTTCAACTCGATAGCTTCCGAGGATGGAATCTACATCACGAAGGGGGGCATGTTAACGACCGGTCTTCTCTTCTTGTAGTCATGGACTGGGCTTGTCTGTCCAATAGGAAAAGGGTAAGAGTGATTTCCGATGAGAGGCACACTCTAACTGGAATATTCAAGGCTTAGTTGTCTAAGCATGGGTGTCCAAGTGTGAATGGGTGAGCTCATATAAAAGTCACCTAAATCTAAAAATCTCTCATTCTCTCATTTGTGCAATTGAAGAGTGCTCTTGCTCCATCTCCATCTTCGTCTTCATCTCCTTGTGTGTGTGTATGTGTGTGTGTGTGTGTGTGTGTGTGTGTGTGTGTGTGTGTGTGTGTGTGTGTGTGTGTGTGTGTGTGTGTGTGTGTGTGTGTGTGTGTGTGTGTGTGTGTGTGTGTGTGATCGAGCATTGCAACAGCACGGTGGTCGTGAGGCGGTTGAGTGCGGCACGGTGGTAGCTCCCTCTTCTTCACTGCAAGGAATCCTCCACGAAGGCGAGCGTAGGGCGGTGAGTGACACACTCTTGCTCTCTTGAGCTTGCTAGATTAATATGTTTGTGTGCTTGCAGCCATTTGTGGCTCGCGCACAATGTACGACAAGTCCCTTGCTTTGACACGTGTGACAGATGCGCACATCATTCAATGTTGATGAGAAGCATAATATCCTCCTTGGGGATCTGCTATCATATATTCAAGCTCTTCATCATGTCAATGACATTCGCACAATCACAAGATCTTATTTGTATGGACAAGCACTCATAGTGCAGGACATGAACTTTATAAACATGTTCACATGGTTATTATAGAGTGGAAGGAGAGAATTTTGGTATATTTGGGAAAAACCTACTCCACATATAGACTACCAAAATATTCCCCTCCTCACACGGTGATGAAAAAGGTGCAACATCTAGCAATAGTGGAGTGTCCACTCAAAGTCATGACAAGAAACTCCTAACAGGTGATCAAGAAAAAGTGAGGCTTTTAAAGAGTATGAAAGCTTTATCAGCCTTAAAAAGGTGTTGAATCAATTATGCTTGCCCAAACATTGGGATACAAGGAGCATGCTATCAAAGTACATGAGGCCAAGAATTATATAAAACCATTAGGAAAAATATGAACCTCAAAGGGGCCTTGTAAGAGTAACCAATCAGATTTTAGTCAACAATAGGACATAAAAGGGAGGGCATGGATAGGCCATATCTACGTACCTCAAAACTATATCATCTAGCATATCTATGGACAGAGCTCGACATTGCGCTCCAAATGCACTATTGTCCGACAAATTTGAAATTGAAATGCTCAAGTTATGGACATCCAAAATAAAAAAATAAAAAAAATTGGTGGGACCGTGGCCATAAGCCCATTCTCATTGGTGTAGAGAGTATATTCCAAAAGCATCTTTGACCCTTAAGGGCCCTTTTGGGTTCATATTTTCCCTAATGACAGTTAAAGATTCAGTATAATCTCAAATAGATGTCCATTGACATTCATGATGAAGTAGATTTTTGTAATATTAAGGAAACTACAAAGCTCTTTACGTATTTTTTTAGAGTGTTTATGAAAATTTGTCTTTTAATTCTATATGTAGCTTTTGACTTTGATGTGCACTTTGCTAAAGTTTATCAAAAGATTCAAATGATGTTATATAAATAGCTTCAATAAGCATGGGCATGTGATGACAAATAACATTCTTTTTTATATTCTTAAAGTGCCTTTATGTTATTTACAAATGGCACCTTATGGCCTTTGGGCCATAGGGATCCGTGCCTTAATATCCTGGGAGGGTAGATGTAAGCTACATAACATAATGAAAAAGCCTCTTAATTACAAACTACAAAGAAACGCCTAACTCTCTTAGGCCACACTTAGTCTCCATCTGTTGGCAGCTATAAAGGTGGACCTTAGCCTTTCAAAAAAAAAAGAAAAATTATATAGAGCATTTATGCCATTTAGAATCAAAGAACCCTATGATCCTAGGTCCATAGAAAGCCAACATATCCATACCATATGGTATCATAACCCTACAAGCTTGTGGCCACAAGAAAAAAAGGTGCTCTAATTAGAAATCGCTATAGCGGATATTCTATGATCTCTATGTACATATGGAAGTCTTATATGTACATTGTGATTTATTGTTTGTTAAACATATTTTGATTTGTTCTGTATTGGACTAAAACTATTGAATTGAATTTTTCTTGTCATTCAAGAAGGTATTTTGAAAATTGGTTTGATATTATAATGTCATAAATTAGAAGAGTTTGTTCTCAAGTTACATCAAGTATCTCATTCAAAGTGGAAAAGGATTTGATTAGCTACCAACTTCTTTCAAGAATAATAAAAAATATCATTTACAAAATAGCTTCAAAAAATCATTAAATTTTGGATTTATGAAGTGCATCCTATATGAGGAGACACCTCTCACTTTAGTAGCATTTCTAACATGATTGTTTGATGCTCCTATAATTTTCTTCTTAGTACTTGCCTTTTTTGAGGTGATGAAACTACCAAAATGATGTTGACAATTGATAGTGCTACAAAAATGGTGTTTGTTGAACACTCTCTATCTTGAAGAAACTATACTCCTTGCATTTAGTATTTTGTTGTACTTGAGATAAAGACCATAAATTTTATAAAATGAGTTCTTGGCAATCTTTGTGTACAACTCATACAGATTTGGTGTAATCAATTCATATGCTACTAATTAGTCGTATCAATGGTGTTTTTGAACACCTCCTTTTTTGAGACACCACCCCTAGAAGCTGTATTAAAGTTTTAAAGCATGTATGGAAGTTTTGAGAGACCATGTCTAGAAGCTTTATTGAAGTTTGAAGATTTATTGAAGTTTTAAAGCATGTATTGATGAAAATGTGGCATGTTAATAGAGATTTTTTGGCACAAACATATATTCTTTAACACTATGCCATACATTACTAGTTATGGTCTTAGGGATATAGGCTACTCCACAATATTCTTTAGGCTTTTTTATTATCAAATGTTAATTTGGGTGGTGTACATACTATAGTGTAGTTGAAACTCGAAAGTGTTTTAAAATTGGGACTAGCTCTTTTCTCGTACTTGAGATTAACTTGACCAATTTTATGATAAGAGTTGTTGGTGCTTTTTGTCTCTAGATATTATATTTTTGGTTCGCACAATCAATATATATGTTGCTTACTAGCCACATCATTTGGTGTGTTTTGACACATTATCTTTTTTACCATCCATCTTTATGAGCTTTGATTGATGTTTTAAAGCATTTCTTTGATACGACTCCTTTTGCAAAAAATTATATCATAAGTTTTCTTAGAAAAATTAATATAGAAAAATCAAATTTGGGTGCTAGAATCATGACATTTTGTCTAAATTAAGGGCAAAATGAGCTTAAAAATAGTAGAATAGCACGATCCTAACACACGGTTGAAAGCATGAAATGGTGGTCAGTTTTAAGGGCTTTTCTAGGTGGTTTTTGAAGTAGTTCTTAGGTTTATTTGTTCCCTTCAAATAATTTATTGGGGACATGAAAAATTGCAAGAAGTGGAAAATGCTGCCACTTCAAGAATGCCATCATTTTTTGAACATCTTTTACGGGTAGAGGGTGACAGTGACTTCTGTTGCATGCCAGTCTACACAGCATGAAGCTACCCACACGCTACTCCATCTTCATGCACCCTATGTGAACAGAGCGAGGAAGAACTGTGGACGCCTGCCCTCTCTGTGTGACCTCAATCTTCACCAAGTATTGTAATCCTCTCTCTCTCTCTCTCTCTCTCTCTCTCTCTCTCTCTCTCTCTCTCTCTCGTTAGGAAATAAGACGTAGCTAAATAGATAATTGAGTAGATTACTTAATGGAGAGAGACAAATTTACATACATGAGATTATAGACTAGAGAGAGAGAGAGAGAGAGAGAGAGAGTACACACGATATACGTGGTTCACCCAATGTGGGCTACGTCCATGGGAAAACAGCCACTCAATGGCTTTAGTACTTCAAAACAAGAAGTAGTTTACAAAGGGATTATACCCTTAATGGAGCTCCCGCCTTGCTTCACTCTCACCACCTCACACTCACCTTGTTGCATCAACTTCACACTACAAAATGTGTGTAGAAATGGCCTCCTTTTATAGGCCAAAAGGGCTGCCCTCTCTCATGAGAGGCAGCCATGTGTAGCCGCCGTTGTGTAGATAAGTCCGAATCGGACCCTCCAATCCGCCCATGTGTGGCCGCCCTTGAGAAGACAAGTTTGCTTTTGAATTCGGCCACCGGCCATTGACTTCCTACCACCGGCCATCGGCCATTGACTACCGGCCACCGGTCAACCGACGGTTGTTTTTCGACCACTTTCCGACCACTGTCCGGCCATAATATTCTTACAAAAAGGAATATTTCAGCCCCTGATTTTTGGCCCTCAAAATTTTGGTTTTCGGAGAGTGATTTTTCTTCACGCACGATGGCTTCTCCTCATAATGGGGGCCTTACAAATGTGCGCTTTTACCACAGAAAATTACAAGGGTAAATCAGGCTCCATACTTAACAATCTCCCACTTGGAAACTGATCTCCAAACCAAACCTGTGTGACTGCTTTCCATTCTGGCTTCTTATCCTTGAATGCCAATTGAAGATGAGCAAAAGCTCAACTTCTCCTTGTTGACCACCTTTGTAAACATGTCTGCAGGATTTTCACTTGTATGCACCTTTCCTAGCTTTAGCTGTCCCTCTTCCAAAAGAGTGCGTATGAAGTGATATCTCACGTCAATGTGCTTTGTCCTTAAATAAAAGGCTGAGTTCTTCGCAAGATGGATAGCGCTTTGGCTATCACTATACAAGACACAATTGTCTTGTTTGAATCCAAGCTCTTCTAAGAATCTGTGAAGCCACATAATTTCTTTGCTTGCCTCCGTCATTGCTACATACTCTGCTTCCCTGGTAGAAAGTGAAACCACTTTCTGCAGCTTTGAAGCCTCCAACCGTGAACACATAGCCAGTAGTGTTCCTTCGAGTATCTTTGTCACCTGCCATATCTGCAACAGCATACCCTTCTAGAAAAATATCAGTTCCTCCAAAATATAAAGCATTTGTTGTTGTCCCTTTTAGATACCTAAGTATCCACTTCACAGCTTGCCAATGCTCTTTACCTAGGTTGTCCATGAACCTACTCACAACTCCCACTGCATGTCCAATGTCTGAACCATAGCATACATTAGAGAACCTACCGCTGCAGCATATGGAACTTTAGACATATAGGCTATCTCCTCTTGTGTCTTTGGACACATATCCTTCGTTAGTTTAAAATGACCAGCCAAAGGTGTAGAAACTGGTTTTGCATTTTGCATTGCAATCCTTTCTAGTACCTTCTTGATGTAATCTTCTTGAGATAGCTTTATTGTCTTCTTCGTCCTGTCCCTTGATATTTTCATACCAAGTATCCTCTTTGCAACACCTAAATCTTTCATTGAAAAAGATTTAGACAACTCCTCTTTTAGGTCTTTGATGTCCTACATGTTAACACTTGCAATCAACATGTCATCAACATACAATATTAGGATGATAAATTTCCCATCTCCCAAATTCTTCGTGTAGATGCAGTGATCCGAGTTGTATCTTGTGAATCCATGATCCAACATCCATCGATCAAACTTCAAGTACCATTGTCTTTATGCTTGCTTTAAACCATACAAGCTCTTCCTTAATCTGCAAACCATTTTCTCCTTACCTTTTACTTCATACCCCTTTGGTTGAAGCATGTAGATTTCCTCCTCTAAGTCACCGTGAGGGAATGCCGTATTTACATCCATTTGCTCGAGATTTAGATCATGAGCAGCCACAATGCTTAAGGAGAGCCTAATTGAGTTCATTTTTAAAACTCCTGCTCCGATGGGAAGGCCTTTTCATCATCAGGAAAAAGTATGCCAATGGAAGCTACCAGCTTATGGAGGCTGACGGAAAACTTCATAAAACCAGGGTAAATGGTTGACGACTTAAACCTTATTTTCTTCGATTTGACCAGGCTCCACCTATTGACATTCCAGATAAGGACAAGCCATCAGCCGCCACCTTCGACGATAATGATCAAACAGATGAGCTAGAGACATGAATGCCTCTAGCCAAAAGGGAAGGGCTAATGATGGGGGCTTTTCACAAGCCAAGCTCCCATACCCCTCTTCTCTCGTCCCTACCCCATGAAAACCCCCTCTTAGGGAGGGAGTGATAAAAGGCATTGGAAAAAGTAAGAAAAAAATAAAGTATGATTATGTAAATATATGAGAAAGGTAAAATAGGCCACCTCATGCCTGTGGGGCAGCCCATCCCCACCTTGCCTCCTTTTTTCTTCATTGTTGCCCCGCCGTGTGTCCCTTTTCCTCTCCTCCACTCAAAAGGTCAACCCCTCTCTCTTCCCCTTGTCCTTTCTCCTTTCTCTCTCCCAAGCTACCCCACCTCTCACCAATAATACATGCTAACTCACCAATAATGCACCCTAACTCACATGCCACTTATCCTATCTTCCAAAATAGTATACCCCACCCCCCTTTTCTCTCTCCTATCATATCCCATGACCCAAATATCCCCCTCTCTCTCTAAAGGGCGCCATGTCTCTTGTCTTGTAGCTAAATAACCTCCCCCACACTCACACACACTCAGTTTCACTGAAAAAGGTGCCCACAGATCCATCCCCACCCGGTGGTTACCTGATTTTTCTTGTGTTTACACACACCTGCACACAGATTAACCTCTGAACACACTCCCCTCTTGTAATTACTTTATTCTCCATGTCACCTCTCACTTTTTTTCATCAACCCATCTCTCTCTCTTAGTCTCTCTCTCATGAGACTGCTGTCCTGGCACATATACACACAGCCAGACAAGTGGGACCCACAGTCACATGGCCTATGAAGATAATGATTTCTTCATTTCTAAATTCTAGAATTTCTTCCCCCTCCACACCTATATAAAGAGGGGTCACCATCACACTAAATACACACACAACATCACCAAAGAGTACACTATGCACTGTGTGTGCCTAGTGCACGCACACACACCTATACCATCACCATCACCATCACCGCAATCACCATGCTCGTCTTGAGCATGACCTCTACACCCTTTGGATATGGAAGATGAAGGGCAACTAAATGAAGGATGATGGCCATAACCCTCCTGCGATTCTTCGCCATCAACTCCCACCTATCCGCCATGTGCTCTACCACTCTCTCCCTTCTCATTCCCCTACCCTATGCTCCCCATTTCATTGCCTTATTCTCTAAATAAAGCTTGAGGTTTTGTGAGTATGTTTTCTTGCAATGTGAGTATAAAGAGTACACTATGCACTGTGTGTGCCTAGTGCACACACATACACCCATACCATCACCATCACCGCAATCACCATGCTCGTCTTGAGCATGACCTCTACACCCTTGGGACATGGAAGATGAAGGGCAACTAAATGAAGGATGATGGCCATAACCCTCGTGCGAGTCTTCGCCATCAACTCCCACCTATCTGCCATGTGCTCTACCACTCTCTCCCTTCTCATTCCCCTACCCTATGCTCCCCATATCATCGCTTTATTCTCTAAATAAAGCTTGAGGTTTTGTGAGTATGTTTTCTTGCAATGTTTTGCCCATGTGAGGTGTGCGGAATCGTCACCTAGTCTTGTGTTTGGAGTGAGCTTGTGTATGTGTGAAGGGTGTGTGGATTCGCCATCCTTTTGTGGTGCCTAAGTACTAAGCCGCTATACCCCCTCCCTCACTCTCTCTCTCTCTCTCTCTCTCTCTCTCTCTCTCTCTCTCTCTCTCTCTCACTTGATCTCATTCCCCTTCCTCTTCATCATTACTCCCAAGCATCCATCTCTCTTGGATGAAAACTTTGTTATGGTGGTGTGTTGTTTGCGTCCTAGCCGCTGAAGCTAGGTGGTGCCCCCTGTTTGCTTTACTATGACAGGCTCGAGGCGCGCCATTTGGTCCCCAGTCTTTTAGAGGCCGTCGGGGTTCGGGGTTCGCTTTGCTCCCGTCATTTGGTGCCCCCACTGAGGATCTTTTCATGAAACCCTTCAGTTTACAAGACTGAAACCCCTAAACTATTGTGAATGGATGAATGGCTAGCAGGATTTGCTAACTGGACAACAGAAGAAGAAGAGCTCCAAGCACAAATAGACGAACTCCGCATCTCCATCGAAGCTCGAGTACCAGGCGTAACGGTAATCGATTTGCAGTGGGAGGGTCAACCAACACGCCAAACCCAGTGGATATACATAGGCCAACTGCCAAGAAGAAGAAGGAGAAGGTCCAAACAATGTCCGCAACCTACAACCAACCCACAACACCAAAATGGAAGGAGCTCTGCACAATAGAGAATCAATACTATTCTACTTTGAGAATCGGGTAACTCAAGTCACCGAGGTAATTATCACAGTCAGTTTCCGAGTTGCACCTGATGTTGCAGCACAGATAACGGAAGCATTGGCTCACACTCTCACTAGAGAAACTAGGGATCTACTGAGTTTGTTTCAGGAAAGAACACCACCCTCTCCCACAAGCTTGGACAGTGACTAAGCACCTCTAAGCTTCACATGAATCAGTACAACCTACCTCAAGACAGATCACACATACCAACACGTGTACGCTCAATCAAGGTAATATTCGACTTGAAGACTCACTACCAGCACGTCATTGACACCATGCTGGGTGGGGAGCGGTTTTTTGAGGTTCTGGCATCAGATCAACCATTTGTCTTACCTTTGGTACAAGGCAATGTACCGTTTGAAGTTTTAATCTATGTCCTAGTATAAGAGGGTATACACGCCTCCTTGTAAAGAAGAAAAGAACTTTTGCAAGTTAAGCAGTGTGTCTTTCTAGCTCTCTCTCAGTAATCATGGCAAGTGTAGCATTTCCAACATTTAAAGGAAAGACGGGGGAGGATTTGGTAACATACTTCCTAGATGACTTTGAAGTAGCATGTGTAGTGAGCAACAAAGATACGGATGAATCCCGGGTTAGAATCTTTAAGCGTCTCATGAAGCTAGAAGCTAGATCATGGTACAATGCACTTCCACAAGCAACCAAGGTGACTGGGAACCCTTAAAAACCGCTTTTAAGAGGCGCTTTGGGGGAGGTACCACTTCAGAAAATTTGTGGGACAAGTTGAGAGACTTGAAGTAGGAGGGTCTTTTAGAATATGCCACCTATGAGTCCAAATTTGTGGATTTGTGGGAACGGTGGGTTGAGTCACTGGCAAGGGGGAAGGTTGCACCCGATTTCCTAAAAAAAGATCGGTTCACGCATGGCTTATGGCCGCTTCTCAAGGAGAAGGTGAAAGGTAGATTCCCGGCTACGTACGAGTTAGCCGTTGAGATTGCTCGCCTTAAGGACAAGAAGCTGCGAATGAAAGCCAAAGAAACTGAGTCAACAGTAGCAGGAACATCGCGTCGACCAGTAACTACGACAACCACCATTCCACCACCACCACCGGCTCTTGGGGTAAGAGATGACCAGCAAGATATGTTGGCCCATATTACTGACCAACTGCAAAATTTGTATGTCCACTTAATACAGCAAGGGAGGAGTCAAGAAAGAGATCAAGACCCTAGAAGAGCACGAAGACAAAACAGGGAGTATCATTGCTACAACTGCGGAGAAGACGGTCACGGTATGTACTATTGTCCCAAACCACGACAAAACTTTAATAGAGGAGGTAGGAGGAACCAATTTTCACCCCCTAGAGAAAGAACACCCCCACCCCAAGCACCAGCCCCACCAACACAAATTCTACGTCCACCCCAGACACCACTACAAGCATCCATTCCACCTCTTCCACCAGCCCCACCACCTAATCGCCCTGTAAAGATCATAAGGCTAGAAGAGAAAGGAAAAGCCGTAGTAGTGGATCCACCCAGAGAAAAGGAGAGGGACAAGGGTAAGGAGAAGGTAACCTTTTTAGAACCACTTGAAGCCATGACTGTGAAAAGAGCTAGGAGGGAGAAAGCTACACAATCAGATGATGAGAGAAGCATGAGAGGAGAAACTAGCAAGAGGCCATCCATGCCACGACGGAAATTGGGCATCACCGACTTCCAGCTAGGGGAAAGTTCTAAGCCCTATGATTTAACATTGGATGTGACAGAGCAAGGACCGAAGATTACATGGCCATGCATACCATGCTCTTTTGTTTTGTTGCATAGCTTGGATCAGAGACGGTATGTGGGGACGCCTCTTGCAAGGGTAGTATTCCAGATTCACTTAAATCAATGCTCCTCATACATGTTGGTTGTCATTGCTCCAAATCTCGTATAAATCCAAGAAATGTTCAAGTTGCCTTCAAGTATCTATTGATTGCACAAGCCTGAACTTAACTGATGTGCTTGTAGGTTCTGGCCATATTCCTTGTGTATTGCATTGATACAGGATGACGTGACAAAGGTTCTGATAGAAGCTACTCTTGAAGCCCATAGTGTGGACTCCATTAAGGGAACTCCAGTTGTGAAGGTTGACCCTTCGTGTAAGGACAGCAGTAGTTGAGCCACAACCAAGCAAAAGCAGTGAAAAGGAAGATACAACGGTTGACGATGTGGAGGCAATAGTGCAAGGGGGAGTGGATGTAGTACAATGCATGGTAGCTGATGATGAGAATCCAGATTCTCCCATCTTTCTGAGTGACATGGTGAAGGTGTCAAAGAAGTGCAAGAAAAACGGCGATGGTAAGTGGTAATGGTATTGGACTTGTCAACTTCTAGGCAATATCTACACGGGGCTGATGTGTTGTTTTATGGCATAGGTGGACCTTCCAAAAAGTATAGACCTTCGAAGTCCACACATTCAAAGCAGCATGCTCAGCATGCAGATGGAGATATGGGAGAGAGGGAATAACCCAAATCACCTCCTGTCGTGAAGAAGACTCCCAGAAAGATTACTCGCCTCCGCAATCCTTCTAATGTTTCCCACCCCCCCAAGCCTCGAGTTTGCAAGAAATTGTGACTCTTCAATTGTAATACAAGAATCCATGATTCTTGACTTTGAATGCAAAAGAAACTTTTTTGTCAGCCTCTACATTTTTGTCGCTTTTATGTTTCATAAGTGTAGTGTCTATGTTTTTGTCGGCCTCTATGTTTTTGTCGCTTTTATGTCAAATATTGCCTCGTGTTTATTTTTCAATGTTGAATGTTGTCTTTTAGAGAGCGTCCAAAGGAAAAGGGGACCCTCAAGCTGCCCGTAGAGGAAATCACCATCATCAAAGATCCCCCAAAGTACATTCCCCTAGCTATCTCCTCCTTGCCATATGATGATCCAATTCGACCAGCCCTCATATTATATCTTAATGTTGTACTTTGTCTTACATGTACACGTGATAAGTATGACCCTTCATCCATCCCCGATATTGAGGCTACATTATTTGTCAAGCATGAGGAGGTGGATGGCAGGTACTTGTTTGTTCCAAAAGATGCACAGGATTTTATTGCATGGGCTGTGACATGGGCAAATGTCTACATATGGAACAGTGCAATGCTCAGGAGAGTGGGCTCAAGAATTCGAAGATGTTTTCCCTAGGTTCATAGCTATATTAGTGGATGGGTTGGAAAAATAGCTATGTGATGTGGGCAGTTACTGCTTTGATGGTGGAAAACCAGCATTTTTGAAGGTATTGCAAAAAACTTTGGTGAAGTTGCAGCGGTATGATATCTGCAAAGTCTTTTTGATTGACAAGAGTTCCTACAAATATCATTATAATCCATGTGGTACTTGCATCATAGTTCCTGGTATTGAGCACCACTCTAGCCAGATCTAAAGGCTTGGCTAGAAGGGTGGCAGTATGCTACAGATCACCGTGCCTTGGCGGACACATTCAACAAATCAAAACCTACTGATGAAGACAAGTATGTATTCACAAAAATTGCAAAAGGATTTGAAAAGACGTCGTATGATGCGTACTTATATGGGCCACAACTCATGCCCACAGAGTGCAAGCGACGATAACATCCCTTGCTTTTTTTAGGATAACAGATCCTTTATGTACCTTTTGTACGTAAACCCTAAACCCGTGGTAGAACCTTGTATATTTATATGCTACTTTCCATGTGGAAACCAATTTTTTGGCTTCATTTTGATTGCCAGTGTAACTCATGTAATGACTTGATGTCAAATTGATGAATATAAGGGGAAAAACAAGCTCTCAACCAAAGAGCTTGAGAAATATAAGAAGGAGAATCGGTGTTATAATTATGGAGACCAAGGGCACACCTATTGTTGTGCATGTCCACAAGGAATGCAAAAAAGGAGTCTCCTCATGCTACCCATGCCTGTTGTCCCATAAACGTGAATCAAAAAGCTACTTAAATATGTTATGCATGGGGTAGGGTTAGGGATCAAAGTGTTTTTATTCTCTTTGATCCGGCTCTACTCATAACTTAGTTTTGGTTCAGTTCCGTAAAAAATTGTGCATTAAAATTGACAAATTGGGACCAATAGTTGATGCATTTAGAGCTTTTAAAAGACAACAAGTTACAATTAGACCATTAATTGGGAAGTTAAGGCTCCACGTGCATGGCTACGTAGACCAAGAAGAATTCTTTGTATCTCCTTTGCTCCATAAAGATGTAATTCTTGTAGCACACCAGGGTTTCATTGCATGGCTTCTCAATTTAAGTTTCCCAATAGAGTTATAATTTTTTTTTAAGAGATAGAGCTATGAGTCTTAGTACTAAGGGGAACATAAATACCGTTTTAGTGGTATCATATGTATCTATACAAAGATCAAGAAAGTATTCTCTTTTCTTGTATATTTTTTTTGTAAAAGACTCCTCTCCCACTATCATGGAATCTAGAACCAAACCATGCTCTAATGATCACACATATTTCCTTCAATTACTTCCCTCAAGAGGGGATGATGACCATAAGATTGACCTAGTGCTTGGAATTGCTCCTCCCAATAGACCTCCTTATCGTGTTCTCACACACAAAAAGAGGAGATTCTCTCTCAAGTTAATTACCTCATAGAAAAGTGAATGGTATGTCCAAATTCATCTCCGTTTTGCTCACTTATGCTTTTAGTGCAAAAGAAGGATAGTCCTACCATCTATATGGCCTATGATGCACTAAATTAGAGAAATTTGAAGAATTGGTTCCCAGTATCTTACATAGAGGACATATTATCCACAAGCTAGAGGAATCTTCTTACCACAAGAATCTTCTTACTTCAAAATTATTTACCTTAAAAGTTGCTACCATATTCAAAGACGGATTGAGCCTAATGACATAACAAGACTGCAATTTGTACACATTTTGGGTTGTATTAACATGTGGCAATGCCTCTTGGTCTTACCAATACTCCTACAACCTTTAATAAGTTGATGGAAAGACTCTTTCAAAATCATAGACCATATATAATGGAAATGGCCTATGAATCAAGAATAGCGGAATTAAGAGAACTATAGTGAGCACTTTTATGAGACTACTTTGAGAGATAAAGGGTGAACTTAATTAGTGGTAGCAACGTAACAATTATTCGTAATTAACTTAGCATGAACAATACTTTTAAGAGAGAGAATTAGAAAACTTGAGGACCGGGTTTATGTGGAGTTGGTCCCCCTTCCAAAAGGATTTTGTATTATAATTTCTCCCATGAAGAGAGACTTGGTACAATACAAGCTTTGTGTTCCTTGAGACCTCGATGGTGCAATGAAGATAGAGTCGTGCACCACGATTATGCCCATAACTCAGCTAAATGAAAACATTAACTTGTCCTGTCCTCAGTCCCAAGACCTCAAACACCTTCAAAGGTGGAGAGAGCTAGCAGGGAATGAGGGTAGGGAAGAGGAAGAAGAACGTTCTTATGAGAAAGAAATAGTTCCTCATTTATCATCACTCTTGTTATGAAGAAGATGCCAAGCTTAAGTATTGAAGCATGGCACCTTCAAGCCTAGCCAATTACAAGCATGGGTCAATTCAAGCAGTAGAGGTAGCTTTTGGACAAGTGTCCTCCTTTCCCCTTTGAGAGAGAGGGCTTGATAAATGCCTAAAGAATTAATTTGATTAGCTAAATTATCATTGGACCCCTCTCATGGCCATCCAATAGGCTTAGGCACACTATGGGGGCAACTTAGCTAGGGCCTTGACATGTGTCATGTTTGCCTCTTTGAGCAAGGGGTGCCCCTTGGGTGAGAATTAGGTCATTCTCTCTTATCCCCTGCTTGTGTGGCTCGCCCCCTCCTTTGTAGGCATGCATGTTGACTTTCAAGCACCTCAATCATTCTAGCCCCCAGGTACCTTAAGCACCTTAGTCATGAAGAGCATGGTCTCTCTCTCTCTCTCTCTCTCTCTCTCTCTCTCTCTCTCTCTCTCTCTCTCTCTCTCTCTCTCTCTCTCTCTCTCTCTCTCTCTCTCTCTCATGCCCTTAGCTTCAAGGGCTCGCCCCATCCTTGTAGGGATTGGCTTTGACTTTAAGCACATCCCTAGCTTCAAGCATGCACCTTGATTATCAAGCATCTCATGCACTTTAATTATCAAGCACCTCAAGCATAGGCCTAGCTTTAAGCTAAGGTCTAAGGACTTGTACACTAACCATTGGAGGTCTTTAATGAAGCTAACCCTAAGGTCTTCCAAGCTCCATTATGAAAACATTTTTCTTCAGTAGACCAACACCTTGTGAACCCTTGCTAAGATGGAACCATCTCCTTTTGGCCCCGTGTTGAGCTTGGCCTAAAAAATCATATCTATGTTCTAGCTCTTGTTTCTCTTTTATTTCCCCATATTAAATGATCAGTTTAACATGAAAAAATCATTTGGGTAAAGCTAGATATTAGATTTTATGACATTACCTCTCCCTTGAAACCATAGTCGTCCTCTACTATGAGGTAGAGAAGATAAAATCTTGGTCATTAGTCCATTTTTCATATAGGGTAGAGGATCCCTTTTTACCGTACAACATCATTCCAAGATGGATTACTAATCCATTTGATGCTTGGGAGACATAGCTGCCGCAAGCTTGTCTGCTCTTGTTTCCCTTTTATTTCCCCATACTAACAGATCAATTTAACATGAGAAAATCATTTGGGTAAAGCTAGATATTAGAATCATAATTCCAAAGTAGAGTGACAATTTCTACCTGGTGTTTGAGAGACATCGTCAACACAAACATGATTCTAAGCATGCATACTACTTAAATTTGTGCACAATAAAAATAAAATTAGTCTTATAAGACAAAAACATTGATCATTCAAAAGAAACATTTACATTTGCTTACTCTAATGTAGCATTGTAAGCATTGACAAGGTTCATACTATCCTTAAGCAATATTTCTTGCATCCATCTAGCAACTTCAAAAGGATAACTTTTGAACTTAATAAGATATGGTCGGATAATCTTACCATGCCGTAGCACCTTTTCTTCATGTCAAAGGATAGCTTTGGGTTGTTGTACCTCTTCTTGATCTTCAATTTCTGAGGGTTCTTCAATAATTGGGTTTGTTGGTGGCTCTCCTTTGTAAGGCTCAAGTAGGCTTACATGAAAATCATTGTGTATGAGTCAATGGTTGGGAAACTTGAGTTGATAATCCATGTCATTGATTGGCTTCAAGATTTGAAAGGGACCACAGTATCTTTTTGCTAGTTTAGCATAATAATTTAATGGCCCGTAGGATTTTTGCCCGTTGTTTGCCTCAATCGAGCCTTGGGAAACTTGAGTAAGACCCAATCATTTTCTTTGAACCTTAAGGCCCTTCTGTGTTTATCAGCAACAACTTTTTGTCTTTGTTGAGAGATGGATATAGCCTCCTTAATCTTTTGGAAAGATTCTTGTAGGTCACGGCTATACTCATCGACAACAACGAAGATCTTCCCATGTACTTTAAGTAGCAAGGGGCTTTTAGGTATTCCCTCTATGATCTGAAAAGGTGCCTTTCCTGCAGTAGTATGGACATTATTATTGTACACATATCTATAAGGGGTAAGTACTTCTCCCATTGTGAGTGTTGATCTGCTTCTGTAACATAAGTCTTTAGTAGATCAAGAATCGTAAGATTGGCTATCTCACTTTGGCCATCTGTTTGTGGGTGATAGGCCAAAGAGAAATTCAATCTTGTACCTAGATTTTGAAAGGGACCTTTCCAAAAATTATTGGTCATTCTAGGATCTCTATGTGACCTGATGGATGTTGGCAATCCATGTTGTTTAAAATCTGAGATATGAAGAGGGTTGCCATAGACCCGTCAACTATTGTCCATATTCCCATATTCCCATGGATAGACTTGGGTAATCCAAAGATAAAATCCATGGATATGCTCTCACATGGATAATTAGGGATTGGCAATGGATGGAGTAATCTAAGTTGTTTCCCTCTATCATACTTTGTCTTTTGGCATATCACACATTTGGATACATACTCTTGTATGTCCACTTTTATGGTAGGACAATAGAAGTACCTTTCTACTCCTCAAAACGTAGGTTGAACCCCTCAATGCCCCACATAGGGAGGAGCATGGGATTCATACATGAATTTCTCAAGAAAGGAAGTGAGTAACACATACCCTATTGCCATGTAGAAAATAAAAATCCTGCAAGGTGAATGGTTCCTCTTTCTTCCCTAAGGCAAGGATTGACATTATGTCTTTAAAATTAGGGTTGGTAGTGTATTCATCTATCATAGAAGATAGAGCATTGTGAGTTGACACCACATTGACCCTTGATCATCGTGATAGTGCATCAGCCACTTGATTATGCTTACCAGCAATGTGAGCAATATGAAAAATAATTTGCAAAAGAAAATTTGCCCACCTCATTTGCTTGTCAAAAATTTTTGTTTGTGTCATGAAGTATTTGAGACTTTGGTGGTCCGTTCACAAAATAAATGGAGTCCCCCCACCAGTAGATAGTGCTTCCATGTAAAACAGCTAAAATCTCTTTTTCATATATGCCCAAGATTTTTTCATCGACATTGAGCCTTTGTCTCTCGTATGCTATGGCATGCCCTTCTTGAAGCAAGACTGCTCCAAGGCAATCATCACAAGCATCACATTGGACCTCAAATGGCATAGAGATATTCAGAATCATAGACACTAGTTGGGAGGTAAGCTTCTCTTTGAGCTTGTCAAAGCATTTTGCTCTTTAGCGGTCCATGAGTACTTAATGTTCTTCTCTGTTGTCATGTAATGGTCTTGCTATTTCAGAGAATTTTGCTATGAAGCGTCTATAGTATGCACACATACCAATAAAGCTTCGTAGCTCATGTAGATTCCTTGGATTAGGCTAGGCTTTCATTACCGCCAACTTTGATGGATCCATACGTATACCATCTGAAGATATATTTTTACCTAGATATTGAATCTCTTGAAGGAAAAATTCACTCTTTTTTTAATTGATAAAACGCTTGTTCTCCCTCAAAGCTTGAAAAACTACCTGGAGATGTTGCTTGTGCTCCTCCAAGCACTTGGAGTAGATGAGGATATCATGAAAAAAATATTCTAGTAAACTTGCGGTGGAATCAAAAAAAATCTCCATTAGACGGTTGAACGTGGTTGGAGAATTTGTCAAACCAAAAGGCATGACTAGGTATTCATAAAGACCAAACATTGTACGAAACATGGTCTTTACTATATCTTCATTCCCTATCCTTATTTGATGATAGCCACTTTTAAGATCAATCCTATTGAAGTAGGTAGATCCTTGTAGCTTATCAAATAGATCTTCTAACCGTGTTACAAGAAATCTATTTTTGATAGTGATATGATTTAGTGCTCGATAATCTACACACATGTGATATGCACCATCTTTCTTTTGCACTAAGAGGAGTGGAGAACAAAAGGGAGAGTAACTAGGCCTCACCATCCCTTTGTCTACCAATTCTTGTACTTGCCTCATAATCTCCTCTTGTTGAGAGACAAGGGGTATGGTACAACCAAGCTCTTAGCATCTATGTACATGTTCTTTTCCCTGTACTTGAAATACAACCTTCTTTCAAGGAACTTAACATTAACAGCCATACGGTCAAACAATGGTGCCCCTTGGATGACATCTTCATGCTTGAGATGAGCGATGAAGAAATCTTCTTTTTCAACATAGCCTTGGACATGAAGCCTCAATTTCCCAATCAAGGGAGTAACTGCGGCTTATTGCCCCTTGAAGGCTTGATCGGCTATAACAACATCTTTCATCTCATGAGATTGAATGCCTAACTTGGTAGCCAAATCCGTAGATATGAAATTGTGAGTAGATCCAGGGTCAAATAGGATGAAGGCATCACGCTCCCTCACCTTTCCCCAAGCATAGGAGAGAGGTGATCCTTTGCAATGAGCATCCTCTTTTGGAGCTTCGATCGTAATAGCTCTAGGAGTCTCATTGCGGGCATTTATTTTGGGGCAAGAACGATAGCCATGTCCTTGCTCCCTACACTTAAAGCATTTGTGATCCTTATGAAAAGGTTCTAGCTCTTTAGGAGAGAGTTTATTTTTACCTTTGTAAACTCCCTTCTCCTTGGACTGATTGTTGTTGTTGTTGGAATTGCCTTGGGAAGAACTTTGAGCATTGATCTTTCCCTTTGCATCATTTTGATCTTTGTTTTCCATGGGCTTAAAATTTCTTTTAGCCCCTTGTTGGAAATTGATGTGCGAAGAAACCATACTATGGTGGATTACTTCGATGATAGTAGCAAGCCATTGAGAGTTGATATACTCGGCCATTTCTTTAGGTAATCTCGCACAAAATTGTTACTTTTTCTCGTCGGTAAGTCTATCTTTTGAAAGACAGTAGCCTTAAGATGTAAATCCCAAAACTTGTCAACATATTTATGGATAGACTCATTGAAGCTTCAAATTCCGTCATACGGTAAGCACTTTGTCCTTTGCATCACTTGCAAGGAATTGCTGCATGATGGAAAATCGTAGAGTTTTCCATGTCTTTAGGGCATCACCGTTGCCACAAAGGCTAGCCCACCATTGGGAGCAGCTTTCTGGAAGTGCATAGCTACATGGTGTAGCTTGGAGGACTCCCTGAAGCCCTCGTATCCAAAGGCCACATTGAATTGCTAGACAAAGGCCAATACTTTGTGAATAGAACCAAAGGTGCCATCATAGGTAAGAAAAGAGATAATCTTTCCTCCCTCTTTGAACTTATTAAGCTTTTGGGACCTTCTCCAAGCAAGGCAGGATTTGCAATGCCCTCTTCTCTTGTATTCTCTAGGAGAATAACCGCTGCTTTTATAGAAAAAGGAGGAAGGTGAAGAAGAAGGAGAAGAGGGTGACCTCTTTCTTGCCTTCTTCTTCCTTTGGTTCCCCTCTTCCCTTTCAAAGTGACATGGACAAGGTCTAGAGGATGATCGTTTCCTCTTGGGAGGAGTTGGGGATCGTCAAGACTGCCATCTTTGTGGAGCCATATCCTTAGAGGAATTCGGAGATTCACTTCTTTCTCGTTCATTCTATTCCTTCTCTTCTCTTATCGGAGAGAGTCTTCTTTTGGAAGTCTCAACAAGAGGCTTCTTAAGATCTCTCACTTCTTAGAGAGGAAGGGAAATCCCAGAAGCACGAAGTTGCTGGGTAACTTGGGCTTGTAAAGCAGGGTTTCCCATAGCTTGTTGCAACCTAGTAAAAAGATAGTTAACAAACATTGGGGCATCATCAATAGCACCTTCATGTGCAAAATCAAAGTTGTCAATATTCATTCTACTCTCTTGATTATTTTCAGCCATGCTAATCAAACTTGTGTATGATACTTTGTGCTTTGGTACCCTCAAAAACCTTAGTTGTTAATCTTCTTTACCTTTGAAAATTAGCTCTCAAGAAGCCACACCCGTGGTTTAGAGACTGTTGATTGCAAATTACAATGGAGAGGGTTTAACATTGCTATGTTGATTATGGTTCCTGTTGAGCTTGCTATTAGCTCAATAATGGTTAGCCCCGAGAGACTCCATTATTAAGACTATAGTTCCCAACAGCGTACCTTGAACTAAGTCCTTTTCAATGAAGATAATAGATCCTTGTCCCACTTACCCTATTGCAATGAACAGGTCCAACCTTTCATGGACAACTTAAGGACCTCTCTTCTTAAGCAAGAAAAGAGAAACCAATAGCTATGATACAGATGTAATGGATATGGCCTATGAACATTGAGAATAGCGGAATTAATAGAACTATAGTGAGCAACACAAACATTATTATTAATTAACTTGGCATGAACAATACTTTGTACGAGAGAGAATTAAAGAGCTTGACAGCATTTGAGGACTGGATTTATGTTGAGCCGATCCCCCCTCCAAAAGGCTTTTGTATTATAATTTCTCCCATGAAGAGAGACTTGATACAATACAAGCTTTGTGTTCCTTGAGACCTCGATGGTGCAATGAACATAGAGAGCTTCATGAAACATAATTATGCCCGTAACTCAGCTAAATAAAAGCATTAACTTGTCCTCGGTCTCAGTCCCAAGACCTCAAACACCTTCAAAGGTAAAGAGAGCTAGCAGGGAATGAGGGTAGGGAAGAGGAAGAAGAAACATTCTTACGAGAAAGAGACAGTTCCTCGCTTATCATCACTCTTGTTGCATAGTATAGCGTAATAGCATAATAATGATGATGATGAAGATGTCATTCCATAGCCAAGAGTGTTGGTGTAGGCTCTCAACTTCTCAACAACCTTGGAGAAGGAGATGAAGCTCTTGCACTTAGTGCCTCACACACTAAGTGTGTGTGTGTGTGTGTGCGCGTGTGTGGGGGAGAGTGTATATCTTGTAAGAAATCCCCCTACATGCTTGGGTTGAACCCCTCTTGTAGCTCATGCCTTATGCTCCTTGGCTCCTTCAAGCTTAGTTAATCACAAGCCTGGGTCAATTCAAGCAATAGAGGTAGCCTTTGGACAAGTGTCCTCCTTTCCCCTTTGAGACAGAGGGCTTGATAAATGCCTAAACAATTAATTTAATTAGCTAAATTATCATTGGACCCCTCTCATGGCCATCCAATAGGCTTTAGGCACACTATGGGGGAAACTTAGCTAGGGCCTTGACATGTGTCATGTTTAACTCTTTGAGCAAGGGGTGCCCCTTGGGTGAGAATTGGGTCATTCTCTCTCATCCCCTACTTGTGTGGCTTTCCCCGTCCTTTGTAGGCATGCATGTTGACTTTCAAGCACCTCAAGCATCCTAGCCCCCAAGTACCTTAAGGACCTTAGTCATCAAGAGCATGGGCTCTCTCTCTCTCATGCCCCTAGCTTCAAGGGATCGGCCCCTCCTTGTAGGGATTGTCTTTGAATTCAAGCACATTCCTAGCTTCAAGCATGCACCTTAGTTATTAAGCATCTCATGCACTTTAATCATCAAGCACCTGAAGCATAGGCCTAGCTTTAACCTAAGGTATAAGGACTTTTACACTAACCATTGGAGGTCTTAAATGAAGCTAACCCTAAGGTCTTCCAAGCTCCATTATGTAAACATTTTTCTTCAGTAGACCAACTCCTTGTGAACCCTTGCCGAGATGGAACCATCTCCTTTTGGCCCCGTGTTGAGCTTGGCCTTAAAACTCATATCTATGTTCTAGCTCTTGTTTCCCTTTTATTTCCCCATATTAAATGATCAGTTTAACATGAGAAAATCATTTGGGTAAAGCTAGATATTAGATTTTATGACAACATACACAAGAGTATTCTTTCATGATATAATCATCTACTCTAAGATTTTGGAAGAGCACAAAGTGTTAACAATCTCTATGCATCATATTATGTCTTAAAAAAAGGAATCTGTATGTATCACGAAAGAGCTAGTGATTAATGAGTGACCAAAACAAAAGAATTTACATGATCTAAGAAGATTTATAGGCATGTGTTCCTACTATAGGTGTTCTATAAAAAATTTCTCTATAGTAACCAGGCCACTCCATGATTTAACTAAGAAAATGATTTAATATAAGTAAACTATTAGAGAAGCATGCCTTTAATGAGCTCAAAGAAAACCTTATGAAAAACCACATTTGGTTTTACCATATTCTACTAAGCCTTTTAAGGTTCATAGCAATGCACATGGTAATAACATTGGAGCAGTCCTTTCTCAAGAAGGACATCCCATTGCTTATGTAAGTTTCCCATTGCACCCATAAGAGACATGTGGGGAATAGCAATGGCCTCCTCCTTGTGGACATGAATTTGATGCAACAGGAAAGAAGAAGAGATAAGACTAGCTTGCCCCAACAACCTCCCTTATGGACATGGCTTCAACACGGTAGGAAAGAAGAAGGGATAAGACTAATGTGCGCCAAAAGAAGAGTTTCATCATTAGGTTTTTCAGCCATATAAAGGTTAGTACATGGTATTTACGCAGAATGTGGCCGCCCAAGTTGGGTTGACCCCAAAAATTGCCGCCTTCAATCAAACTTGGCATTTTTACAACTATTTTCATCATTTATCCCCTTGAACTAACTCGCCACACTCATGACACATAGAGTTTTTGTGTAGTCAAAACTATGAGTTTTAGGTTTTCTCGGAACCAAGGGTTTAAGTATACCCATAACCTAGTGCTACCAGAAAGAACCTCCTCTGAACACATAGGGTATAGGTCAATGTGGCTACCATCACATTGGGGTTTTTGGTTACTCCCAAAACTTGGGTTTATGTTTACCCAATAATCTCATGAGGTGGTAACAAAGGTGGGGCATCACATTGGGAAGGTCTTACCTCCGGCTTTTCTTATTTCTTTAGCTAGGGTATTGTCTAAACTTTTGAGAGCACGGACATATCTTGATAAAAAAATTAATGAAGGGGGGTTTTGGCCAAACTTTTTTCAACATACATATCATTACATACATTTCTTGATGCAAATGGAGGGTTTTATGGAAGATTAAAATCAAATGCAATTGGCATGCTAATCAACCATGTGTTGAATAACTGCTCAAAACACTTACTTCCAAAACACCATAGCTCCATCTGCATTTTGGGGTGCACAAATTGCAAGGGAACAGTTGATGAAGGCAAGTGTTGAGGACATTGAAATATGCTTGTTGGGTTGCTTGAAGCGATGTGGTGTCGAAGAGGCAAAATCAAAAGTGGATTATTCACAATTCTAGATGGTTTTTTGAGATGCAATGTACAGGTGCTATGCCAAAAACAACACCATCTTTAATTGTAAGCTAAGTTTCCATGGGTGATACCTTTTGAAATGATCCCTTGTGTTGGACCTGCATCTTGAAATGTTGTACTTGAAATAGGGTCCAGTTCATGGCGTTTTTAGATGCTATTAGACTTGCAGCATTAGGGGGGCCAAGATTTGGAGGCATTTTGAGATGCCCTTGTGGACATACCTATTGGATGCAATGCAAAGTGACCATTAACTATGAAAATTTTGAAGTGAAATTTCAAGCATGAGGGACACTCAAAGTGGAGGTGAACATAGCACAAACAATATGCATCTTGAGAGGCTGAGATGTCTAGGATGAATGAAGTAAAAAAAAAATGCATTGACAACATCTTGAGAAGTAGAGATGCCTGTTAGAAAATAAGACGTAGCTAAATAGATAATTGAGTAGATTACTTAATGGAGAGAGACAGATTTACATACACGAGATTATAGAGTAGAGAGAGAGAGAGAGAGAGTACACACAATATACGTGGTTCACCCAATGTGGGCTACGTCCACGGGAAAGCAGCCACTCAATGGCTTTAGTACTTCAAAACAAGAAGTAGTTTACAAAGGGATTATACCCTTAATGGAGCTCCCGCCTTGCTTCACTCTCACCACCTCACACTCACCTTGTTGCATCAACTTCACACTATGCAATGTGTGTAGAAATGGCCTCCTTTTATAGGCCAAAAGGGCTGCCCTCTCTTATGAGAGACAGCCATGTGTAGCCGCCCTTGTGCGAATAAGTCCAAATCGGACCCTCCAATCCGCCCATGTGTGGCCGCCCTTGAGAAGACAAGTCCGCTTTTGAATTCGGCTAGCGGCCACCGGCCATTGACTTCCGACCACCGGCCACCGGCCATTGACTTCCGACCACCGGCCATCGGCCATTGACTACCGGCCACCGGCCAACCGACCGGTTGTTTTCCGACCACTTTCCGGCCGCAGTTCGCCGGCCGCAGTTCGGCCATAATATTCCGGTGAAAAAAAGTCTCGGGGGCCTCCGCCCCCGAGGCTTCTAAAGTTGCCCCTGATTCTTGTCCGTGAAAATTTTGGTTTCCGGTGAGTGATTTTCCTTCACGCACGATGGCTTCTCCTCATAATGGGGGCCTTACAAATGTGCGCTTTTACCACAGAAAATTACAAGGGTAAATCAAGGCTCCATACTTAACAATCTCCCACTTGGAGACTGATCTCCAAACCAAACCTGTGACTGCTTTCCATTCTGGCTTCTTATCCTTGCATGCCGATTGAAGATGAGCAAAAGCTCAACTTCTCCTTGTTTACCACCTTTGTAAACATGTCTGCAGGATTTTCACTTATGCACCTTTCCTAGCTTTAGTTGTCCCTCTTCCAAAAGAGTGCGTATGAAGTGATATCTCACCTCAATGTGCTTTGTCCTTGAATGAAAGGCTGAGTTCTTCGCAAGATGGATAGCGCTTTGGCTATCACTGTACAAGACACAATTGTTTTATTTGAATCCAAGCTCTTCTAAGAATCTGTGAAGCCACAGAATTTCTTTGCTTGCCTCCGTCATTGCTACATACTCTGCTTCCGTGGTAGAAAGTGAAACCACTTTCTGTAGCTTTGAAGCCCAGCTTACTGCTGTGCCTCCAACCGTGAACACATAGCCAGTAGTGCTCCTTCGAGTATCTTTGTCACCTACCATATCTGCATCAGCATACCCTTCTAGAAAAATATCAGTTCCTCCAAAATACAAAGCATTTGTTGTTGTCCCTTTTAGATACCTAAGTATCCACTTCACAGCTTGCCAATGCTCTTTACCTGGGTTTTCCATAAACCTACTCACAACTCCCACTGCATGTGCAATGTCTGGCCTTGTCCAGACCATAGCATACATTAGAGAACCTACCGCTGCAGCATATGGAACTTTAGACATATAGGCTATCTCCTCTTGTGTCTTTGGACACATGTCCTTCGTTAGTTTAAACTGACCAGCCAAAGGTGTAGAAACTGGTTTTGCATTTTGCATTGCAAACCTTTCTAGTACCTTCTTGATGCAATCTTCTTGAGATAGCTTTATTGTCTTCTTCGTCCTGTCCCTTGATATTTTCATACCAAGTATCCTCTTTGCAGCACCTAAATCTTTCATTGAAAAAGATTTGGACAGCTCCTCTTTTAGGTCTTTGATGTCCTGCATGTTAGCACTTGCAATCAACATGTCATCAACATACAACATTAGGATGATGAATTTCCCATCTCCCAAATTCTTTGGGTAGACGCAGTGATCCGAGTTGCATCTTGTGAATCCATGATCCAACATCCATCGATCAAACTTCAAGTACCATTGTCTTGATGCTTGCTTTAAACCATACAAGCTCTTCTTTAATCTGCAAACCATTTTCTCCTTACCTTTTACTTCATACCCCTTTGGTTGAAGCATGTAGATTTCCTCCTCTAAGTCACCGTGAGGGAATTCCGTATTTACATCCATTTGCTCCAGATTTAGATCATGAGCAGCCACAAGGCTTAAGACAAGCCTAATTGAGTTCATTTTTACAACAGGAGAAAATATTTCATTGAAGTCAATACCTTTCTTTTGAGAAAAACCTTTTACCACAAGCCTAGACTTGTACCTTTTCTTCCCACCTTCTTCTTCCTTTAGCTTGTACACCCATTTGTTTTGAAGGGCCCGCTTACCTTTAGGCAACTCAACCAACTCCCATGTTTGGTTGCAATGTAGTGAGTCCATCTCCATTTGCATGCTCTTTGTCCATTCTTCTTTGGATTCATGTTGCATAGCTTCTTCATATGATTCCAGCTCTCCAGAATCTGAGATCAAGAGATGGTTGAAGGAAGGAACAAACCTTTCTGGAGGTCTACTTGCTCTTGTAGATCTTTGGGGAATAGGTTGAGGCTCCTCATTTGGTTGACGTTGTTGCACATTGTTACCGTTTGCAGTCCTTGAGTCTTCACCGTCCTCAAGCTCCATGTACTCATCACCTGTTTCTTTTGTTTGTTTTCTTTCCAAGTAATCTTTGTACATATTTTGTTCGTTAAAAATTACATCCCTACTCCTTAAGATTTTACCATCTTCAGGATTCCATAGGCGATACCCAAAGTCTCCTTCTCCATAGCCAATGAAGAAACACTTTTTGGACTTTGCATCTAACTTTGATCTTAGGATTCTATCTATGTGCATGAAAGCCTCACACCCAAACACTTTGAGAAATGCATAATTCACCGGTTTACCTGTCCATGCCTCTTCTAGAACTCCCCCATCCAATGCCGTTGAGGGTGACCGATTGATTAAGTACACAGACGTACTTATAGCTTCTGCCCAAAGCTCGAGCAGTAGGCCTGCATGTAGCCGCACGCTTCGTGCTCGTTCCATGATTGTCCTGTTCATCCTTTTCGAAATCCCATTTTGTTGAGGTGTCCTTGGGGTTGTCCTTTGCCTCCGAATGCCATTGCTAGCACAAAATCTTTCAAAAGCTTGGCTGCAATATTCACCTCCATTGTCAGATCAGAGGCATTTAACCTTGATACCTGTTTCATTCTCCACAAAGGCTTTCCACCTTTGAAATATGGAAAATACATCGGATTTATTCTTCATGACATAAACCCATGTTTTTCTAGTCGCATCGTCTATGAATGTTACATAGTACAATGAGCCACCAAGTGATGGTGTACTTGCAGGACCCCAAACATCAGAATGAACCAACTCAAGTTTTTTATTTTTTCTTTCATTTCCGGATTTTTGAAATTTTACCCTCTTTTGTTTACCATAAACACAATCTTCACAGAACTCTAAGTCCACTTCTTTCAAACCTGGTAGAAGCTTCTTTGTTTGAAGGATTTGCATTCCTTTGGCACTCATATGCCCAAGTCGGTAGTGCCACACCGCACTCTCAACTTCTGTAGTTGCTGCACAAGCTGAAGGTTGCGTGCTAACAGTACACAAGTAAAGTGTACCAACTTTTTCACCCTTGGCAACCACCAAAGATCCCTTTGAGATCTTCCACCGTTTGTTTCCAAATGCAATGTTGTGACCTTCATCGTCCAATTGTCCTGTAGAGATCAAATTTTTGCGAAGAGAAGGAACATGCGTAACATCTTTAAGCTTCCATTCATTTCCGTTAGCAGTTTTGACAAAAACTGTACCTTTGCCGACAATCTCACAAGCTTCATCATCTCCCAAGTATACATACCCAAAATTACCTTTGGTGTAGTCTTGGAAATGTTGCTTGTGTGGTGTCGCATGGAATGAAGCCCCGGAATCTACTATCCAGGAATTAGACACATTGTCTTATGAGAGAATTAGAGCATCTTGCTCTACTTTACCTGCCACATTGGCCTCCGATGTTGGCTTGTTGTCTTGAGACTCTGTCTCCTTCTTCTTCTTGGACCAGCAATCCTTCTTGACGTGGCCCTTCTTGCCGCATTTCCAACATTCAAGAACTGACTTTGTGCGTGAATTGCTCCGCCTTGAGCGATCACGACCCTTTTGGTTTTTGAACCTCTCCTTAGGCCTTCCTCTTGTTTCCACTGATAGTGCAGCACTTGATGATTCTCCTGTGCTTCTCCTTCGCATTTCCTCGCTTAGGAGAACACCCACAACATCATCAAACTTAAGAGTACTTGTGCGAGAGATAGAATTACTTATAGCCATCACAAGGCTGTCCCAACTATCCGGTAGAGATGATAGTATAAGGAGAGCTCGCACTTCGTCATCGAAATTGATTTTCACTAATCGAAGTTGACTTATGTTTGTGTTAAAGTCATTTAGGTGTTCTGCAACTGAACCATTCTCTGCCATCTTTAGATTGAACAAGCGCTTCATAAGAAATACCTTATTGGATGCCGATGGTTTCTCGTAGAAGTCGTCAAGTGACTTCATCAAGTCCTCCGTGGTCTTCATCTCCGAAACATTGAAGGCCACCGTTGACGCCAAGCTTAACCGGATTGTTCCCAGTGCCTTTCGATCAAGGACAATCCATGCTTCATCTACCATTGTTACGGGCTTCTTCGCAAGACCGCCTAGTGGCAAATAGAGGTCCTTCTGGTAGAGATAGTCTTCAATCTGCATCTTCCAATGTTGGTAGTTTTTGTCGTTGAACTTCTCAATCTTGAGCTTCCCTTCCTTCGCCATAACTCCCACTCAATTCAAGGAAATCTTTCCTTGAGATAATTTAGCTACAAGCAAACCTTGCTCTGATACCAGCTGTTAGAAAATAAGACGTATCTTAATAGATAATTGAGTAGATTACTTAATGGAGAGAGACAGATTTACATACACGAGATTACAGAGTAGAGAGAGAGAGAGAGAGTACACACGATATACGTGGTTCACCCAATGTGGGCTACGTCCACGGGAAAGCAGCCACTCAATGGCTTTAGTACTTCAAAACAAGAAGTAGTTTACAAAGGGATTATACCCTTAATGGAGCTCCCGCCTTGCTTCACACTCACCTTGTTGCATCAACTTCACACTATGCAATGTGTGTAGAAATGGCCTCCTTTTATAGGCCAAAAGGGCTGCCCTCTCTTATGAGAGACAGCCATGTGTAGCCGCCCTTGTGCGAATAAGTCCAAATCAGACCCTCCAATCCGCCCATGTGTGGCCGCCCTTGAGAAGACAAGTCCGCTTTTGAATTCGGCCACCGGCCACCGGCCATTGACTTCCGACCACCGGCCAACCGACCGGTTGTTTTCCGACCACTTTCCGGCCGCCGTCCGGCCATAATATTCCAGCGAAAAAGAATATTTTGGCGAAAAAAAGTATCAGGGGCCTCCGCCCCCGAGGCCTTTAAAGTTGCCCCTGATTCTTGTCCGTGAAAATTTTGGTTTCCGGTGAGTGATTTTCCTTCACGCACGATGGCTTCTCCTCATAATGGGGGCCTTACAAATGTGCGCTTCTACCACAAAAAATTACAAGGGTAAATCAAGGCTCCATACTTAACAATGCCTAGGATGAATGAAGTTAGAAATGCATGTTGTGACAACGTCTTGAGATGCTTGCAAAGACCTTGAGATGCATGTTGTGACAACGTCTTGAGATGCTTGCAAAGACCTTGGACAATTCTACAGTAGCAAATGTGGGCGTTTCTAGATGCAGTGATGTCGTCTTGAAATGCAGTGGTTGTCTTTGCTTGCCTCATCTACCATGGGCTTTGATAGCTATGGGGAATAACAACGGCCTCCCTTATGGACATATAAAGTCTAGTACATGGTGTCACACACAAGGTGGTGCCAAGTTGGGTTGACCCCAACAAGCAAGTACTCGGGTCTATAAGAAAGAATTGCTTGCAGTTATTCATGCATTAGATTCATGGAAGCACTAATTGCTAGAGGCAACTTTCTTGGGTAGCTTTCATTCCCAACGAATTGACCATGAAAAACTTATTGTACCATGTAAGTGCAAGGGAAGGAGGTTACCTAAAACTCTAGATAAGTGTATAATTTAGGGATAGATCACTAATAATTTTCACTCATCAGTAAGGGGGTGAAATATAAGTCTCAATTGAGGTAGGAGGGGGAAAGGGAAAGAGAAGAGATAGAGATGTATTGGAAGGACAGGAAAATGTATCTCTCCGTAAGATCTATACATAACATATTTCTCCATTGACATATATACATAGAAAGTTTGATGAATACATAATATACAAACATTGCTATCATAGTATTTGTCATTCCCACCTTATTTAAGTTGAAAGCTATCTTTAATATTACAAGACCTAAACCCTTTTCACATAAATTTAGTCAATTTTAGATATACTCAAATGCTACTTTGGAGGATTATGTAATAAGTACTTCTTATTTTTTGTTCTCTCTTTTGGCATCATGATTATTTGAGACTTAGTAAAGGAGAACCCCCTTAAGGTAAGTTATATTGACAAAAACTACAAAAGAGACTTTTAATATACAAAAGATTTAGCCATAATGTGTTTCCAAAGAATTATACAAACCTTATGAGCAAGATAGGTGTATATTAACTTTTTGTCACTACAAGTCTTATAAGCGTAAGAACGAAAAAAATATATTATATATTAATTGTAAATAGGGGTTTTTCTAAGACTCTTCACTCACAGAGGTTGCATGTCTTTACTTGGTTGGCCTAAGGCCATTTTATCTAATGAGCCACAAGGTTCATCTGGATTGCTGAATTGTAGCCATCAACTAGTAACAGGATTGTATATTCCATGTAACTCTTCTTTGCACGCATGATATAGAGTCCACCATCCATCATGCTTTCCTACCTCACACGTCTTGCTGACAATATCCTTGCTTGATTTTCTACCTTGTACGCCTCAAGAGTTTGCTAGAATCATTGTAGACTCATAGATTGTCATAGATAGTGTGATTAGTTGGATTTTCTAGAATCATTGTAGACTCATAGATTGTCATAGATAGTGTGATTAGTTGGATTTGCTACAAGCAAGTTGGGCTAGCTTGGAAGTTGGGGGGGAGGTGGAGGGCGTTCTCATCATTACTAGAAATAAAAGCTAGTGCAAATGAAGAACCTCATGATTGATAGTTGCGTATGGAAGTCATTTAAGCACTAATATGTTTTAAAGGTGGGTTCACCTATTGTGTGGCCTCTTGCTCATCCTCAAGGCCCAAGGTGCAACTCTCTTGAGCCTCTCCATCTAAAGGTACGTCTTGCCTTGTCTCAACAAAGCCAACACCTCCCTTGCTATCCTAAGGAGCTATTTCTTGCCTTGTCTCAACAAAGCCAACATGACCCTTGCCACCATATTGACCCTAAATATGGAAAATATGGCAAGGATCCCACTTATGCGGATGCTCAAAACATGTCTTGTTGAAGTCAACAAGGCTCTCTTGCCATGGTGACTCAAATGGAGTCGTTGGATTTTCTAGAGGGGGTCAAATTTAGAGGGGGGGTTTGACGAACTTGGAAGTTTTTTTTTTGGAAGGGCAAGACCAAGGGGAAGGAGGGTGTTCTCCTTGTTGCTAGATCTAGCAACCAGATCAAACAAGAAGTTCATGACCATTAGCTATGTATTACACCCCGTATGTGCTCACCTACATTAGCTTGATACATGTCTTGCTATAGCCAAGTAAGTCAACCAAGTCCTTGCCACGCCAACTTAAGATCGCACTTACATAGTTGATTGGTGAGGTATGCCATTGCTTGGCATCCTATATGGGCAAAGTTTCCCTCCAACTATCATGTGCGTGCGTACACACACACACTAAAGTCTCGATGCGTATTGACTTAGGGGAAAGATAGTATTTCCTTTGGCCGGCAATATTGCTTCCTTTCTATATAACCAAGCATAAAAGTCCCTAGGGGTTTTTTTTCACTTGGTAGGCATCACTAGTATTGGGTAATAATGTATAACTATGTACGAGTATTAGTCGATATGGTAACTTCTCGCACCGTGATAACTTGGGGCTGCAAAGTCGGGATTCATCACTATTATGGAGGGTGTCTATTGGCGGTGCACATGGCCCATTTATGGCAAGCATCTTTCACTAAATGCATGGCCTAGAGTGAGTGGCAAGATTGTATTGGGGCTTCAAAATCTCAATCTGATCCGCAGAACCTTTATAAAGGTGAGGGTCTCCCTCACTTAGCAGGCTCATGTATGCTTGTGTATTCTCTGTTAGTAACTGAGAATTAGTTGCCTGAGTGATTCAACTTGGAGTGTATAATACTATGGCGAAAGGGAAGGAAAAACAACAGGTCCGGTATGCCATGATAAGCTGACTCGGTTTTTAAATGTCAGAGGCTGGTATACAAAGATGATCATTCTTTTTAGGTTGGCATGGTTATGCTTTCAAATCTTTAAACACCTTTGTGGACCTTTCTTGAGGCGATATAGGGTCTTGACCTAAGAATAGGGTCTCAACCTTGGGTTGATTGGCTAGGTAATTTTCTTCTATTAAATTTACTTTGCTGCTATGCTAATGAAACTATTATTTTCCTACTATTGACATTGGTTTGCACTAAACTCATTGGTTACTAATGTCTCGACCTAATACTAACCTTACCTTGCTTAAAGCAGAGTAACCATGTATGTGTTGATATAGAGATGACTTTTAGTTTGGATTGAGAATGAGGTAAACTTCCTTCTGAAGCTAAAGGATAGAGCTCGGCACTATGCATTCTTGGCTGATGTGATATACATGCTGATATTTTTGGTAGCATTCATGGCTGATGCGGTATACTTGCTGGATATGTTTTGTACTGGCTTTTTGCTGGATTCTTAGGGTTTTTACATAAGCTCGACTTTAGGTATAAAACTCTTGGTCTTTTCATATATATATATATATATATAGCATAGATAATGTATGTATCTTTGTTTGCTTCGTAGTAGACAGGCAGGTTTCACTAGACTCCTTAGTCTAGATCTAAAATCTTACTTTACCTGGTTTACTGGACCAAAACTGGTTATGGTGCTGATATGGGGCTACGTTTTGGGTATAATTGATAACCAAATTGTATTATTGTCTCTTTTCTGGATGGTTATGGTCTCTTAGCTGGATGCTTACTACCAATTTCCTTTATGGACCTTACCTGAGCCAGAATAGGGTCTCGACCTAAGCATAGGATCTCGACCTTGGGTTGATTGGCTGGGAAATTTCCTTCTGGTGAATCTCCTTTACTGGTATGCTAATGACATTGTTCTTTTACTACTACTGATATTGCTTTGCACTAAACTCATTGGCTACCAATATCTCGACCTAATACTAACCTTACCTTTCTTAAAGCACAGTAACCATGTACATGTTGATATAGGGATGATTTTAGTTTGAGGAAAACTTCCTTCTTAAACTAGCTGATATAGCCCATCATAATGCATTCTTGGTTGATGTAGTATACATGTTGGATATATTTGGTACTGGCTTTTTGCTGGATTCGTATGGTTTTACATAAGCTCGACTTCAGGTATAAAACTCTTGATCTTTTTGTATATATGACATAGACACTGTATGTATCCTTGTTTGCTTCATACTAGACAGGCTTGTTTTACTAGACTCCTTAGTCTAGATCTAAAGCTAACTTTACCTGGTGATGCAGATATGGGGCTACTTTTTGGGTTGATTTAATAACTAGGTAGGGATTTTTCTTGTTTAGCAATAAAGCCTAGCATAGGGCTTCGTGGTTGATGATGTATACATGCTGCATAGATTGGATTACTGACTCTTTGTTGGATGGTTATGGTCTCTTAGCTAGACTCTTACTACCAATTTCTTGTTTTCGAGTACTAAAACTCCTGGTGCTTTCAGTTTTTTGGATTTTCTTGACATAACATTATGTCTAGGAACATAGACAGGAGCTAGACCAACTAAGGGCTTATAGGATTTCATAAACTAGTTTTTCTTTTAACTTTTTGACTCGGCATGTTACTATTGCATGTGTAGATTACTTCAAGTATAATCATTGTAGTTGGACTCTCAAAAGGTTGATGGAATTTAATCATTGAGGGCGGAGGTCGCTCAAGATTATGGCAAAATCTGTCAGGGTTTCGTATACAAAAATTTATGAGAGAGTTAATGCTAATAATGCCAACAAATGATTTTTCTACTATTATCAGGTTATACCAAGGTAAAGGATGACTGCTCAGATGAGTACTATAGTTGACCCGATCAAGAGAGCACAGATCAACTACTACCTCCCTAATTCAACTACGCCTCCCTTTCAATTTCTGGGACATTTCTAACTACGCCTCCTTCAAGCAATTTCCTTGTATCAGGGATTGGATTTGCCAATGAAGCCACTCTCAAGGGCTTCACTATTGGTTCTAAGATGCATTCAAGATGTGGAAGCATCTGCTCTCATCGTGGCCTTGTCTAGTAATCCTACTACCTCCCTAATTCACATAGTCTCAATTGACAAATGGGTCATATAGCTACATTTGTATTGAATTGAAGTGAGGGTTGTCACCTTAAGGTAATAGGATTTGTGGAAAACAAAGCACAAAACTCTCTCTCTCTCTCTCTCTCTCTCTCTCTCTCTCTCTCTCTCTCTCTCTCTCTCTCTCTCTCTCTCTCTCTCTCTCTCTCTCTCTCTCTCTCAAGCTTTTCTCTAAATATTTTGATATGTCTAAATATGCCCTTAGCTATTGAATTGTATTAATTCTTTGATTCAATCTTGCTTTATCTTGTACATTCTTGTTATTTGTGTAAGCATGGTTGCATCATTCAAAGATTCAACAAGTTTATATATTCTTGGAGAAGAAAATGGAGGGGGAGAGAGAGAGAGAGAGAGAGAGAGAGAGAGAGAGAGAGAGAGCTTGTACCTTTCATCAAAGCAAGTTTGTACCTTTCATCAAAGCAATTTTTTTTTGTTTCTTAATTTGTATTGTCTCAAGTGTGTTACGATTGTGATGCAACAATTTTGAGTCGTGAACCTCGCAAAAGAACTGTAAGAAGGGTTAGAATTTATATAAAGCGATACGAATCGTTTAAAATATGCTCATTTTTAGATGTTGTCCCCTTTTTACGTTTGGAAGAAAAAGAAAACATGCAAGTCTCCTTACATGGGGAGTTTGCACAGTCCTCCCCAATTTTAATAATACAAAGGGAACATGCCATTCCCATGGCAACATGCAATTTCCAGTGTGTTCATTTCATTGTGTTCTCAGTAATGAGTGAAGAATACAAAGTATTTACATACCTTTTGTTTCTACATTCATTTGTCGATTTTCCTAACCAACACGATGATGTCAGCTAAAGCTTTCTTTCCAAAGAGTCTCCTTGTCTTTGTTGCTTCCATGGATCACACCATCTATCTCACAAAAATTATGCACGTCTTTGCCTCTGTTAAAAATAGCAAGAAAGATAAAGAGTCTACCACACAGCCATGTTGAGGATATCCTGCAATCAACACATTCCAAGAAATAACATTTCAGAAAAAGAACTTCTCATGCTTTCATACGGGTACTAGATTTGGCATACGAACTTCAAAAATGTGTTTTCCAAATTGGTGAAGCTCTATTTGTCCTATTGGATTGGTTCTGACAACTCATCGCTTTTGACACTCTGTCTGTCTATGCTATCAACCATAGTATCACCAATCACATCTTTTTGCACAGCCAAAAATCTTGTTGTGAATTCTCCCACATGTAAGTGTCTTGGATTAGGCCATAAGTCTTCATGGTGTAAGCATAGGACATTGCGGCAGGAGAAAGGCCTTCCCTTCACATGTAGTTAAAACCACCTAGAGCTTTCTTGTCCTAGCCATGTTGGACATATCCTGTAGTCAATACATTTCGACTGATAAAAGTCCAGAGAGAATCAACCAAAGTGCCACCAAGCATGTCATTTTCATATGGAAACATGCCTTCCCTTTGCATCCAATGTGCATCTCTACCACAATCTTGTTGGTCATATCAGTCACGACATTCAGGGCAAGAATCCCATCGAGAGAAAACTTGTGCTTTTGTGAGCTTCGTAAATCTATGTCTTTTTTAAGTAGCACATAGTTGAGGAGCTTACTATTTATCTCTTGATCTAGTACAAATCCTTCCTCTGAGATCTCGCATTTCTTGCAATCAACACACTCCAAGAAATGACACAAGAAACAATTTTGATGAAATGCCCTTGTGTTACATCAAAGAAAAGTTTAGAGCTTTCTTAGTAAGATCGAGCTAGGCATCAAACTTCTATATGAGCACTCCTAGGTATTTTGCCTAGTGAAAAACCATCAAGACGAAAATATAGGTGACCCTTTGGAGAAATATACTTGCTTTGCATCTACTAAAAACAGCCTAGAGCTTTTTGGCTCTGCTCTTGTCGTGTGTATCCCGCTATCAGTGCATTTGAAGAGGCGACATTCCGGACACAGGAAGCTCCTAAAGCATTTTTTGTGATTTCTCAAGCACACCACATTTGGCATACATATCGACCAAGATAGTGGCAAGCACGACATACTTTTTCATGAGCCTCTGACTAACAATATAATTATGAATTTTTGCACCCATATTAGCATCTTGCATAGAGCCACATGCCTTCAAGATGCATGTGTAGGTGATTGCATTTGGAGAGAGGCCCCCGCTTCGCAACTACTAGAGCATTTTGGCCCTGCCCCTATGGGTCAAATCTTGCAATTAGTGCATTCCAAGAGTCCACACTCCAGACAAGAAGCTCTTCGAGCACTTGTGTAGAGCCACATGCCTTCAAGATGTAAGCATAGCCTTCAAGACCAAAGTATAACTGACTAAATTTGGAGAGATACAACTGCTTTGCATCCATTGAAAACATCTAAGAGCTTTCTAGCCCTGCTCTTGTTGTGCACATCGAGCAATCAGTGCATTCCAAGAAATGAGACTCTGGACAGGAAGCTCCTCGAGCACTTTTTGTGCTTTCTCAAATGCACCACATTTGGCATACATCCATGATAGTGCCAAGCACAATATCTTTTACAACATCCTTTGACTAACAATATCATTGTGAATTTTTGTGCCCATATTAGCATCTTGCGTAGGGCCATATGCCTTCAAGATGCATGCGTAGGTCATTGCATCTAGAGAGAGGCGCTTTCTCCAGTGGGGCAATCCCTACAATAAAGCATTCCAAGAGTCCACACTCTAGATAAGAAGCTAAGAACAACCTAGAGATTTTTGGCCGTGCTCCAGTGGTTAATATCTCATGACTAGTGGATTCCAAGAGATGCCATTCCCATCATTCAATGTATCTGACATGCAACATTACGGGTAAAATGGTCATCAAGAACATGCCAAGGTCATATAGAAGCACTCCAAGAGACTTCATATGTTGAGAAACCCTCACCTTTCATGTGGTTAAAATAGCCGAGATCTGCCTTGCCACAACCATGTCAATCAACATGCTCCAAAAGGACACAATTCATAGAAAAAGCTCATCTTAAACTTTTTGTAGTTGCGTGAGGGAACCACATTCAGCATACATATTGATCAAACCACCGTTAAGCATGACATTTCCCTCCGATGGCCGTGACTAGCAATTACATCATGGATTCTCAAACCCATGTGAAGGTTTTGCATAAGGTGACCAACTTTCAAGGTGCAAGCATGGGTGAATGCAATTGGAATTGATTTGTGTTGCGAGTATTGCTTCTTCCCTAGAGTTGTTAGTAGATTTTTCACCTCTCTATGGAAATTTGTTGGCACCACAATTGGTATACACATCACCCAACGTACACACTCACCAGTATGATCCTAAATATTCAACTTTCTAATGCGAAGCAACATACACTGTTGACTTGGTACAATCCTTCTTTTGAGCACTTGCTTTTAGTTCAAATGCATGAAGACTATGATGAGGACTCAAGCATGCGTATGTGATTGCATCTGGAGAGAGCCACTCTCTTCTTTGCATGCGCTAAAAACAGCCAAGAGCTTTTTGGCCCTGCTCCTGCTGCACCTATCCTACAATCAATGCACCCCAAGAGACGACATTCGGGACAAGAAGCTCCTCAAGAACGTTTTGTGCTTTTTGAAGTGCACCACATCTAGCATACATATCAACCAAGGCATTGCCAAGCACGAAATTTTTTTGCAATAGCCCTTCACTAACAATATCAGAGTGAATTTTTAAACTCATATCAGCATCTTGTGTAGAGCCACATGCCTTCAAGATGCACGCATAGGTGATTGCATCTGGAAGAGGCCCTCACTTTGTATCCGCTGAAAAAATCCTAGAGATTTATGTCCCTACTCCTGTTGTGTGTATCCCGCAATCAGTTGACGTTGTTCCAAACAATAAGCTCCTCAAGCACATCTTGTGCTTGCTCAAGTGTCCCACATTTGGCATACATATTGACTAAGGCAGTGCCAAGCATGCCATCTCTTTTCAAGGGCATCTTGCATAGAGCCACATGCTCACAAGCTACACACATAGGTGATAGCGTCTCGAGAAAGGCCCTTGCTTCACACCTGCTAAAAATAGCCCATAGCTTTCTAGCCCGCTGGCCCTTGTTGGCATATCTTGCAATAAGTGTGTTCCAAAAGACATCCTACATAGGAGCACCACATTTGGCATACATATTGACCAAGGCATTGCCAAGCACGTTATTTTTTTGCAACAGCCCCTTACTAACAACATCATAGTGAAATTTTACGCCCATATCACATCTTGCGTACGAACATGCCTTCAAGATGCGAGCATATTTCATTACATCTGGAGAGAGGGTCTGGCTTTGCATCTGCTGAAAACAGTCAAGAGATTTCTGGCCCTACTCATGTTGCGAGTATCTCACAATCAATACACTCCAAGAGAAGGCATTCGGCATAGGACGCTCCTTAGGCATGTTTTGTGCTTTTTGAAGTGCACCACATTTGACACATATCAAGCAAGGCATTGCCAAGCACAAAAAGAATTTGTGACAGCCCTTGACTAACAATATCAGAGTGAATTTTTAAGCTCATATCATCATCTTGCATAGAGCCACATGCCTTCAAGATGCATGCGTAGGTGATTGCATCTGGACAAAGGCCCTCACTTTGCATCCATTCAAAACAGTCAAGAGCTTTTTGATTCTGCTCCTGTTGCGCCTATCACGCAATCAATTCACCCCAAGAGATGGAATTCAGGATAGGAAACTCCTCGAGCACATTTTGTGCTTTCTCAAGTGCACCACATTTGGCATACATATCGACAAAGGCATTGCCAAGCACAACAATTTTTTGCAAGATCCCTTGACTAACAATATCAAAGTGAATTTTTAAGCTCATACCAACATCTTGCGTAGAGCCACATGCCCTCAAGATGCACGTGTAGGTGATTACATCTTGACAGAGGCCCTCACTTTGCATCCGTTGCCCAGAACTTTCCGTCTCTACGTCTGTTGTGTGTATTCCGCAATCAGTTGATGTCATTTTGAAAAGTGAGCTCCTCAAGCACCTACTGAAAACAACCCAGAGCTTCCTTGCCTGGCCCTTGTCAGGTATATCCTACAATTAGCGTGTTCCAAAAGACGACACCCCGCACCACATTTGGCATACATATCAACCAAGGCATTGCCAAGCACAACAATTTTTTGCAACAACCCCTGACCAACAATATCAGAGTGAATTTTTAAGTCCATATCGTCATCTTGCGTATAGACACATGCCTTCAAGATGCACACGTATGTGATTGCATAAGGAGAGAGGCCCTCACTTTGCATCCATTGAAAACAATCAAGAGCTTTTTGGCCCTGCTTATAATGCGTGTAACCCACAATCAATGCACTCCAAGAGATGGCATTCGGAACAAGAAGCTCCTCATGCACGATTTGTGCTTTCTGAAGTGCACCACATTTGTCATACATATTGACCAAGGCATTGCCAAGCATGACAATTTTTTGCGATAGCCCTTGACTAACAATATCAGAGTGAATTTTTAAGCCCATATCAAAATCTTGCATACAGACACATGCCTTCAAGATGCAGGCATATGTAATTGCATCTAGAGAGAGGCACTCGCTTTGCATCCACTAAAAATAGCCAAGAGATTTTTGGCTCTGCTCCTATTGCACGTATCATGCAATCAATGCACTTTAAGAGATGGCATTCGGGACAGGAAGCTCCTCAGGCACGATTTGTGCTTTCTAAATTGCACTACATTTGTCATACATATCGACCAAAGCATTGCCAAGCATGACAATTTTTTGCGACAACCCTTGACTAACAATATCAAAGTGAATTTTCTTGCATACAACCACATGCCTTAAAGATTCACACGTAGGTGATTGCATATGGGTAGATGCCCTCACTTTGCATCCACTGAAACCAGAGCTTTCTGTCCCTACTACTGTTGTGGGTATCCCCCAATCAGCTGACGTCATTCCGAACAGTAAGCTCCTCAAGCACCTGCTAAAAACAACCCAGAGCTTCCTGGCCTAGCCCTTGTCGGGCATATCTTGCAATTAGTGCATTCCAAAAGACGACATCCCACACCACATTTGGCATACATATCGACCAGGGCATTGCCAGGCATGGCAGTTTTTGCAACAACGCTTGACTAACAATATCAGAGTGAATTTTTTAAGGCCATATCAACATCTTGCATACCAAAACATGCCTTCAAGATGCACACGTATGTGACTGCATCTGAAGAGAGGGCCTCACTCTACATCCATTGAAAACAGTCAGAGCTTTCTGGCCCTGCTCCTATTGCACGTATCTTGCAATCAATGCACTCCAAGAGACGGCATTCGCAGGAAGCTCCTCAGGCACGTCTTGTGATTTTTGAAGTGCACCACATTTGGCATACATATCGACCAAGGCATTGCCAAGTATGACAATTTTTTGCAACAGCCCCTAACTAACAATATCAAAGTGATTTTTTAAGCTCATATCAGCATCTTGTGTAGAGTCACATGCCTTCAAGATGCACACGTAGGTGATTTCATATAGACAGAGTCCCTCACTTTGCATCCGCTGAAAACAGACTAGAGCTTTTCATCCTACTCTTCTTGTGCATATCCCGCAATCAGTTGACGTTGTTCTTAATTGTAAGCTCCTCAAGCACCTACTAAAAACAATTGAAATTTTCTTGACCCGGCCCTTGTCGGGCATATCCTGCAATCAATGCATTCCAAAAGATGAGATCCTGCACCACATTTGGCATACATATCGACCAAGTCATTGTCAAGCATGACAATTATTTGCAACAGCCCCTGACTAACAATATCAGAATGATGTTTTAAGCCCATATCGGCATCGTGGAGGTCTGTTGACATTTTTGCCCAAAATTTGAGAAAAGATCAGGAGTGGATGTGCACGAAGGGTTGGTAGAGGGCTGGTGTTTATTACCAAAATTGTTGTAGTAGATTGCACAGTCGCGATGGCCTACATCATTAGAGACCATATCGGCATCGTGGAGGTCTGTTGACATTTTTGCCCAAAATTTGAGAAAAGATCAGGAGTGGATGTGCACGAAGGGTTGGTAGAGGGCTGGTGTTTATTACAAAAATTGTTGTAGTAGATTGCACAGTCGCGATGGCCTACATCATTAGAGACGAATCAATAGAGCAGAGTGGGCATGTGTGGTAGACGGCTCAGATCGTGTGGGTGTGACTGCTATGGAGAGAGAGAGAGAGAGAGAGAGAGAGTCAACTAGATAGGTAAAGCCGCATTTTTTAACGAGGCTACGTGGACGATTGAGAGGGCAAGAATTCAAACACGCCTTCTACGCTAACAAAGTAAAGAGGACTTGGCTCAATTCTTGTCTGATGGTGTTGAACTTGCTAACCTTCTCAAAAAGTAGTGTGGACTCAGCCCGAGTTTTGTCATGGTCCCGACTATTTCAATTCTCCCACCTACCAACAAACTTTTTTGTAGGGATGTTGCAGTTGCGGAAGCTGTTAAAGAATTTCAAAAAGATTTATCTTCTTTTAGTGAAACTTTGCTTTTGGAATTAGTTCCTAGGGTTTCCAAAATCTTTCCTTTTTTACCGATACAACAAGTGGAGGTTGAATCCTTAGGGGTGGAGCACAAACTTTGGTTACTCCCTAATAAAGGTTTGTTGGCTCCTATTTCAATAGAGACCTGGGTTTTTTTGGCAAATCTATTGGGTGCCACAATGGAGGCTCAACTGAAGATACTCAAAGGAGTGCAATGTTTAGACAAAGGAGAGTTGATTAACGCTCCGTTCAACATTACTTTTTTGGATTCCAAGAAGGATATATGTGAGAACCAAAGGTCTCATGGAATTCAGTAAAAACAATGTTGATTATTATGCAGAATCAGTCTGGAATATTTACAGACCCTATCTCAAATGTGCTTGCAGATTTCTTGAGCCTAAAGCGTATGTGAGTCTAGCATCATATGGTTCGACCATGCAGTTGGTATGCCATCAACAATCTGGAATCTATATTCCCAAAAAATCCTACATCCTTTCATCTTACTCTCATCTATTCTTGGTTAGGTGGACAAGCCAAGGAGTTGGTTTTGGCACAAATTGCCTTCATACAATTTCGCTTTGATGGTTGACATGCTCAAAGAGCTCGAGGCAAATGAACCAAGAATGCTCCTTACTACTTACGGTTCTTACAAAGGGATAAAAAACTATTCTGGGTATTCTGAAGCCTAACTTTGAAGATGATGAATCCCCCTCTCAAAAAAGACCCAACACAGTGCTAACTCCAAACTCCACGTTTACTTCCTTTCTTATCCCCTCTTCGTATATCGGCTCCAATTTTGGAAGAGGAAAATCTAGAAGCTTTACAAGAGGAAGGGGTCGATGGTTGCATGTTAAACATCTTTTGGAAATGTGACTGTGCACGTAGCGGTCAATGAGATTGGGAGACGCTGTCTACCAAGAAAAACTAGGGATTGTAGTACTAAATTATTCATTGTCATTTCACCAATAGAATTTTTGAGTTCTTTTCACCTAAATCAATTTTTGTTGAAAGTTTTGATTTAGTATATGGTGATCATTCTATGATTGATAATATGGAAATACTCTGACCCTATTAAGTGCTTTGTATACTCAAATGAATTTTTGAGACATGAACCTATTTTAAAATGTAACTGTAAAAATCTTACCGCCTTTTGCAAGGATTTTGATTTACTTGGTGTACACGTTTGTACGAAAAACTTAGCTATTATTAAGGTTTCTTCTCTTCGAGATCTACTTGGAATGGGTTTGAATCACATACCTGTAGAATCCCTAAACCCTAGAATGGCATTGTCTGCACTACTAGACTATCTGGCTAACTTAGCCTTGAAGCTCCAACTGGAGCAACAGATCCTACAGGATCTTGCTGAAAATTTGAAAACGGTTTTTTTTTCAAAAGATTAATCTTTTACCAGATAAATGGCTCGGTTTGGATACTACTTGGTTCAATCCAAAAATTATGCAAGACTGTCATGAGCTGACTCGTGAGTGGTTTATTGTCGGGCTTGATAAAGCTGCTAACACTATATCAGTTATCTGCAAAAAGCTTGTTTATGAAGCTGCCCTAGTAAGGTTGAGTGGAACTGAATATGAAACGAGAAATGAAACACTAAAGGATGTAGCTTTAGCTTTGCTAAAGGATTTGGACAATATGGGTTACAATGAAACTTCAAGTAAGCTGCCCGTGTTGTTCCCAACTTTTAAAAAACACAAGCAAAAGTTCAGATGGATTTCTGATGCTTCAAATTGTATTTTCTCATGTGCTACAAAAGATGTTACTTCTCCATGCCTTATCATGGCATAGGTCTGCAATCTTTGTGCTAAAAGAAGAGCAAATCTTAAAAGATTCAGTGGTATAGAATGATGTACCTTCTGGCTTGCTAAGAATTCATCGGAGGTGTTTATCAACTTACCTATGCATATCTATTGTATCTTCACAGATGATATTACACAATGTTATGAAAACATTCCTCTCTCAGGAAATAATGGCCTTCTTGGAGTACTCGCCTATTGTTTACAATGTCTCTTTGTGGTTGTTCATGTTGTGTCTCCATATGTAGGAGATTCTATTGCATTACTGAATAAAGATTGTGATTTGAATAGGAAACAAGACAAAATCATCATAGACAAGGAGTACTCATCTGGAAGAAAGCACAAGAGAGGGGACAAGATGATGGTATTGGAGAAAGAACTCGAGAGCACAACCAAGCAATTGATTTTATTCATGGATAATGTAGATGCAAGAAGGTCAAAGCATGACTAAGGTCATTGAGATAACAAAGGCTGAGCTTGAGGGGGCAATGGAAATCAATAGGAAATGCTTAGCGTTAGAGGAGGAGTCTAATGAGGCACTTAAACGACTTGATGATGCATCTAAGTGTTTTGTCGTACAACTTCTAGAAAATTCCTTAAAGATCGTTATATTTTGAGTTATGCTAGCATGATATTTAGTATTATCCTAAACCCAAGAAAAACATACCAGATTGCTCACAAATTTTGGTGTTTGAGACATTGCTTTTTGGCAACAAAAGCTAAATTTGATACTTCTCTTGGGATGCCAATTATCTCATTGACAATGTGATAGAAACTTATTTCTTGTTTCAGGTAATGTAAATGATGTCGGTCTCCTCTAGATGTGTATTATATCATTTTCCACTCTTTTAAGGATATCTAAGATAGTACACCATTAGTTTTGAACATTGAGAAGCAAGCATATCGGCCCTGATAATGGTCAATTCAAGAATACGTGCAGCCCAATCACTCAAAAAAGCGTATATATATTTTCTATGCAAGTAAAACTTTTCTTACTAACTCTAAATTAAATCAAGAGAGTAGGAAAGCAACATACTAGCTTAGCATTTCCCACATTCTAAGTACCAAATAAATATATTTACTCTTTGCTTTGGTCTTGCCAGTCTTTCACCTATCTCCATCAAAATCTAGACCACATAGTGAGGCTAAAATATCAATGGTGATAAAAACCACCAAGAATTTTGAATGTATTTTTCATGACAAAATGGATGAGCTTGAAACAACACACCTTTCTTGGCAATACAATGGCCCCATCTTTTGAGTAAAGATCCTACCACTCTTAACTTGAGAGGAATCAATCCTTCTACATGAAAGCCAGTGATAGCCGGTTTTTGACGATCAAAAAATCAGAAAGACAATCGGCTTCTTTTTCCCTCTGTTCGAAACACGTTCAACATGGCCGATAGGCCCGGCAATGCCTTGGTCGATCTAAGTGCCACAACTAGCCCAATTCTAAGCGGAGACTGCAACTCGGAGCATAGACCACCCTCATGGCCTCTAGCACATTGAAAAGAAGGTTGTACGACCTTCGGCCATGGGTACTGACCCCAAAGGGGAGCCTTATCAAGATAACCAAAAAAAACTTTTTTTTTTTACAGCAAGCAGGGCCGCCACCTTCCCCTCCTTGCACCCACAACGGGGCCACCACCCTCCCCCCTCTCCCTCTTGCTTGGTTCCACCACTAAAACTCTCTCTCTCCCTCTCTCTCTCTCTCTCTCCCCTCCATTATCAGAAGGCGCCATAGGCTCTCTCTCTCTCTCTCTCTCTCTCTCTCTCTCTCTCTCTCTCTCTCTCTCTCTCTCTCTCTCTCTCTCTCTCTCTCTCTCTCTCTCTCTCTCTCTCTCTCTCTCTTGGCGGCTCAATTGGCCCGCCACCGCCCCTATACCCCTACTCGTCCCTTCCCCCGCCCCTTGTCACCATTCCCTCATCTTGGCCCCATGCTCTCTCTGGCCAACCCGCCGTCGTCACCTGGCCTTCACGGCCTCTGTCACCCATGCCACGCCTTGCATCACCCCTTGGCCCTGATTGCATCACCTCAGGCCACGCCTTGACCCCCCGCATGTTGACATACACACACTCACCCTCCTTGTCTCACTCTCTCTTGTGCCCTCTCTAGCCATATGAGCCGAAAACGGTTGGCCTCTCTCTCTCTTTTCATACTCACACACACACACCCCTCCTCTCTTACCTTCCCCACTCTCACTCTCTCTCGCCCTCTTAGAATCTGTCTACAATTACTTACCCACACACCCACACACCTCACACCACCCCCCTGCACTCTGCTCGTTCACTGTCTACCTCACTCTCGCTCACCCTCATAGCCCGTCCAAACAGTAAAAACAACCAAAACTCTCTCTCTCTCTCTCTTTCCATACATACACAGACACACACTCACAGAAAAATACATATACACACACCTACATACACTACACGCATAAGCACACATACATAATCACAAAGGCACCAACAATGCGCTGTCGTGCTGTGACACGTACATAGTGAGAACGCATGCTACAAGATCTATCTTGTATTTTTTTAGATACATAATTATATTTCCTATAGTGTACATATGCATATTTAAGTATAATAATAATCCTTCTATCTCATCCTATTATTTTTCTCAAGGGTAACATATCCTTACTTTACCATCAGAAAATACTATGGGAAAAGCATCAATAGCTCCGCCTCTTTAACTTGGGGCAAAAAGCATTGATTCTTTATTTCTACTATTTCATTATCATCTCACACCCTAGCTAGATCCTATATCTAGGGTAAACTCCAATATATATATATTCTATGTATTTTTTATACTTTTCTTATATTTCCTTTTAAATAGCTACTAGGAGAGAATCAAATCCTAGTGGGACACTAGGTGGCATGATTTCAAAGATACACTTATTTTAATGCATTATTGCAAGCATGATTACAAAACTTTGTCAAGGAGCAATGTCATGCTTTCATATGGCATGAGGTGTCCTTTGGAATTAAATGAAAGTCTAGGCTAAGGAGACCACATGAAGACTTTTGCTGCCATAAATGGACCCTATTTTGATGAATTTTTTACACAAGGTTCCAATCCGAATTGGAAAACAATTTTAAAATGAAAATCGTAGCTAATGAGCTGAAGTTTTTGCCCATATTTTTACTTTTTTATTTGGAGCCACGGTTGAGGAGATATGATCAAAATATTGGACCCCAGTCTGCCCACATCATGCAGGGACAGCTCATTTCCAACTTTTCCAATTCCTGTTCACACTGGCTCCTCTCTTCTTGTGTAATCCCTTGGGGGTTCCCTTCACCTATAAAAGGGGACCTCTTCTTCCTTGTAAGGAACTCAAGCATTCAAGCCATTGATGAGAGGAATTCTTGAGGGAGTGAGTAGTAATGCTTAATTGTACTTAGCCCCATTAACTTAAGCCCAAGCCTACACTTTCTCCTAGAGGAAGACTAGCCATTCTTGTACACTATCCTTGGAAGATCAACTCTAATCAAAGAAGGTGTTGTACTTGGTGTATCAATCAACGTTGAATTCTCCCCTCTTCTTCTCTCTCCCATCAATAATGATGCCGAAGGGTTTCAAGTAAGATGTGTTCTACATTGATGTTTTCTTGATTTCTTGTTGTTTTCATTTTCATCTCTAATCCAACATATATATATGTATCTAATCTCATCTTCTTAACCAAACCTATCTCTCTCATTCTTAGTAATTCATCCTCTCTACAAATTTTAGGTTCTCCTTGCTACAGGTACATCTCTCCCCGCAGTATCCTTATTGCCTACGGGCAAGAATAGGGCTTGGGAGGGAAACTTCTCATCTCTTCTCTTCTCTCATATCTACATTTCTCACATACTATCCTAGATGAATAACCCACATGATGATAATTTCTATCGCTTTCACTCTGTACGGTCTATTAGAATTAACGTATGGATTAGCCGTAAAATACACTTTCAACAACGTATAGTGTTTCTCTTTGGCCCTGAAAGGCTCAATGAAATACTTCTATCACCGGATCCCATCATACTACCTCTCATAGACTATAATTTTTCTTTTGATGTAAGCGTAGTTATCTTGCTATGAACCAAGAGGATTTGTACACACAATTAATCCCAATCACTAGACAAAATATATATATTATGGTACGCACAAAACTACAATTCCAAAGAACAATTCGTAGCCTATTTGGTCAGCCAAGATTGAATGCCATTAACTCATCCATTAACCCTTTCATATTACCCATGATACGATATGACCATAGCCTTGATGTTTTTATCTTCGTATTGTTTTGACATTCTCTTTTGCGTTCTTTCTTTGTGTGTGTGAATGCAAGAGAGAAAGAGTGAGTCTTCTTTGATTGCACTTCTTTCCAAACCCTAGTCTTCATGGCATCTATGGTTTAACTCCTTCATATAGTTTTTGTTGAGTTCTCTCACAAACTCTCACAGCCATAAGCCCGGTGCTTTCCTGGCAAGACCGCAAATTTCTCGAGATATTTTTGGTGAACCCGACGCGAAACTGCCAGGGTGAGAGTTTGTGGGTAACCATGGGTGATCATGTTGAGCAACAGGGTATGCATTTTGACCCAACAACAATGCAAATGTTTCAAGCATTTGCAATGTTCATGCAACAACAACATGCCTACTAAAAGAACTAAAGACTGACTGGAATGAGGTTGAAGGTGCCTGCTCACTGCTTGCCAAATGACAAAGAAGAAGGGACAAGATGGTACTAAACACTACAAGTCCTTCCACCTCAACTCCTGACAATATGGTAAAGCCTACTTTTATCGCTCCTAAGTTTGATGAGTCCGTGCTAGATGAGCTTGTGAAGGGAATGCGTGACTTGAAGGTGAAGTTTGCAAAGCTTGCAGAAAAAGGCCAACCATTAGGGCCACTTCCTAGGCAAAGACAACAGCCCAAAGAAGGTTTTGTTAATAGATGTATTTGGTGTGATAGTACAGACCATGTAAGAAGGGATTGTGATGATTTTAGTGATGCTTTGTCAAAAGATGTTGTCTTTTTTAAGGATGGTAAAATCCACTTAAGAGAGACAGGTCTACCCTTGAGAACTAACTTTAGGAAGGGGGGAATGCAAACCCTAGTTGAAGATATGGCAACCAAGCATGCCACTGATAGCCATTTTTTGGCTCTTTGTAATTGCCATAGTGAGTTATCTCACCCTATCAAATCACTCAAACACTGTGGTTACCCTCACCCTTTCACTGTATATAGATGCGTGTGAGTTAGGGGACTTTTCTCATATCTCCTTACTGAAATAAAAAACCCTCAATTAGCTAGTCATTGGGCTAGTTGAGCCAAAAAAAAATTAAAAAATAAAAAATATAAGTATATTATGGCCCATGCGTATGTAAATATTTCTTTGTATATAGGGCCTAAATAAAATATTTTTTCATAATTATTTTGGTATTTATTTAAATATTTCTACCTAGGTGTGTGTTATTTATGCTCTGTACATTGCCTCACCATTACCACAATTTTTCTTACCATTTTTCATACTCTTTATTCCATATAGAAATAATTTCATGTAAGCTTCTCTTATATTTGGTGTAACTCCATCCCAACAAAAATCCAAAAAAACTAGTTCTATTTATGTGTATATGTTTTTCACTATTGTGATTTTTTCCTTCCTACATTTATTCTCTATTACTCTCATAAATTAGACCACCAAAAATATTCATCTTTTTATGGTAGACTTATAATGAGAGAGATTTATTTTTACCCCTTTATATTTTTCCACCTATATTATTTATATTTGACATGTACATATTTTTTAGACCCCTCAATATTTGATTTTCTTAGTTGTACTATTCACTTATATCATGATCTCAACAATATCTTCAATTATAGACCTACCAAATAAGGTCAAGGGTAGGTGGCATGCATACATGCACTATGGAGGGCTCACTCTTGGAGGTATTCAAAAGAATCATCCAAAGAAGGACCCCACAAGGACCTTGTGCAGTGGAAAAAAACGGTCGGTTTTGCTGAATTTTTAAAGTTCACTTGCTCTCAGAATTTGAAAAGGTGATACAAACAAAAGTTGTAGCTCGTGGGCTGAACTTTTGCCTCAAATTTTTTCATATTTTTTTGAGCTACGAGCTGTGAGCTATGATTTTATTAGTGGACCCCAGTTTTCCCATGTTATGCAGCCACACTCTCTCTTCCACTTTATCATTTTCCTCTTTCACACACACTTCTCCACTCATCATCCCCACCTCTCTCACCCCTCCTCTCTGCACCCTACTCACCTTCTCCTCAACCTTGAAGAATAAGAGAAACCATGGTGAACTCATACCTCCCACACACAATTCCATTCCAAAATTGACCACCTAGTCTCATTTTTCCTCCTCCAAGTTACCCATATCTTTCAAAAAAACCACAAAATTCAGCCTCTTCTCTTAAAAGACAGCATCATGGTGGTTGATTACTCAGCTTCAATTACCTTGTCTCTCAAGGAAGGTCAAGAGTGGAGAAAAAATGTACCGTCACAGCTAGTGGACCGTCAACAAGCGTCAAAATCGGCCCTACTCAAGACACTTGGAGCATCAACCTTGTAAGAAATCCACCTTTTCTTACCTCTTAAGAGTTTTTCTTCCTTATTTGTATCCTACATGGATACTCCCATTGTAAATATCCAATTCCATTTGTAAATTAATACTAACTCTACTAGCACTAACCCACTATGAAAAGTCCTATCACCTCCATTTCTCTCCTCTCTCTTTCCCCACCAACTTCTTGATAATTCCAAGCAAAAGAAATTAGATAAATTGCTGAAAATCTAACCCAACCATGGTTAGAGGAGTAACCCTAGCCTTCAAAATTGCTATAAAAGGAGGGTGTAGCTAGCACAAAAGAGGGGAGCCATAAGCCAGAGCACTATGCTATAGCTTGAGAAGCCAAGCTCAACCTCTCTAGAAGGAGCTCTTGAGTGGAAGCTCATTGTCTTATGCATGTGCATGTGTTGTAATAGGGGATTAGCAAGGGAACTCTATGCCATTGTAAGAGAGAGAGTGATCATTCAATTGAGAGTAGGAAATCTATCATTTCTCCTACTAGTGTAAGCCCAACATTCGCTGAATCAAGGAGGGTGGATTTGGACTAAGCTTGGATACTTTGTCTCCCTTCCAACGTGAAGTAATGGACAACAATGATGCGTAAGTGTCTTGGTGTTTTTTTTGATAGCTTGTCTCTGGTGTTGTCATCAATCTAGCCATAAATCCCACATACTGTAAGAGGGCGACAGGGTGGAGAGGACTCCCCTTGCCTTAAGACAGTGATTGGGGTGGCTTTTCTTGTGATGTGTTGTGGTGAAATTTACGCAAGCTATGTTGAACAAATACTAATCTCACTTTGATTTGTCATGACAGATTTGTAAGAAGGTATTAATGCAACAAGCACCCCCTCCCCCTTTCTCTCTCTTTCTTAAATATATAGTTGTGTTTGCTTGATCATTGCCGATACGTTTCAAAGCAGCCTGAGCACTATCTCTCTCTCTCTCCCTCTCTCTCTCTCTCTCTCTCTCTCTCTCTCTCTCTCTCTCTCTCTCTCTCTCTCTCTCTCTCGTGTTTTAGTGTGTGAGAGTGTTCCATTGGTGTTAGGATTAGTGTAAATTCCTTGCTTGTTTGTGGGTTGCTCTAACGATTCTCCTCTTTTGCGTCCTAGTTCACTCTTAAACTAGGTGGTGCCCCTTGTGTAGTTGGAATTTGGCAGTGGGTTTGTTGTTTTGGTTTGTGTTGTGTTGTGCCCCAGCCCCATTGAGCAGCACGGGAGCCTTGAAGGGTGTCTAGAGGTTGCTCTTCTTGTTGCCCGCCCCGGACCGCCTTAAATTGGTGCCCCCACTGAGGACAGGCTTGTGTATGTTTTGTGAAGGCTCAACCTTTAGCATAATCAAGTAGCTTGCATGAATCACGAGAATTTGTATGATCCCTTCATTCCTATTGCAAGGCAAAAGGTACACATAATTGTTAGTACTAAGTTGCAATTTCAACGTGTCATTCGTAGAATTTTAGGTCCTCTTAGGTTGGCCGAGATAAACGCTTCAGTAAATCCTTTTATTTTGCCTCTTATTAGGTACGACCTTAGTTTGGACGTCTATATTTTTGTTTTGTCTTAAGCATTAAGTCATGCATAGACCATGGATAATGGCCCAGGAATAGAGGTTTTCCCCTTCCATTTCACTCCACACATTAGAATAAACATTGCAATTAGTAGGAAAATCCATTTTCAACAACGTATGGTGTTCATGTTTGGTGCCCAAAGAGTAGGAGAAATTCTTGCATCACCAAACCCTGTCATTTTACCTCTCATCAACTACCACACTTCTTTTGATGTACATGTGTTCATTTTATTTTAAAATGAAGTGCAGCCTGGCAAAATAGTGTGTATGTTTGTTTTTTCTTTTTCCAAGTTGTTACAAGAAACAAAAAAACGATCAATTGTTCTAACTGGGAATGTGTGTGCAGTGAAAGTTCAATCCTTAGAGATCTAGCTCTATTACCAATTGAGTTGCAGGAGCAAGTAGTAAGGTGTCTCCCTCATAACAAGAGGGTGGTGAAGTTAAGACGGAAGGTCCTACGCGTGGATTCCATTTTCCTCTTGTTGTTGGGCACTAAGGAAGACCGCGCATTCATCCAACTAGTGTGTGCCCTAAGATTGGTAAATAGAGTGAAATTTGGCGTTTGGCGAGTGCATTTCACCATTGAGGAAGACTCTTCAAGAAACTTGCGGCCAGAGTTCATGCTTCATAGACTCACATTTGGTGAATTTTTCCCTCATTTGCGTCTTATTAATAGTCTTCCTTTCACTTTCAACAAAGGAGATAGGGAGCTATTCAGAGCTTGTCTTAATAAAGAGAGCATAGAGAAGATTGCAAATTTGTATAAATTTTCATCCTTCTCTACTTTCTATGACACTTTGTTCATAGAGACATTGTAAATCTCTTTATGCTTTTGAATGATTTAACCATAATCCTAAGGAGTTTTTGTCCAGGAATTTTGTAGCACAAGTGGAGTCTTTAAATCTTGCAAACTTGATTGGACTTGATGAGGATGTTCTTTATGAAATTGTGAGAAGGTTGCCTCACTCCGACTGTGTGGAACTCGAAGGAAAGGAGCTCCTAGTCAATTGCTACTTTCTCACGGCCTTCGACGAGCATGAAGATCTAGTTTTTATACAAACCGCTTGTGCGTTGGGAATTGTAGAGCAAGTGCAATTTATCACTTGGGACGTGGTTGCCCTTTTGGATCCAGAAAATGAAGTTCTAGAGATTTATGTTTATCGCCTTAGCTTTGAAGAATTTCAACCCTTCTTAGAGCTCATCAATAGTCTACCTTTTTGTTTTGATCAAACAAATCGAGACCTTATTGAAGCTTGGATAGCTGAAGAAGAAAACCTAGAGTGGTATTTTCTTACTTCTTCATTTGCAGGCGAGTGGTTCTAAATCTCTATTGTATCCCTTATTGTAACTCGTGTTGTAATCTTTCATAATAATGGAGAGCCAACGCCAAATGTCTGGATATCCTCTTTTCTTTGGAGAGCCTGGAGAGGATGCAGAATTATTTTTAGCAAATTTCAAGATGTCTTGCCGTATCAAGAGGATAGTAACCGATCAAGAACGTGTAGAAATGTTTGAGGTGGTCCTTAGGAAAGATGCTAGTACTTGGTTTGACTCTTTGCCTGAGGACGTTAAGGGGAATTACACAGAAGTTTTGAATCGTTTTAAGAGATACTTCTTTGATCCCCAAAACACTCAAAAACTATGGCAAGACATTGTTTCTCATAAGCAAAAAGACTTAGATGACTACTACTTGTACAAGCAAGAGTTTCTACGTCTTTGGGCTCTATGGATACGAAATGTTGCTAACCCTGGTGATGGTGCAGAATTTTTAAAGAAGGAGAGGTTCATAGCTGGACTCTTTCCTGACCTTAAGGTAAAAGTTGAGGCGGGTGCACCTGCTACTTTTGATGCAGCGAAAACTAGGGCTGCTGAGAAGTATAGGAAACTCAAGTGCTTAAGGGGAGAGGTTCCAATAGAAGTTCTTAGACCCAAAGGTAAGTCACAAGCATCAACATCGATAGATCTTCCTGAGGTAACGGCGGAAGTAATTGAGAAGTCTTGCAATGTTGGAATTGCGGAGAGTCTGGACATGGGATGTATAATTGTCCTTGGCCCCGTGGGGATCCAGGGAGACCTAACTTGAATTACCCAGTGATGAATGCAGGTGAAGGAACTGGTCAACAACCAAGGCTTCTACAAAGGCCAAATGGACCGAGACCACCTCCACAAGGGGTAGAAGGAGTTCCACCTTTGCCAGATCCAAATGTGCATGTGGTAGAGGTGACAAATTCAAATGAGGTTGACATGGAAGCCAATGGCATTAAGCGTGGCCGAGGGAAAGGTAAAGAGAAAGAAGGAGTCACATCACAGAGTGACCATGGACAAGGCAAAAAGGCAAAGGAGACCAAGGAAACCAAGAGGACTCGACGTCGTATCAACCTCCAAGACTTCCCTCTTGGACATGGTATGGCTCCGTACAACTTGTTGGAAGACATGAGAGGTAAGGGTCCTGATATTTCATGGCCTCAATTTCTTGCATTATGTCCACAAGTAAGGAGGGATTTAACAAGGGCAGTTAGCACTAGGAGAAAGGTAAAAGAGAGTGTGCCTGTTGTAAAAATTGCACAAGCTGAAATGAATGAGGACATTACACCGGTGCTAGACTGTTACATCAAAGGAAGATTGGTTAGGAAAGGTCTAGTGGATGGGGGTGCACAAATTTGCATCATGACAGAGGGACTCATGTAAAGACTAGGCATGCACATCCATGAGACACCTGAAATCAAAGTCAAGATGGCAAACAATAGCAAGGCTAGGTGTGTAGGCATTTGTAAAAATGTCTTTGTAGAGGCCTTTGGCATTAAGAAAGCGGTGGATTTTTATGTTATGTCGACCAAGGGAAGTGGTTATCCATTTATCCTAGGAAGACCATGGTTAATGAAAATGCGAGCTTTGCAGGATTGGGAGAGTGGGAAATTAATTTGCAGGAATGACAATCATAAGAAGGTTGTCTTTGACATGAAGGAGCAACGCCAAGAGGAGCTCCATGAAGAATCATCTCAAAGTGAGACGGAAGAAGGTTGGACCGATAGCACTTCAGAAGAAGAAAGTAGCGGCAGCATTACTGAAGAGGAGTCTTCCATCGAAGTCATGGGGGTAAGGTTTAAGCCAAGCAACCAAGAGACCTCTTGTCAAGGCTTGGAGGAGGTAGGTCCTCAAGAGAACGAAGGTGTTCAAGATGAAGGGATGCTGGAAGGTATGCTATCAACAACACTTACAAAGGATGAAAGAGAGGAGTTCAAATGTGTGCTAAGGAAGTTTCCTAGGCTTTTTGGTAAAGACTACACCGATGTGCGTGGAGTAGATGCTGTTCAACACAAAATTGAGTTGAAGCTAGAGGCCATACCTAAGGCTCAGAAGCTACGAAGGCTAGGAGTCATCAAGGAGCAGGCTTTACTCAAGGAGGTAAGAAAGCTTCTAGCAGCAGGTTTCATTTATCCAGTGGAGAATTCAGAGTGGGTCTCTCCCGTTGTTGTCACTCCTAAGAAAAACGGAAAGTGGAGGGTGTGTGTGGATTACCATCCACTCAATGAGGCAACAAAAAGAGATCACTTTCCCCTCCCATTTCAGGATGAGATACTAAATGAGGTAGCTGGTCATGAGAAGTACACTGTGTGTGATGGCTACTCAGGTTACTTTCAAATAGGGATTGCATTGGAGGATCAATTGAAAACAACCTTTATCACTCCTTGGGGTTGTTATGCTTTTAGAGTCATGCCATTTGGTCTGACAAATGCTCCTGCAACATTCCAACGTTTCATGAACATGGTGTTTCAAGCATTCTTTGGAAAGTCAATTAGGGTGTTCATCGATGATTTCTGTATTTATAGCTCAAAATCATTGCATCTACAAAGGGTAGAAGAAGGTTTAAAGAAGATCTACGATATGGGAGGTCAACTCAACCCCAACAAGTGCCACATAGGTGAGGATGAAGTGATCTTGCTCGATCACAAGGTTTCCTATAAAGGCATTGAGGTGGATCCTTCAAAGGCAAAGGCTCTTATTGAGCTCCCATCACCGAAGAGTCTTAAGGAGGTCATCTCTTTCATTCAGAAGGTGAAGTATATGTCACGCTTCATTCACTTAGCCTCGGAGTTGCTTCATCCTTTGCAAAAGTTGACACAACAAGTAGAATTTGCATGGTCTGATGAGCTTGAAGAGTATTTTTGTAACATTAAAGTCATTTTGTCAGAGCTACCAACACTCATGCCTCCTTGTTGGGAGTACACATTCTTTGTTAGCTCTAGTGTTGGAAGGGAAACAATTGGTGCTGTGTTGCTACAACAAGATCCCCACAGTACAAGGATGCGACCCATCTACTTTGCTAGTAGGGTCATGAATGCTTTGGAGAGAGACTACACAGAAGCAGAACTCATGATGCTTTCTCTCATGTTTGCGGTGAGAAAGTTTAGATCCTACCTGCTACCAAAACCTTTTGTAATTCTCACTGCAGAAAATTTGTTCCCTTGGGTGTCATCTCAAATGAATCTTAGTACTAGGATCTCAAAGTGGATTATGGAGTTGCAAGAGTTTCAATACTCTTTCAAGGTAGAAGATAGTGTGCGTGCACAATTGGCAGGGATTCTCACTTATAGGGTACATGAGAAGGAAATTAAGGTGCCTCAAGTAAAGACCCTACCATTGCCACCACCAAAAAGTATTCCTAATGCTTTTACCTTGTTCTTTGATGGAGCTTTTCGTCGAGCCACAGGGAAAGCAGGGGGAGGGCTAGTGTTGCTCAACCCAAGTGGAGAGGTGGTCATGAAAGAGAAGGTCAATCTACCAGGTTCAACTAGCAACAATGAAGCAGAATACGACACACTACTTCATGGTTTGAAGATGTGCGTTGGCCAAGGGATAAAACGTCTCATGGTAAAGGGAGATGCACTTCTCATTGTTAAACAGATTTTAGGCATTTGGGCATGCAAGAATGAAAGCTTAAGGACAAAATTTCATGCCATTCGTAAGATGTTTAATCAGTTTGAAGAAGTGCAACTATATCATATTCCGAGGAAACAAAATGAAGATGCCGATTTACTTGCACAACAAGCAGTTGCATGTGTAAAGAAAGAAGTGCAGGTCATCATGGTGGCGGCTGCTGTGAAGCAACCAAGGTACCAGGGATTGGAGTCATTGGCTCGCATCATTGGCTACATTTTGGAGGGTGAGTTTCCACCAGACTTCACAAAAGCTCAGAAGAGGAGACTCATGAAGAAGGCAAGCATGTATCTCTTCCTAGAAGGCTCCCTCTATCAAAGAGGGAAGGATCAAGTGTGCAGACGAGTACCAACTATCGAGGAAATTCCAGCCATTCTAAAAGGTTTGCATGAATAGGCATGTGGTGGTCATTTTGCCCAAGAATTAACTGTGAAGAAGATTTTGCTTTCGGGGTATGTTTGGCCAAGTTTGCATGTGGATGTTCAACATTGGTGTAAAAGCTGTCACACTTGTCAGATAAATGGAAATAGAAGGTTGGTGCATGGCCCGAGGCAAATAGTGCTTGCAAATGGACCCTTGAAAAGTGGGGCATTGATGCTATGGGTCCTCTGCCTAGGACAAAAAATGGTAAACTCTACATTCTAGTGGTTGTAGACTATATGACTAGGTGGGTGGAAGCACAAAGTGTGGCAAAGGTAAATGAGAGGACAGTGAGAAAATTCGTCTACACTCACATTTGTTGTAGATTTGGCACAGCTTTGGAGATTGTTTCTGATAATGGTCCAGGGTTTAGAAAGGGATTGCTCACAGAAGTCTGTGAAGAACTTTGCATTCTACATCGTCACAGTACACCCTACTATCCCCAATCAAATGGTTTGGTAGAAAAAGCTAATGGTGTCATTGCAGGCATCATTAGAAAGATGGTGAAAAACAAGACAAAGTTGTGGGATGACTTCTTGGATGGTGCCTTGTGGGCGTATCGAACCACATATAGGGAAGCCACGGAGTTCACACCATTTCACTTGGTCTATGGTCAAGAGGCTTTACAGCCAATTGAGCTAAACATTCCAACAATGCGACTTCATGGAAAATCAGCACAAGATGATCAAGAAGCATGGATGGATCGACTTCTTACCTTAGCTGAGCTTGAGTGGAAAAGAGAAGCAGCATACGAGTGCTATAAGAGGAAAGCCACACAGACAAAGGAGAAGCTTGACAAGAAACTGAAGGACAAAGGCATCAATGAAGGAGATCTTGTGCTAAGGTATGACAATCGACTCGATAATCGTTTTGATGCCAAATTTGAAACTAGATGGCAAGGGCCATACATAGTCAAGAAGGCTTTCAATTCTAGTTACTATCAGCTTATGGACTTGAATGGTAAAGAGCACTCCAGGAAGGTAAACGGGTATCGCTTGAAGACCTATTTGAGTCGCCTTCTACCAAAGGATCTACCAAAGATCTATCCAAAGGCCATTGTCTCATGTAAGTATTGTTACATGAAGCATGAGTGTAACTCCAGCCAAAATTCTGAAAGGCCAAACAATGAAGATCTTGTCAAGGACTCTGAAGCACTCTCTTTGGAAAAGATTCTTTATGATGGTACATGAATATACCATCATCCTGGGGGAGGGCTAACGATAGCCGTTTTTCGGCTCTTTGTAATTGCCATAGTGAGTTATCTCACCCTATCAAATCACTCAAACACTGTGGTTACCCTCACCCTTTCACTGTATATAGGTGCGTGTGAGTTAGGGGACTTTTCTCATATCTCCTTATTGAAATAAAAAACCCTCAATTAGCTAGTCATTGGGCTAGTTGAGCCAAAAAAAAATTAAAAAATAAAAAATATAAGTATATTATGGCCCATGCGTATGTAAATATTTCTTTGTATATAGGGCCTAAATAAAATATTTTTTCATAATTATTTTGGTATTTATTTAAATATTTCTACCTAGGTGTGTGTTATTTATGCTCTGTACATTGCCTCACCATTACCACAATTTTTCTTACCATTTTTCATACTCTTTATTCCATATAGAAATAATTTCATGTAAGCTTCTCTTATATTTGGTGTAACTCCATCCCAACAAAAATCCAAAAAAACTAGTTCTATTTATGTGTATATGTTTTTCACTATTGTGATTTTTTCCTTCCTACATTTATTCTCTATTACTCTCATAAATTAGACCACCAAAAATATTCATCTTTTTATGGTAGACTTATAATGAGAGAGATTTATTTTTACCCCTTTATATTTTTCCACCTATATTATTTATATTTGACATGTACATATTTTTTAGACCCCTCAATATTTGATTTTCTTAGTTGTACTATTCACTTATATCATGATCTCAACAATATCTTCAATTATAGACCTACCAAATAAGGTCAAGGGTAGGTGGCATGCATACATGCACTATGGAGGGCTCACTCTTGGAGGTATTCAAAAGAATCATCCAAAGAAGGACCCCACAAGGACCTTGTGCAGTGGAAAAAAACGGTCGGTTTTGCTGAATTTTTAAAGTTCACTTGCTCTCAGAATTTGAAAAGGTGATACAAACAAAAGTTGTAGCTCGTGGGCTGAACTTTTGCCTCAAATTTTTTCATATTTTTTTGAGCTACGAGCTGTGAGCTATGATTTTATTAGTGGACCCCAGTTTTCCCATGTTATGCAGCCACACTCTCTCTTCCACTTTATCATTTTCCTCTTTCACACACACTTCTCCACTCATCATCCCCACCTCTCTCACCCCTCCTCTCTGCACCCTACTCACCTTCTCCTCAACCTTGAAGAATAAGAGAAACCATGGTGAACTCATACCTCCCACACACAATTCCATTCCAAAATTGACCACCTAGTCTCATTTTTCCTCCTCCAAGTTACCCATATCTTTCAAAAAAACCACAAAATTCAGTCTCTTCTCTTAAAAGACAGCATCATGGTGGTTGATTACTCAGCTTCAATTACCTTGTCTCTCAAGGAAGGTCAAGAGTGGAGAAAAAATGTACCGTCAAAGCTAGTGGACCGTCAACAAGCGTCAAAATCGGCCCTACTCAAGACACTTGGAGCATCAACCTTGTAAGAAATCCACCTTTTCTTACCTCTTAAGAGTTTTTCTTCCTTATTTGTATCCTACATGGATACTCCCATTGTAAATATCCAATTCCATTTGTAAATTAATACTAACTCTACTAACACTAACCCACTATGAAAAGTCCTATCACCTCCATTTCTCTCCTCTCTCTTTCCCCACCAACTTCTTGATAATTCCAAGCAAAAGAAATTAGATAAATTGCTGAAAATCTAACCCAACCATGGTTAGAGGAGTAACCCTAGCCTTCAAAATTGCTATAAAAGGAGGGTGTAGCTAGCACAAAAGAGGGGAGCCATAAGCCAGAGCACTATGCTATAGCTTGAGAAGCCAAGCTCAACCTCTCTAGAAGGAGCTCTTGAGTGGAAGCTCATTGTCTTATGCATGTGCATGTGTTGTAATAGAGGATTAGCAAGGGAACTCTATGCCATTGTAAGAGAGAGAGTGATCATTCAATTGAGAGTAGAAAATCTATCATTTCTCCTACTAGTGTAAGCCCAACATTCGCTGAATCAAGGAGGGTGGATTTGGACTAAGCTTGGATACTTTGTCTCCCTTCCAACGTGAAGTAATGGACAACAATGATGCGTAAGTGTCTTGGTGTTTTTTTTGATAGCTTGTCTTTGGTGTTGTCATCAATCTAGCCATAAATCCCACATACTGTAAGAGGGCGACAGGGTGGAGAGGACTCCCCTTGCCTTAAGACAGTGATTGGGGTGGCTTTTCTTGTGATGTGTTGTGGTGAAATTTACGCAAGCTATGTTGAACAAATACTAATCTCACTTTGATTTGTCATGACAGATTTGTAAGAAGGTATTAATGCAACAAGCACCCCCTCCCCCTTTCTCTCTCTTTCTTAAATATATAGTTGTGTTTGCTTGATCATTGCCGATACGTTTCAAAGCAGCCTGAGCACTATCTCTCTCTCTCTCCCTCTCTCTCTCTCTCTCTCTCTCTCTCTCTCTCTCTCTCTCTCGTGTTTTAGTGTGTGAGAGTGTTCCATTGGTGTTAGGATTAGTGTAAATTCCTTGCTTGTTTGTGGGTTGCTCTAACGATTCTCCTCTTTTGCGTCCTAGTTCACTCTTAAACTAGGTGGTGCCCCTTGTGTAGTTGGAATTTGGCAGTGGATTTGTTGTTTTGGTTTGTGTTGTGTTGTACCCCAGCCCCATCGAGCAGCACGGGAGCCTTGAAGGGTGTCTAGAGGTTGCTCTTCTTGTTGCCCGCACCGGACCGCCTCACCACCTCTTCAGTTGAGGCAGCTACTTATGGAGTAAAAATTGAACATTTTTGTGATGAAGAGGTGAGTGACCATCATGGTCAAATTTGGCCAAATGTCATGCAATTAGCTAAAAAGGGAAAGCTTACAAAAGAGATTCTACATGAAGCAGGTGATTGCATACGTCTAGAAATAGGATGGAATGATCCAGTGGACTCATTGTCAGTGCATGTCTACATTACAAAATGCCAACAAAATGAGGCAATTGTAGAAGAGAAGCGCAGACGTGAGAATGTTGATGAAGGACCATCAAAAAAAGCTTCTAGAAGTGGGGGAAGAAGCGACTCAATGCCTTCTCAAACACCCTCAACACAAGGAGCATCTCCACCTGAAGTACTCATGGAGGAGTCTACAACAGGAAAGAAGAAAGAGCCAACGAAAGGTAAGACAAAAGGCCCAACTTATAAACTACAATCTGATATTGAGGTTGCTACAGATTTAAAGAAAGTCTTGGAGGAAAGGATCTTGAATAGCAAGATTGAGTTTACTCTGGGAGAAGTTCTTGGCATTGCAAAGCGTGAATTCCATGAGGAGATCATTGACATCATCAAGAGAAAGAGGCAAACCCTTGCTGAAGTTTCTCGTCCACAGGTTGAAGGGGAAACCTCAAAGACACAAGGGATGCAACTGCAAAATAAGGAGAATGATGGAGCTGTGGTAGGATGCTACCAATCTAGTGGGAGAGTGAAGCAAGTGTATTTCTCAAATGATCATGAAGAAGTTGAAGATATTCCTAGGAGTTACTATTCACGAAGTCATTGGGCAAGGGCTACTACAGAAACTTTGGTCAAGGTAGGTGATCTTGAAGAGCCATTTGTTGCCTTGATTGACCATGGTTCAGAAATAAACATAATGTCAAAGAGTCTCTACAACAAGTGCAAATGGCTGATGGACACAGATCATGGCTGGATGGTAAAAGTGGCAAACAATTCATCCGGTGAATTGTATGCAGCATGTCCAGGTGTGAAGTTAACAATAGGTGATGTAAAGATTGACCAAAACTTCTTTGTACAAGATACATCTTCATATCATCTCATCCTTGGACAACCCTACATTGTGGGAGTTCGAATGGAAACAAAGGTAATGGACGATGGTTCAGCATATGCTAGGATACGTAGCAAAGATGGTAAACGTGCTGTCCAATTTCTCACAGTTTGTGTAAACCATGAAAGAAATCGTGACAACCTCAGAGAACATCCTCTACCAAAGGTAAGCAAAGAGTTTCATGATCATAGAGAAATGATGGGTTTTTGCCAAGTACCATTGTAAAGCGGGATTGCAGTGGTACAGAAAGAAAAAGGGTCTCGCCTGATCCAAAAATAGGTGAAACTTTCTCAATGAGCTCCTTGGTAACAAGGAATGGATCAGTATGTTTTACAAAACTTGAAGATTTGAAGAGATATGAGAGGCAATATGTGCATAATGTACAAATAGGCATGAAAAAGAGTGGGTTGCTAAAGCCCACTGAAAATGTTTTGGGTTTGTGTGAACAAGTTTCTTTTGTAGATACTATGGGTGAGCTTGATGCTATAATGATGTCTAGTTTACATCTTGAAAATGAAGTTGTGGAAGTTTGCTCTATGGAAATGTATCAAGTAATAGAAGCCTTTAAAGAAAGCCAAACAGTTGGCCCAGAAGTCCATGTTGAAACTAAATACAAGAGTGTAGCAAAGAAGGTGAAACCAGTAGCTTCACCCTTACCACCCAACAACAAGGAAAAGATTGAACAGGCTTCTTTACAACCAAGTTTGCGGAATCCTAAAAAGATCGGGCATACCTTCACAAAGGAGTCCTTTCAAGAGTTGCAGATTGGTTGCGACGACTTTCTAACACAGGAGGAGACAAAGTGCTTCAAAGCATGGTAAGGATTTTGCATTTGAGCCACATGAGATAGGATGTGTTGATCCTTATATTGTAGCTCCTATGGTAATTTTCACAATACCTCATGTGCCTTGGAATCTGCGGCCTATTCCGGTTCCAAAGGCTCATTTGCCAAAGTTAGTAGAGCTACTAAATGAGAAAATCAAAATGGGAATCTTGGAGCCTTCTTGTGCTCCATACTCAAACAGGTGGTTCACAGTTCCAAAGAAGAATGGTTCTCTACGCTTCATCCAAGATATGCAACCAGTGAACAAGGTGACAATTAGAAATGTAGGTACAGGTCCAATTGTGGATGAATTTGCAGAGGCGTTTGCAGGGAGGGCAATCTACTCAATGGGGGATCTCTACTCAGGTATGATCAATTTCAGCTTGCAATCGAAAGCAGAGACTTGACAACCATGAGGACACCTTTGGGTTTGGTAAGGATGTGTACCTTGCCACAGGGAGCAACCAACTCGGTTGCACATATGATGAATGGGATGAATAAGGTCTTACGTGACTTTATTCCTCAAATCACAATGCCTTTCATTGATGATTTGCCTATCAAAGGATGTGAAGAAAGTGACAAAGATGAAGCTTTGGATCTCAAGGGATGTCGCAGGTTTGTGGTAAATCACATAAATGATTGTGATAAAATTTTGTCTAGGTTGGAAGAAGTGAATCTTACATTGTCAGGAAAAAAGTCTATGTTTGGTGTCAAAGAAGTGCTCATTGTGGGGCACATGTGCGGGCCATATGGTAGGAAACCTTGTCCATCAAAGGTAGATGCCATCCAAAGAATGAAAGAAACATGCACTAGCATCACTGAGGTTAGAAGGTTTCTGGGAGCATGTGTCTTCTATGTTATTTGGATTCCACATTATGCACATGTAGCTGATCCTCTTTATCAGCTACTTAGAAAGAATCAAAAGTTTAAATGGACAGAAGCACATGTAAAATCCATGAAAAAGCTAAAGGAGTTACTCCAGTCAGCAACGACTTTGAGAAAGGTAGACTATGAGTGTCAAAGGCCAGTGATTGTGACAGTAGATACCAGTCCTACAGGGATTGGATGGGCAATAGGGCAAGATGACAAAAAAGGACACAGGTATGTGGTAAGATTTGGAGCAAAGGTACTAAGTGCTCGCCAAAGAAACTATCCACAGATAAAGAGAGAGTTATGGGGTATGGTTACAGCCTTGAAAAGTGGGAAAGAGTACCTAATTGGTGCATGTGTGGTTGTAGAAACAGATTGTCCACCACTTCTTGGGATGATTACAAGCTGCTCAACACCAGACATTGCTATGTTGCGGTGGATTGCCTACATTAAGTCCTTAAATCCCGAGTTTAAGCACATTGCAGGTAAAGACAATACAGTGGCAGATATGCTATCAAGGGCAACGTATGAAGATGAGTCACAAATGATTGATGAGGGAGATGATGTAGGCACAAAATTCTATTCTATCTCTCATGTCAAAGGTAACAATGTCTGCATGACTAATTCACTTGAATTGTTCTTGAAAGATCTTTATGAAGGTGATTGGCTTTCTATTGGAAGGTATTTGAGTACTCTAACAAAACAGGATGATTGGTCTGAACAAGAATTCAAGAGGATACGCAGGAAAGCATATGGGTACTTTTTAAGGGATGGTTACTTGTGGAAGCATCCTAAACAAAAGGGTGCTACACCACAACGGGTTATATGTAAAAAAGAGACTCAAGTAAAGCTCATGCAAGAGTTTCATGAGAGTCTATGGGCTGGACACAGGGGTGTGTGGGAAACCTTCTCCAAGTTGAAAGAAAAATACTGGTGGAAGGATATGTATAAAGATGTATCTCAGTTTGTAGAGTCATGTGTAACTTGTCAAATGTATTCAAATGTTCGACATCGTGATGGATTGCACCCTACATATCCACTAGCCATGCACTATAAATGGGTTGTGGATCTAGTCACAATGCCTTTAGGACTCTGGCAGATGAGATACTTGGTTCTTGCACGAGAGGACCTAACTAACCAGGTTGAAGGAAGAGCATTAAGAGCTAAGACCACAGAAGCTGTGTGCAAATTCCTTCTTGATGAGGTGATTTGCCGTTATGGTTGTGTGGGAAAAATCACTGCAGATCGAGGTGAACTGGATGCCGAAGAAGCAAGGGAGTTATTTTCTAGATTAGGGATCAAGCTTTCTCTTACTACAGCTTACAACCCTGAAGGCAATGGAAAGAGTGAAAGAGGGCATCCTCCTATCATCAAAGCTTTGGCCAAGGCTTGCGAAGGAAGAGTTGGTGAGTGGCCAAAATTGTTACCATATGCTTTATGGGCTGATCGTACAACACATAGCTCAGTAACTGGCTACATGCCTGTGGAGCTAATGCATGGTCAAAAGCCAGTGATGCCGATTGAGGATACAATTCCCACATGGAATGTACTACCTTGGCAAGAGGGACTTAGTAGGGAAGATCTCCTTGCACTGCGTATAAGGCAGCTAGAGACAAGACCTGGAGACATTGAAGCTGCAAAAGAACGACTCAAAAATGCAAGGTTGAAAAACAAGGACTATTTTGATAAGCGACATTGACTCAGGAGCAAAGCAATTGACAAAGGTGACCAGGTATTAGTGTATGATAGTAGCCTTGATAATCAGCACACAGTCATGCGTAAGTTCTCAAAAAGATGATTTGGACCGTATGTTGTAAAGCATGTGCATGAAAATGCTACTTACAGCTTGTCTGAACTAGATGGTACAGAAGTAAAGATTCCCATTGCAGGAAAAAGGATTAAAATGTTTAAGAGAAGAGGAGACAATGATCTAGAAGATATGGATGAGGAAGAAGAGAAAAACACGGGTGAAGATCAAAGTGAACATGAAGCTCTGGAATCATCCAGTGAAGAAGAAGACAAGGAAGATGTACAAGAGGTCTAATCTTACAAAGAGACAATGTGGCACATACCGGAGGACGTGCAGGTTTAGAGGGGGTGGATGTCGTGCTGTGACACGTACATAGTGGGAACGCATGCTACAAGATCTATCTTGTATTTTTTTAGATACATAATTATATTTCCTATAGTGTACATATGCATATTTAAGTATAATAATAAGCCTTCTATCTCATCCTATTATTTTTCTCAAGGGTAACATATCCTTACTTTACCATCAGAAAATACTATGGGAAAAGCATCAATAGCTCCGCCTCTTTAACTTGGGGCAAAAAGCATTGATTCTTTATTTCTACTATTTCATTATCATCTCACACCCTAGCTAGATCCTATATCTAGGGTAAACTCCAATATATATATATTCTATGTATTTTTTATACTTTTCTTATATTTCTTTTTAAATAGCTACTAGGAGAGAATCAAATCCTAGTGGGACACTAGGTGGCATGATTTCAAAGATACACTTATTTTAATGCATTATTGCAAGCATGATTACAAAACTTTGTCAAGGAGCAATGTCATGCTTTCATATGGCATGAGGTGTCCTTTGGAATTAAATGAAAGTCTAGGCTAAGGAGACCACATGAAGACTTTTGCTGCCATAAATGGACCCTATTTTGATGAATTTTTTACACAAGGTTCCAATCCAAATTGGAAAACAATTTTAAAATGAAAATCGTAGCTAATGAGCTGAAGTTTTTGCCCATATTTTTACTTTTTTATTTCGAGCCACGGTTGAGGAGATATGATCAAAATATTGGACCCCAGTCTGCCCACATCATACAGGGACAGCTCATTTCCAACTTTTCCAATTCCTGTTCACACTGGCTCCTCTCTTCTTGTGTAATCCCTTGGGGGTTCCCTTCACCTATAAAAGGGGACCTCTTCTTCCTTGGAAGGAACTCAAGCATTCAAGCCATTGATGAGAGGAATTCTTGAGGGAGTGAGTAGTAATGCCTAATTGTACTTAGCCCCATTAACTTAAGCCCAAGCCTACACTTTCTCCTAGAGGAAGACTAGCCATTCTTGTACACTATCCTTGGAAGATCAACTCTAATCAAAGAAGGTGTTGTACTTGGCGTATCAATCAACGTTGAATTCTCCCCTCTTCTTCTCTCTCCCATCAATAATGATGCCGAAGGGTTTCAAGTAAGATGTGTTCTACATTGATGTTTTCTTGATTTCTTGTTGTTTTCATTTTCATCTCTAATCCAACATATATATATGTATCTAATCTCATCTTCTTAACCAAACCTATCTCTCTCATTCTTAGTAATTCATCCTCTCTACAAATTTTAGGTTCTCCTTGCTACAGGTACATCTCTCCCCGCAGTATCCTTATTGCCTACGGGCAAGAATAGGGCTTGGGAGGGAAACTTCTCATCTCTTCTCTTCTCTCATATCTACATTTCTCACATGCTATCCTAGATGAATAACCCACATGATGATAATTTCTATCGCTTTCACTCTGTACGGTCTATTAGAATTAACGTATGGATTAGCTGTAAAATACACTTTCAACAACGTATAGTGTTTCTCTTTGGCCCTGAAAGGCTCAATGAAATACTTCTATCATCGGATCCCATCATACTACCTCTCATAGAATATAATTTTTCTTTTGATGTAAGCGTAGTTATCTTGCTATGAACCAAGAGGATTTGTACACACAATTAATCCCAATCACTAGACAAAATATATATATTATGGTAAGCACAAAACTACAATTCCAAAGAACAATTCGTAGCCTATTTGGTCAGCCAAGATTGAATGCCATTAACTCATCCATTAACCCTTTCATATTACCCATGATACGATATGACCATAGCCTTGATGTTTTCATCTTCGTATTGTTTTGACATTCTCTTTTGCGTTCTTTCTTTGTGTGTGTGAATACAAGAGAGAAAGAGTGAGTCTTCTTTGATTGCACTTCTTTCCAAACCCTAGTCTTCATGGCATCTATGATTTAACTCCTTCATATAGTTTTTGTTGAGTTCTCTCACAAACTCTCACAGCCATAAGCCCGGTGCTTTCCTGGCAAGACCGCAAATTTCTGGACAGCGCACACACACGGCACGCACAAGAAGGAAGGAGGCAAAGAAGATTGACATCGACACATTGAAAAATGAAGAAGGACGACGTCAAAAAAACGCAATGGCAACAAAAAATCAAAGAATGACGCCGAAGGCATGCCCAACTGGCACCAAAATTGACAAGCGTGCTACACCAACAAACCAGTGAAGCCTGCAATTTGTCAACATCTCATCCACGACGCACTTCCTCAGTAACAGCCGTAGGGTAATTCATTTTCCGTTTTCCAAGCCAAACTTTGTAAAAAAACCATTTGTATATTCCACCTCTCTCTAGGTTATGGTCACAACGGCCCACCTAGGAGAATATCATTTTTTGATTTTCCCAAAACAAAGCACCAGTCAACCATCCTAGACTCTACTGCTTTCTTTGTCTCTCTAGATTTAGCATCCTAAACCTAATTAGTTTATACTAAACTAAGTAGCCTGCACCTATAAAAGAGCACTGAGAGGTCATTATCGGGGAGTCAGCACTTGAAAGAGAAGTCATATACACACATTGACTCCAAGGGTCCACTATGCACAGGAGTAGAATCTCCTCTCCGCACACATGAAATTTCCTAGAGAACGCACTATAGTCTCTCTCTCTCTCTCTCTCTCTCTCTCTCTCTCTCTCTCTCTCTCTCTCTCTCTCTCTCTCTCTCTCTCTCCCCCCTGCAATGTGCTTCCTTAGTGTTATTTGAATTGTTGTTGTCCGTGTCCTAGACACTCAAAGCTAGGTGGTGCCCCCCGTTCACTCCCAGTGACGAGTTCTGCGTGCACGGGCCTGGCGTAGAGGTCGTTGGGGTCTGTTTTGCGCTTGCGCTTGTCATTTGGTACACCCACGGAAGAGGGCTTCTTGGAATCCTTCAATTTACAACGTTGAAGACGATGCACGTTGTCAACCATGGACAAGTGGCTACGGAAATTCGCCAATTGGAGAACGGAGGAGGAAGAAATTGAAAAAGCGCTAAGAGCCTTCATTGAAGTGCTGTTGTCGAGATACATCGTTGTCAAAACATCCAAGAAGTAAGTTCTCCATCTCGCATCTCTCATTCTAACCATGAATCAAGAGCCACCAGAGGGAGGGCAGCAGGCTGCTCTCATTGCCGTCACACCGCACTCTATCAATGAGTGCCATCGATGGAAGTAAAGGAGAAGCAAAAACCCTCTACATCAACGTCCACCGTGAAGAAATTATCCATATTATGGAATGAAAGAGGTTAGTAAGGCCTCTCTTCCCCAAGGATTCTGAAAATAAAAGTGTAGCCTCTTCTCCTAAGTGGCCGAAAGGGGCTGCTCGTGCCAAGGGAAAAGGAGGGATAGGCCAATCCTAAATCACATGACCCCCAAGGAAGAAGAAACACTTGGCCATGCGCGTGCTTCGAGTTCGGCTCTGAAAAGCGGAATCGTGCCCAGGCTGCCATAAAGAAAGTCATCCAAGGTAAAGGGGTGAAATATCGCCCTATCGTTTTATTGCATGCATGCGAGTGATGCCAGTTCACTTCGACAACCCCAAAGCAGAGGAGATAAGGAGGTTCCCATGCCCTAGAGAAGAGTGGTTTGGATACTGTCATCTCTATTTTGGAAGGCGGGTAGAGGGCCTTCCTTCTCTTCCCGTGCAACTCATCCTGAAGAAGCTATCTACCACGGGTGAAACCCAGTGGGCCAAAGATGAGCTGCAATTAAATGGTGTGGAATTCATGCAATGAGACGATTATAGTAACTAGTTGCAACTTTTGCTAACTAAAAAGGCTAGGAGTGGTCAAACACGTTGCCACATCACTCCATACGTGCTGAGCAATGAAGGGAAGATGGAGCCTATGAAGGGTGATGACCTCCTGTGGATGTGCCGACTTGTCAAACTAGCATGGTAAGGCTATAAGTGAGTACTATACACTCTGTACATCATGGAAAATAGACCAATCATTTTTTTGTTTAGATCTCAACAGCACATATATATGTAGATAGGAAGATCTTCTATCAGCAAAAGATTGTGTTCTTGCTTGGCGCTACGGTGCCAGGAGAGATCTTTAGCTCCCTAAATCCCATTATCCTTCCCGTGTTGGATTACCATCACTCCTTTAATGTTTCAATTTTCATCCTCTTTTGATCTATCCACCCAACCTTGTAAGAAAGCCGCTTTAAGCTGCTACGTTACTTGTGTTTAAGAAAAGAAGAAGAAAAAAAAAAAGAGTTTAAAAATCTTGTTTTGTAATGGAAAACGTTTCCTTCTCAACCTTCACGGGTAAGGTGGGGGAAGATGCTTCGGATTTCTTAGATAACCTTGAGATAGCATGTGTTGTCTCTAGAAGGGATGACGATGCTTCGCATCTGTGTATTTTTCCACTATTAATGAAAGTGGAAGCAAGATCATGGTACAACGCCTTGGTGCAAGCCACCAAGGAGAGGTGGGACCTGCTAAGAGGAGCAGCATTTCTGAGGTACTTTGGAGAAGGCACCACATCAAAAAAATTGTGGCAATTGATGATGGGGTTGAAGCAAGGAAGTATGGCTGATATGCAGCATACGAATCGAAGTTCGTGGATCTATGGAGACGATGGGTTGCATCGCTGAGGAAGGAAAAAGGGGCACCCAATTTCCTAAAGAAATACCGGTTTGTGGTTGGTATATGGCCAATTATTAGAAAGAAGGTGAAGGAAAGCTTCTTGCTACGTATGAGGTAGCAGTTAAAGTAGCCCACCTTAGAGATAAGAAATTGCATCTACAAACTATGACTATCGAGAAAGAGGAATCGGGTAGGGCCCAACCACACCTAGCCACACCTGCAGTAGCATTCCACAAGAATCGGCCATAGGAACCAGTTGAAGATCAACAAGACCTGCTCAACCGAATCACCAACCAGTTAGAGAATCTTTCAGTACATCTGCTACAGCAAGGGCATGCACCTGCCAAAAATCCAGAGCAAGGAAGAGGGCAGCAAAGACAAAATCAGGACTACCATTGTTACAACTGTGGAGAGGATGGCCATGGCATGTACTGCTGTCCTCATCCAAGAAGGAAAAACTTCAATAGAGGAGTAAGACAGAATCAGATTTCTCAACCAAGGGTGAGGCCACCATCACCCAGGAAACCAGAGCCAATTCCATCGGTCCAACCGCCCATACAACCACCACCACCACCGCCGCAACCTCTCATTCCACCTATACCTCCACCACCTACTAGTGGAAACCAAGCAATGAGTGTCATCAATCTTGAAGCTAAGGGAAAGGCGAAAGTAGAAGAGCATGTCAAAGAGAAGGACAAAGGAAAAGGAAAAGTAGAAGAATTAGATGCCATGGGAGTGAAGCGCGCGAGGCACGAAGAGGCCTCTCAAAGGGAGGAAAAGATGAAAGGAAAAGGAGAGTCTAGCAAGCATGCGTTTAAGCCTCGGTGGAAGATCGACATCATGGATTTTTCTATGCGCGAGTATGCTATGTTAGGAAATAAGACGTAGCTAAATAGATAATTGAGTAGATTACTTAATGGAGAGAGACAGATTTCTATACACGAGATTATAGAGTAGAGAGAGAGAGAGAGAGAGTACACACGATATACGTGGTTCACCCAATGTGGGCTACGTCCACGGGAAAGCAGCCACTCAATGGCTTTAGTACTTCAAAACAAGAAGTAGTTTACAAAGGGATTATACCCTTAATGGAGCTCCCGCCTTGCTTCACTCTCACCACCTCACACTCACCTTGTTGCATCAACTTCACACTATGAAATGTGTGTAGAAATGGCCTCCTTTTATAGGCCAAAAGGGCTGCCCTCTCTTATGAGAGACAGCCATGTGTAGCCGCCCTTGTGCGAATAAGTCCAAATCGGACCCTCCAATCCGCCCATGTGTGGCCGCCCTTGAGAAGACAAGTCCGCTTTTGAATTCGGCCACCGGCCATTGAATTCCGACCACCGACCACCGGCCATTAACTTCCGACCACCGGCCATCGGCCATTGACTACTGGCCACCGGCCAACCGACCGGTTTTTTTCCGACCACTTTCCGGCCGCCGTCCGGCCATAATATTCCGGCGAAAAAGAATATTCCGGTGAAAAAAAGTCTCGAGGGCCTCCGCCCCCGAGGCCTTTAAAGTTACCCCTGATTCTTGTCCGTGAAAATTTTGGTTTCCGGTGACTGATTTTCCTTCACGCACGATGGCTTCTCCTCATAATGGGGGCCTTACAAATGTGCGTTTTTACCACAGAAAATTACAAGGGTAAATCAGGCTCCATACTTACCAATCACCCACTTGGAGACTGATCTCCAAACCAAACCTGTGACTACTTTCCATTCTGGCTTCTTATCCTTGAATGCCGATTGAAGATGAGCAAAAGCTCAACTTCTCCTTCTTGACCACCTTTGTAAACATGTCTGCAGGATTTTCACTTGTATGCACCTTTCCTAGCTTTAGTTGTCCCTCTTCCAAAAGAGTGCGTATGAAGTGATATCTCACCTCAATGTGCTTTGTCCTTGAATGAAAGGCTGAGTTCTTCGCAAGATGGATAGCGCTTTGGCTATCACTGTACAAGACACAATTGTCTTGTTTGAATCCAAGCTCTTCTAAGAATCTGTGAAGCCACAGAATTTCTTTGCTTGCCTCCGTCATTGCTACATACTCTGCTTTCGTGGTAGAAAGTGAAACCACTTTCTGCAGCTTTGAAGCCCAGCTTATTGCTGTGCCTCCAACCGTGAACACATAGCCAGTAGTGCTCCTTCGAGTATCTTTGTCACCTGCCATATCTGCATTAGCATACCCTTCTAGAAAAATATCAGTTCCTCCAAAATACAAAGCATTTGTTGTTGTCCCTTTTAGATACCTAAGTATCCACTTCACAGCTTGCCAATGCTCTTTACCTAGGTTGTCCATGAACCTACTCACAACTCCCACTGCATGTGCAATGTCTGGCCTTGTCCAGACCATAGCATACATTAGAGAACCTACCACTGCAGCATATGGAACTTTAGACATATAGGCTATCTCCTCTTGTGTCTTTGGACACATATCCTTCGTTAGTTTAAAATGACCAGCCAAAGGTGTAGAAATTGGTTTTGCATTTTGCATAGCAAACCTTTCTAGTATCTTCTTGATGTAATCTTCTTGAGATAGCTTTATTGTCTTCTTCGTCCTGTCCCTTGATATTTTCATACCAAGTATCCTCTTTGCAGCACCTAAATCTTTCATTGAAAAAGATTTGGACAGCTCCTCTTTTAGGTCTTTGATGTCCTGCATGTTAGCACTTGCAATCAACATGTCATCAACATATAACATTAGGATGATGAATTTCCCATCTCCCAAATTCTCCGTGTAGACGCAGTGATCCGAGTTGCATCTTGTGAATCCATGATCCAACATCCATCAATCAAACTTCAAGTACCATTGTCTTGATGCTTGCTTTAAACCATACAAGCTCTTCTTTAATCTGCAAACCATTTTCTCCTTACCTTTTACTTCATACCCCTTTGGATGAAGCATGTAGATTTCCTCCTCTAAGTCACCGTGAGGGAATGTCGTATTTACATCCATTTGCTCCAGATTTAGATCATGAGCAGCCACAAGGCTTAAGACAAGCCTAATTGAGTTCATTTTTACAACAGGAGAAAATATTTCATTGAAGTCAATACCTTTCTTTTGAGAAAAACCTTTTACCACAAGCCTAGACTTGTACCTTTTCTTCCCACCTTCTTCTTCCTTTAGCTTGTACACCCATTTGTTTTGAAGGGCCCGCTTACCTTTAGGCAACTCAACCAACTCCCATGTTTGGTTGCGATGTAGTGAGTCCATCTCCACTTGCATGCTCTTCGTCCATTCTTCTTTGGATTCATGTTGCATAGCTTCTTCATATGATTCCGGCTCTCCAGAATCTGAGATCAAGAGATGGTTGAAGGAAGGAACAAACCTTTCTGGAGGTCTACTTGCTCTTGTAGATCTTCGGGGAATAGGTTGACGCTCCTCATTTGGTTGACGTTGTTGTACATTGTCACCATTTGCAGTCCTTGAGTCTTCACCGTCCTCAAGCTCCATGTACTCATCACCTGTTTCTTTTGTTTGTTTTCTTTCCAAGTAATCTTTGTACATATTTTGTTCGTTAAAAATTACATCCCTACTCCTTAAGATTTTACCATCTTCAGGATTCCATAGGCGATACCCAAAGTCTCCTTCTCCATAGCCAATCAAGAAACACTTTTTGGACTTTGCATCTAACTTTGATCTTAGGCTTCTATCTATGTGCATGAAAGCCTCACACCCAAACACTTTGAGAAATGCATAATTCACTAGTTTACCTGTCCATGCCTCTTTTGGAACTCCCCCATCCAATGTCCTTGAGGGTGACCGATTGATTAAGTACACAGACGTACTTACAGCTTTCGCCCAAAGCTCAAGCGGTAGGCCTGCATGTAGCCGCATGCTTTGTGCTCGTTCCATGATTGTCCTGTTCATCCTTTTCGAAATCCCATTTTGTTGAGCTGTCCTTGGGGTTGTCCTTTGCCTCCGAATTCCATTGCTAGCACAAAAGCTTTCAAAAGCTTGGCTGCAATATTCGCCTCCATTGTCGGATCTGAGGCATTTAACCTTGGTACCTGTTTCATTCTCCACAAAGGCTTTCCACCTTTGAAACATGGAAAATACATCGGATTTATTCTTCATGACATAAACCCATGTTTTTCTAGTCGCATCGTCTATGAATGTTACATAGTACAATGAGCCACCAAGTGATGGTGTACTTGCAGGACCCCAAACATCAGAATGAACCAACTCAAGTTTTTTATTTTTTCTTTCATTTCCTGATTTTTGAAATTTTACCCTCTTTTGTTTACCATAAACACAATCTTCACACAACTCTAAGTCCGCTTCTTTCAAACCTGGTAGAAGCTTCTTTGTTTGAAGGATTTGCATTCCTTTGGCACTCATATGCCCAAGTCGGTAGTGCCACACCGCACTCTCAACTTCTGTAGTTGCTGCACAAGCTGAAGGTTGCGTGCTAACAGTACACAAGTAAAGTGTATCGACTTTTTCACCCTTGGCAACCACCAAAGATCCCTTTGAGATCTTCCACCATTTGTTTCCGAATGCAATGTTGTGACCTTCATCGTCCAATTGTCCTGTAGAGATCAAATTTTTGCGAAGAGAAGGAACATGCCTAACATCTTTAAGCTTCCATTCATTTCCGTTAGCAATTTTGACAGAAACTGTACCTTTGCCGACAATCTCACAAGCTTCATCATCTCCCAAGTATACATACCCAAAATTACCTTTGGTGTAGTTTTGGAAATGTTGCTTGTGTGGTGTCGCATGGAATGAAGCCCCGGAATCTACTATCCAGGAATTAGACACATTGTCTAATGAGAAAATTAGAGCATCTTGCTCTACTTTACCTACCACATTGGCCTCCGATGTTGGCTTGTTGTCTTGAGACTCTGTCTCCTTCTTCTTCTTGGACCAGCAATCCTTCTTGACGTGGCCCTTCTTGCCGCAGTTCCAACATTCAAGAACTGACTTTGTGCGTGACTTGCTCCGCCTTGAGCGATCACGACCCTTTTGGTTTTTGAACCTCTCCTTAGGCCTTCCTCTTGTTTCCACTGATAGTGCAGCACTTGATGATTCTCCTGTGCTTCTTCTTCGCATTTCCTCGCTTAGGAGAACACCCACAACATCATCAAACTTAAGAGTATTTGTGCCAGAGATAGAATTACTTACAGCCATCACAAGGCTGTCCCAACTATCCGGTAGAGATGATAGTATAAGGAGAGCTCGCACTTCATCATCGAAATTGATTTTCACTGATCGAAGTTGACTTATGTTTGTGTTGGAGTCATTTAGGTGTTCTGCAACTGAACCATTCTCTGCCATCTTTAGATTGAACAAGCGCTTCATAAGAAATACCTTATTGGATGCCGATGGTTTCTCGTAGAAGTCGTCAAGTGACTTCATCAAGTCCTCCGTGGTCTTCATCTCCAAAACATTGAAGGCCACCGTTGACGCCAAGCTTAACCGGATTGTTCCCAGTGCCTTTCGATCAAGGACAATCCATGCTTCATCTGCCATTGTTGCGCGCTTCTTCGCAAGACCGCCTAGTGGCAAATAGAGGTCCTTCTGGTAGAGATAGTCTTCAATCTGCATCTTCCAATGTTGGTATTTTTTGCCGTTGAACTTCTCAATCTTGAGCTTCCCTTCCTCTGCCATAACTCCCACTCAATTCAAGGAATCCTTTCCTTGAGATAATTTAGCTACGAGCAAACCTTGCTCTGATACCAGTTGTTAGGAAATAAGACGTAGCTAAATAGATAATTGAGTAGATTACTTAATGGAGAGAGACAGATTTATATACACGAGATTATAGAGTAGAGAGAGAGAGAGAGAGAGTACACATGATATACGTGGTTCACCCAATATGGGCTACGTCCATGGGAAAGCAGCCACTCAATGGCTTTAGTACTTCAAAACAAGAAGTAGTTTACAAAGGGATTATACCCTTAATGGAGCTCCCGCTTTGCTTCACTCTCACCACCTCACACTCACCTTGTTGCATCAACTTCACACTATGAAATGTGTGTAGAAATGGCCTCCTTTTATAGGCCAAAAGGGCTGCCCTCTCTTATGAGAGACAGCCATGTGTAGCCGCCCTTGTGCGAATAAGTCCAAATCGGACCCTCCAATCCGCCCATGTGTGGCCGCCCTTGAGAAGACAAGTCCGCTTTTGAATTCGGCCACCGGCCATTGAATTCGGCCATCGGCCACCGGCCATTGACTTCCGACCACCGGCCATCGGCCATTGACTACTGGCCAACGGCCAACCGACCGGTTGTTTTCCGACCACTTTCCGGCCCTTGTCCGGCCATAATATTCCGGTGAAAAAAGTCTCGGGGTCCTCCACCCCCGAGGCCTTTAAAGTTGCCCCTGATTCTTGTCCGTGAAAAAAAAAATTTCCGGTGAGTGATTTTCCTTCACGCACGATGGCTTCTCCTCATAATGGGGGCCTTACAAATGTGCGTTTTTACCACAGAAAATTACAAGGGTAAATCAGGCTCCATACTTAACATGCTAAACCATATGACCTAGTTCAAGATGTTTTGATGCAGGGTCCGAAAATAACCTGGCCCCGATTACTCCACCTTGCACCAAGGATGAGGAGACAATGGACGAAGATGGTAAGTACTAGAAAGTCAAGACCAAGGATAGTAGGGGCTATCTCTGGGAGGAATCTAGGTGACATCCTACCTATCATGGATGCCCACATCAAGGGGCAACGCATCTCAAACATCTACATAGATGGTGGCGCACAATTATATATCATGAGTGAGAAAATGATGCACCATCTAGGCCTAGAAGTAAATAGGCCGGAGCTAAAATGGCAATAACATTAAAGTGAAGTGCGTAGGCATTGTGAATGCAGTCAAGGTGAAGGCATTCAACACGAAAGTGGAGATAGACATTTTTGTCATGCCACACAAAGGGGAGGGCTACCCTATCATTCTGGGAAGACCGTGTCTCATGGCTATGGAGGCTAGGCAGGACTGGAGTACCGGAATGATCCAGATGAAGGATGCTAATGGAAAGCCCATATTCTATGACATGAAGACTGGTAAACAATGCAACATGATCTTAAAGGCATCGGGAGATGAATTCACTAGTCACTCTTCGACCACCTCGGGAGAAGAGACAAATGACTGAGGAGAGCGCCAGTAGCATCAAAGTGATGGGAGTCATCCTCAGAGATCCAAAGAGACTGACACAGTCTGAAGCACCACCGGAGAACCAAGAAGGACCATCAGGTACGCAGCCCTTGGTGGATATAAGTAAGTTACATCGGATGCTCTCCAACCAGTAAGCTAGTGAAGAGAGAAGAGTGCATCTCTATGTTGGGTAACTTTACCATACTTTTCATTGATGGCTATGACAAGATCACAGGCATCACAGTGGTGCAGCACTGCATAAGACTCAAAGAAGGAAGTAAGCCTATAGTGCAAAAGCTCAGAAGGTGGGGTAATTTAGTAAGAGGCATTGCTCAAAGAGGTAAGGAATTTGCTACAGGTAGGTTTCATTTACCCCGTCGAAGACTCAGAGTGGGTCTCTCCAGTGGTGGTCATGCCAAAGAAGAACAGTAAGTGGAGGGTTTGTGTAGACTACAAACCTCTCAATGCAACAACAAAGAGGGATCATTTTCCCCTCCCATTCCACGACAAGATTCTCAAGGAGATAGCAGGTCATGAGCGCTACACAGTATGTGATGGCTACTTAGGCTACTTCCATATTAGCATTGCAAAAAAAGACCAGAAAAAGCACCATGTGCTCTATCGTGGTGAACCCCCAAACCTCTTGCATGCATCCTATCTACTTCTCAAGTCATGTCATGACCCCATCAGGAAAAGGATTCACCACGATAGAGCACATGGTGCTTGCATTGATGTTTGCCACTACAAAATTCCGCTCTTATCTATTGCCTAGACCCTTTGTAATTCTAACAATGGAAGAAGTCTTTCTGTATGTAATCTCAACACATGGATGTCTCCTCTAGAATTTCTAAGTGGTTCGTTAGATTACCAGAGTTTGATTACACTATGCAAGTGTAGAACTCCACCAGAGCTAGTCTAGCAGGTATTCTTACTCATCGTCACTATGAGAAGAAGCTAAAGGTCAACACAGAAGGCAAAGGAGTGACACCAATGGTGGAAGTTTCTAAGCTAGAAGGAGCTCACTCTCTTTTCTTTGATGGAGCTTACAAAAGGGCAGGGGACTAGGTCGCAGCTGGCATCGTCATTTTCAATGAGCAAAGGGAAAAGGTCTTCTCTATTGGGCAGCTACTACACTCCCACTCCAACAATGAAGCAGAGTACTACGCGGCCCTGATTCTTGGATTAGAACAATGTGTTTTGCAAGGGGTTCAACGCCTAAATGTGTTTGGCGATGCCATGCTCTTAATAAAGCAGATAAATGGAACTTGGGTTTGTAAAAATCAGGTTTTGCTTGGCCAATTCTACCAAGTAAAGGATCTTTTAAGAAATTTTGAAGTGGTGCAATTATTTCATGTCCCTAGGGCAGAAAATCGAGAAGTAGATACTCTAGCCAAGGAAAGGATACAAGATGTTCCCATAGGAGCAATCAAACTGAAGTTTCCCCTCTTCCAAGGTAGCAATGCTATGCGTGATATAATGAGCTTCTTAGATATAGGAGAATGTTCTGAAGGGTATACCAAGGCCAAAGACAATGGCTTGTCCGAAAGGCAACACGATACCTCCCTATAAACAGCACCTTGTGCTATAAGGGCAAAGACCAGATCCTCAGGCAAGTGCCAATCTCGAATGAAATCACGGAGGTAATCTCAAGTTGCCCATGACGGTGTTTGCGGCGGCCACTTTGCTCTAGATATTACTAGTAGGAAGATTCTACAGGCATGATTCTCTTGGCCTAGTCTGAACGGGGATGTGCATCATTGATGTAAAACATGCAGAGCTTGTCAAGTATCCAGTGATCGAACACTAACCTATGAGGCACAGACTCCTATCATCTCATATGGCCCATTTGAGAAGTGGAGAATAGATGAAATTGGTCCTTTACTAAGGGCCCAGTCGGGTACTATACATTCTAGTTGGTGTAGACTACATGACCCGATGGGCAGAAGCAGCAGCCACCACATACATTACAGCCCAAGAAGTGGCGAAGTTCATATTTGAGCACATCTGTTGCCACTTTGGCACACCTATGGAGATAATATTTGATAGGGGGCTAGGTTTTAGAGGCAACTTGGTGGGAGAAATGATGAAAAAGTTGGGCATCACACGCCACTAGCCACATTGTAATGGTCTAGTGGAAAAGGTAAACACCATGATCTATAAAATCATCACAAAGCAAGTGAATAACCACACAAGTGATTGGGATAAGCATCTCATGGCCGCTCTTTGGGCCTACCATACGACATTCCAAACATCACTAGGTTTCACCCCTTTCCATCTGGTATATGGAAAAGAGGCTTCAGTTAGACAGGTAAGATGCAATCAACTACTATGAGATGCAAGCAGAACGACGCCGACTCACATTCAATCAAGGGCTTAAGGAAAAGGGTCTGAAGAAAGGTATGTTAGTATTGAGATACGACAACAGATTCGACACTAGGAAAAATAAGAAGTTTCAGCCGAGATGGGAAGGGCCATTCATCTTCTAAAGGCAATACACCAATGGTAGCTACAAATTGATGGAAGTAGATGGTCGAATTCACACGACCAGAGTTAATGGATGGAGGCTCAAAACATACTTCTTAAGGTTTGATACGGAGTTTATGGTAGATATTCCAGAGGAGGGAGAACCCTCCAACTCTGCTAGTAGAGAATAAGAAGCAAAGCTAGAGGCATGAATGCCTCTAGCCAGAAAGGGAGGGCTAATGATAGTTGGTTTTCAAAGATCAAAAAATCCAAAAAAAAAAACCGCTTCTTTTCCCCTCTATCCAAAGCACGTGCAACATGGTCGATAGAACCAACAATGCCTTGGTTGATCTAAGTGCCTTAACTGGCCCAATTCTAAACTAAGGCCGCCAACTTGGAGCATAGACCGCCCTCATGGCCTCCAGCACCTTGAAAAGAAGGCTACACGACCTTCGGCCATGGGTACTAACCCCAAAGGGGAGCCTTATCAAGATAACAAAAAAAAAGTTTTTTGTTTCACAACAAGTAGGACCGCCACCTTCCCCTCTTTGCGCTCGCAACAACAGGGCCACCACCCTCCCCCCTCTCCCTCTTTCGCCACCACCCTAGGCCACCACTAAAACTCTCTCTCTCTCTCTCTCTCTCTCTCTCTCTCTCTCTCTCTCTGTGTGTGTGTGTGTGTGTGTGTGTGTGTGTGTGTGTGTGTGTGTGTGTGTGTGTGTGTGTGTGTGTGTGTGTGTGTGTGTGTGTGTGCGCGCGCGCGCACAGTGTGTTGTGTGTGTGTAATTTGAATCGCTGATGTCCGCTTCCTAGCCGCTCTGTTCACTCCTCGTGAAGATTTCTGTGTGCATGGGCCTCGTGTAGAGGCCGCTGGGGTCTTGCTTTGCGCTTGCACTTGGTACCAGTATAGACAAAATATGTAAACATTTTTTTTCCTTTCTATAGGTATTATTTTCACTGAAGACTGGAAGCTTTTTCCAAACTCTCACCTTTGCTATCTTTTAAAAAATCAAAAACTAAAGTATGGTTATATTGACCAAGCATTTCATTGGCAAAAGAACCAGATATACTTGCCAAGAAAACTATTTTTCTCAAATTTCCAAGTGTTGGGGGATATGGGGTTCACTAAGGGAGCTGAGAAGGCACAGTGCCTCTTGTTGTGAGAGGTGGTAGAGAGAAAGCAGGAAAAAGAGAGAGATGAAAGGCAATATAGACCAAATAAGCACTATATCATTGAAATTGAAATAAGTAGTACAAGGTATGGTCGAATCGACCACTGTTAATCACTTAAATGATAAACAAGAATGGGTAAGATCATTAACTCCAGCACACACATATCAACCTAGAACCATTGTTTTACTTCCAATCATATCATGATATTGGAGTCTTCTTGTCACATGTCCAAGCCCTTCATAGCAGCATGCGCTCGAGCCCCTCAATGAATGGAGATTGTCTTTTTCGCATCAAACAATGGCAACTATTTATCTACTACCGAGCTCACCTTCTTGTCCCCAAAGTCCTTAAACACATAGTACCCCTTGTCAATTGTTCAATTATCAAATCCTAGGTGATTATTCCACACACTTTTTCTTGTAGCCTTCATAAATTTTACTTCTTCTTCTTCAATCCTTCTACATCTCTGATCATGAACCTATTGTCTTAATTGATCTCCTCCTTACTGCCTTGGATAATGTCCTTCTATATTCCGAGAGAGAATAAGAATGAGGTTTAGCCCTTCTACCGCTTTCCTTCATGCTTTAGTATTCTTCTTGAAGCTTGTTATGCCCTTAAGACCATCCTTAATGCCAAGGGTTATGATTATGGCGGCTAGTTTACGACAGTGAGAGCAAGAGCTCCTTGGCTTTGGACATAAAGTGGTGTGTGATAAAGAGCTTTGAATTTTGAGGAAGATAGGAGAGCATAGGGCCATGCGAGATTTGGGAGAGCAATCTATGTTAGCTTAAGAGAGCGATAGTTCAAAATATGGTGGCATGGAGAGCACGTGGGAGAGAGAGAGAGAGAGTTATGAAGGTATGGATCAAAGAGCTCATTAAGGGAGCTTGATTATGGAGGCTCGACTCCAGAGAAAGGATTCCAACTCCTCATTTCCAAAAACAAAGTCCTTGAAAAATGAATTTCGCCCCTTTTCATAATCCCCTCCCCCCTCCCTTCCACTAGCGCTAGTGCTGGTGCAGGGCACGGCCTCCTATTGATGTGGAAACTAGTCTTTTGACTTGCATCAAAACTAGTGAAAGCAATACCAAATGAGCGTGCCATGGTGAGCTAAGCATACTTTGCTTTTGCTACGACACCATCCGAGTATCAAATGGGCATATCCTATAATCAACGATTTCCAAAAAATGATGTTTTGAACGTAGCCCATCAATAACCTTATGTGCTTCCATAAGGGCACTACATTTGATTACATATTAGCCACCAAAGCATTGCCAACCACAACATATTTGGCAAACATCTTGACAAAAGTAGTGGCGATGAGCACAAGTGCACCATGATACCCTTCTATCAATGCACTGCAAGAGATGACCTTCCGGAAAAGATGCTCCTCAAGCACTTATTTCTCTATTAAGTGCATCATATTTGGTATACATATCATTGATCTTTCTTGTTAATGAGTAGTGTATTGCCAAGAGAAGAGAAATCCTTGGACAAGCCCAAACAAATGATGAATGATGGGCTTCCTTGAAGGCAATGGGGAAGGAAAAGTCCCCAAGGTGGGATGAACTAACATTACAATTTTTCAAGAAACACCATTTTAGATGAATTGGGAAAATCCCATTTCCCCAATGCTAAATTGGTGTGAGTTAAAGCATGGGTTGGTGGTGCAAAAAGTAGTGTCCTTGACACCTCTTGTGAGACACTCTTGGATGGTGTTTTGTTGGTAATTTTCAAAAGCCAAAAGATAAATATTCAATATTTCTAAAGAAGTTGTGCCAACCACTTTAACGGTTCTTGATTTAGTCGAAGGCAAGACTCTCTACCTACCCCTTCAGCAGTCTACGAGCTCTCTCTCTCTCTCTCTCTCTCTCTCTCTCTCTCTCTCTCTCTCTCTCTCTCTCTCTCTCTCTCTCTCTCAACCTTGCAAGAAGAGGGAAAATTGCAGCAGGAAGTTGTAGAGGGACCTTGGGGAGAATTGTCATAAGGTGTGGAGACTATGGTGCAGGAGATCGGGATGGAGATGTTGCACCAGGAGATTGGCCAACAGGTTGTGTCCAAGCAGTAGCCTCCACTCCATTATCACCTTTTGTGGAATGTCGATTTCTGCAGTTTGGGAGAGCACGTTCAGCACCAGCAACAGCCTCCACACAATTGCCATGTTGGATGGCCGGCCATTGCTTGTGGTGTCGGATGTTTGGAAGAGAGGATTGTGCACAACCAACCACCTCCAAGTACACTGCAAGGCTTTAAGTACTTTCAGCAGCATGCGCAATACAATCCACTTCATGATGACACGCCTTACAATTACCACAGGGAAGACTCAGTCACAATTCTCCATGAGGTAACCATCGGATGTGAGAATATTGGTCTATGATAAAAAGAGAGAGCCATAGTAGACAACGAGAAAGTGATGCATCAGGTTCAAGGTCAACAAAAGATGTGAATCAGGTTTGCATGAAAGTCTCAAAATGCTGGCAGGAAGCAACAAGAGTCATGATTTGCGATGATAAGAAAATTGCCTTTCAATGTCTTCTAGGACTGCCAGCTTTTAGACGTTTGCATCATGCATCTGAGAAGTCAATACTATCCAATATTTGAGGCACGATTACTAAAGTCAAAGCATCCATGTCTGAAGAGAGCTGAAGATTAAAAGAGATGCCTGCATGATGTTGATGAATAGTGAAGGAGATCCATCAAGGTCTATTAGCAACTCCAAGATAGCCAGATTTACTGGATTGCATCGGTGAAACTTTGTAGCAGCCAGTCGCGGTTAAAACGGGCTGAGGCTTGCGCATTTCCTTTGCAATTATGTAGTCGTCAACTACCTCAAAGTTCCACCATCACACAAGCAACAAAAGACCTTCTTTTTTCCTTTTGGCAAACAGAGACAAGAGTGTCGCCAACTAAAAAATATGTGTGTCAAAAACGATTGGGCAGAAAATCTTACATAAAGCATCCAATACATTTTCTTGATGATTCACATGTATGCTCCTAAAGTTTCACACGTATGAACTTTGGATGTAGAGAAAAGTCATAGAGTTCCTTTCAAAGGTAGTCATGGAAGTACCATGATAGTACAAAAGGATCTTTAGGTACTCTAGATCTTTGAAAGAGTCTAGAATACCTTGCAAAGGTAGTCTTGAAAGTACCATGTGAATCTAAATGGCTTCTCTAGGTACTTTGGAGGTAGAAAAAGTTCATAGAGTTCCTTTCAAAGGTAGTCATGGAAGTACCGTGACAGTAAAGAGGCTCTTTAGGTACTCTGAATCTTTGAAAGAGTCTAGAATACCTTGCAAAGGTGGTCTTGAAAGTACCATAGAGTTCTTTTCAAAGGTCGTTATTTACCATGAAAGTGAAGAGGTTCTCTAGGAACTTTGGAGGTAGAGAAAAGTCATAGAGTTCGTTTCAAAGGTAGTAATGGAAGTACCATGATAGTATAAAGGCTCTTTAGGTACTCTGGATCTTTGAAAAAGTCTAGAATACATTGCAAAGGTAGTCTTGAAAGTACCATGCGGGTTTAAATGGGTTGTCTAGGTACTTTGGAGGTAGAAAAAGTTCATAGAGTTCCTTTCAAAGGTAGCCATGGAAGTACCATGACAATAAAGAGTCTCTTTAGTACTTGTAGAGTGCGCAGGTGATGGAGAAGGTAGGAAAGAAGACTACACACACACACCAACACACATCAAGACACACACACACAATCGTTACCCTGCAGCAGCCATTCAACGAGCTGCTCTTCTCTTCTTCATCTCTTTTTGAACTATTATCCAAAGTATATTTACAACATAGTATAGTCAGTGTACAGCCGCCCATAGCACAATGGACATATTCTTTAACACTCCCCCTCAAGCTCAGAGTGAGCTTGCATATGATGGATTCCCAATGCTTCACGAAGGTAGCAAAACTTCTCCTTTCCAAGAGCTTTTGTGAATATATCCGCAACTTGATCATTTGTCTTCACATACACCAAATCAATCTCATTTGCCAAAACTTTTTCTCTAATGAAGTGATAATGTACCTCAATGTGTTTAGTGCGAGCATGGTAGACTGGATTCTTTGCCAACATGATGCTGCTAATATTGTCACAATATATAATGACACTATCAAGATAGTCAAAACCAAATTCTACCATAAGCACTCTCAACCATGACTCTTCACATGCTGCCAAAGCTGCTCCACGATATTCAGCTTCTGTACTTGATAATGCTACAGTTGATTGCTTCTTGCTACTCCAACTTATCATGCCATTGCCAATGGAAAATGCATAACCACTTGTAGATCTTCTATCCATAAAGTCTCCTGCCCAATCTGCATCTGTGTAACCATAAAGACAAAGCTTCCCATTCTTTTCATAAAACATTCCATAACTGGCAGTGGCTTTCACATATCTCATAATCCGTCTCACTGCATCAAGATGACTTTTACATGGATTTTGCATGAATTGACTCACAACACCCACTGTATAACTCAAATCTGGCCTTGTTATTGTCAAGTAAATAAGGCTTCCAACCATCTTGCGATACATAGTGACATCCTCAATGTAATGTCCATCATCAAACAACTTCACATTTTGATCAAGAGGTGTATCAACCGGCTTGCACGCTGTCATTCCATACTTCTCAAGCATATCCAAAGCATATTGTCTTTGTATCATCCAAATTCCTGATAAAGTATTGACAATTTCAATTCCCAAGAAATATCTCAACTCACCAAGGTCCTTCATGTTGAATTCTCTCAACAAACTCTTCTTGACATGCAAAATTTGCTCAGCATGACTTCCAGTGAGAATCAAGTCATCAACATAGATAACAATAACGACGATCTCTCCATCAACATGCTTCAAAAATAATGAGTGATCAGCAGTAGACTGTTTAAATCCAATCTTCTTCAAGAATCTGGTTATCTTTTCACACCAAGCTCTAGATGCTTGCTTCAAACCATACAATGCTTTCTTCAACTTACACACATAATATGGAAACTCTGGATGTTGATAACCCTCTGGCTGTATCATATAAACTTCTTCTTCCAAGTCACCATTCAAGAATGCATTATCCACATCCATTTACCGTAACTTCCAACAGAACATACTTGCCATTGCTATCACCAATCTGACTGTTTTCATCTTTGCAACTGGACTAAATGTCTCATCATAATCAAGACCTTTTGTTTGTGCATAACCTTTAGCAACAAGCCTCGCTTTGTATCTTTCCACACTACCATCTGACTTGCACTTGACTTTGTATATCCATTTTGAACCAATTGCTTTCTTTCCACTTGGCAAGCGAACCAAATCCCAAGTGTCATTCTTCACAAGAGCATCCATCTCATCATCCATAGCTGACTCCCATTCTGATTTTTCAATTGCCTCTTGAAAACATGTAGGCTCTTTATGTTGCACACGTGAAACCATGTATGCATAATGTGTACGCATGTAACCGTTGTATGTCAATCTATCAACTGGATAACGCACCCTCTCTGATCTTCTCAACTGTGGTGAACTCTTCTCTTCAACTCTTGCATATGGGGGTACATATTTCTCAATATGCTTACTGCCAGGTGTCCTCAAATGTGGTAAACCATGCTCTTCATCGAGGCTTTCATCTCCAAAACTCTCTTCAACCACTTTCTTCTTGCCTTTCTCGTCTTACTTCTTATCTCGCAAATGACCACTCCATGGGTTGACACTTCCTGTACTCTCCTCTGCCATATGTGGTCCTGAAATAGTTCTTGTTGATGGTCCTGGCTTATCAACAACATGACGCACATTCTCTTGCTCTTCATACTCATCTTATATCATCACTGGCTTTGGTTTATACCATGGTTCATGCTCACAAAATCTGACATCTCTACTGACATAAACTTGTCTTGTCGTAGGATCATAGCACTTGTAACCTTTCTTTTCAACTGGGTAGCCCAAGAATATACACTTCACTGCCTTTGGCTCCATCTTCTTTCTTGCTTCATTTGGAACATGAACATAGCAAACACATCCAAAAACTTTCATGTAGGAAACTGTTGGCTTGATCCCATAAAGTCTCTCATAAGGTGAAATTTCATGAATGGCAGCTGTTGGTGTTCGATTCATAATGTGTACTGCTGTATGAACTGCTTCAGCCCAATATGTTAATGGCATATTCATCTCATTCATCATGGCTCTTGCAATCTCTGCTATGACTCTATTCTTTCTCTCAGCAACTCCATTTTGTTGTGGTGTGTATCTGCAAGTAATCTGTCTTCTTATGCATTGTTCACGTAAGTAATCATCAAAATTGTGTGACATGTACTCTCCCCCTCCATCTGTACGTAGGCATTTAATTTGACAACCATTCTCTTTCTCAACCATAACTTTGAACTCCAAAAATACTTCAAATGCCTCTGACTTTGCCTTTAGAAAGTAAACCCATGTCATTCTGTTGTAATCATCCGTAAATGTGATAAAATTTCGACAACCATTTGGCGTAGCATGATCACAAGGTCCCCAAATATCTGAATGAACAATTTCCAAAGGACTTTGGCTAATTCTCCCCCTCTTTGGAAATGGTAAACGAGATTGCTTTCCAAATTGACAAGCTTCACAAACATGATCAAAATTCAATCTGCCAAACTTTGGTAATCCACGTACAATTTGATTTGATTGCATATGCTTTAGTCTTCTAAAATTGACATGACCAATCCTCTTATGCCATAAATTTGCCCAATCATCTTGAGTGACTGATTTTTTTGCATACATACCACTGTGTAAACATGGATCTCCAGTTTCCAATGAGAGCAAGCGACCTTTCTTTCTTCCACGTGCCAATATCTTGCCTGGTCTGCCTTTGTGAAACTCCTCTATGAAGCAGCCATAACGATTAAAACGGACTTGCAACCCTTGATCTATCATTTGTCCAACTGATGCTAAATTCTTTGTGATTGAAGGCACATATAGAACATCTCCCAATGTGTTGTATGTCCCGTCTTTTTCTAGCAATGGAACTGAACCAACATGTGTAATCCGATGCATAGTATCATCACCTGTAGCGACAAACTCATCCTCTTCTAACTTCTCTTTTCTGTCAAACCATTCACCATGATATGTCATATGATTTGTGGCACCACTATCTATATACCAATCAGCTGTATGATGTGGCTCCACCATGCTTCCAAAAACATGCTCCATAGGAAATAAATGTCCACTCGACCTATTGTCATATATATTTTGATCATGAGGATTGTATCCAACAAAGTTTCCTCCATGTCTGCCATAACCTCGGCCTCTTCCACCACGATCACGATTTTGATTTAGCCTTGTGTAACATTCTCTTTCAAAGTGACCATAAATGCCACATCTATTACAATATCCATCTCTTTGAGGATGTACAAATCGTTCACCTCCACGTCCACGAGTTCGGGCTCTCCCCCTGCCTCTTTGGCTATAATCATTGTAACTTTGACTTTGTTGGTTTTGCCATTGATCTCTTCCAACATTGTTTCCACGACCATAGTTTCCTCTTCCACCTCTATTGTTTCCACGACCTCTAGAGTACAAAACCTGATCTCTGGAATTGTTATTTGATGTAGAAGGACCTGACTTGCCTAGCTTCACCTCTTCTTGCAAACAAAGGTTTACTAACTCTTCAAAATCAGGCATGTGTCCTCGAACAGATATAGATGTATCCAATGACTTGTATTCCGATCCCAAACCATTCAATGTCACTGAAACTAAGTCATCATCTGGAACTTCAACATTAATGCTCGCAAGATCTTCCTATATTTGCTTTATCTTTGTCACATAATCTGATATGGATCTATTTCCTCGCCATACACAATGTAACCTTTGCTTCAAGTGAACTTTTCGTGGTTCTGTATTGGAGCTATTCATTCTTGCTAGTATCTCCCATGCTTCCTTTGGAGATTGAGCCTTCTTCACATGTGGTATAAAGAAGTCACTAATGCATAGTGAAATCCAATGCATCACTTTCCTTGAATTCTCGATCCACTTCTTGTAAGCTTCTACTCCTGCTTGCCATGTTTTATGTGCTTCAACATTCTCTCTATTTGGTTCCAAACCAACCTCGGGACACTCTTGTTCACCTGTAACATAATCCCATAAACCTTTGCCCATGATAAAGTTCTCCATCCTGTAAGACCATATGCTGTAGTTCTCTCTGGTCAGCTTCTCTCCAACAATCTGTGTGACTTGAGTTGAACTTTCTGCCATCTTCACTCTCTCAATTTCTTTCAAAGGATTTTGATAAAATTTCGGCAGAGTTTCGTTTGTATTTGGACAATATCTCAAGTGACAATCTCAACCAAAGTGCTCATAAACACTGACAGAAAATCTCTCACTGCCAAGGGAAAATCCACTGACTCACTTTGCCACACATATCCATACATCCACCTTCTTCCCATAGTCGTAAACGACATATGAGGTCTTTCGCGGGGCTAGTCGGGGGTTTGCTCCAGTACCTAATCCACCTTGCCAAGGTACCAAAGCTCCCAAGGCAAGGCTTCAAAAAACCTCACTCGACCCTCACAAAGGCTGCAGTTTTCCAAAATACATTGACCGCATATCCATACATAACCACAAAGTACTCAATCTGACAATATAACCGCCTCAACTTCTTCCCACAACCTTTCCTACATAGGCGGCTGTCCATAACGGACCCACAACAACCAAACATAATCTTCGATAACACAATATCATGATGCAAAAGCTCTATGTCGCTCTCCAAAACCTATGTAAATGCTGAATTCTTCACTGTAAGTTGTAAATCTACTGTCGAGTGCAAAACTGGACATCTCCTATGCTTGTGTGAGCTGGCTGTTTGCTGTAGAAAATTGCAGATTTTGGCAAATCTGAGTATGCCAATGCGTCCGAAACGCCCAAAAACATAAAGATAGACTCCTGGATCACTGTATTCCAAGTTCGGGTGAGGAAGTTATGACCAAAAAACCTCTCTTTTTTGTTGTTTTCCAGAGCTGCGGAAAACTGTGTATTGACTGTAGCTCCTCAAACTGAGCTCTGATACCACTTTGTAGAGTGCGCAGGTGATGGAGAAGGTAGGAAAGAAGACTACACACACACACCAACACACATCGAGACACACACACACAATCGTTACCCTGCAGCAGCCATTCAACGAGCTGCTCTTCTCTTCTTCATCTCTTTTTGAACTATTATCCAAAGTATATTTACAACATAGTATAGTCAGTGTCCAACCGCCCATAGCACAATGGACATATTCTTTAACATCATATTCTTTAACAGTACTTTGGATCTTTAAAAGAGTCTAGAATACCTTGCAAAGGTAGTCTTGAAAGTACCATACAGTTCTTTTCAAAGGTAATCATGGAAGTACGAGGACAGTAAAGAGGTTCTCTAGGTACTTTGGAGGTAGAAAAAAGTCAATACCTCAAAGAGCTTTTACTTTGATGAGTTTTACTTTGAAAAAAGTATGAGCCTCTGATGGGTTTTATTTTTTCTTGCACAGGGAGAGCTTTACAGGAGGTTCCAAATGCAATATCCACACATCAAAATCTCACTCAGATGTTTTAAGGGATTGAAACCTTGGTTTGGTTGTAAGTTGAAGGACCGTTACACATGCTGTTGTATTGCTCATATTCAGATGATGTATCTCAAGGAAGCATTCAACCACATGAGACACAGTACGACAGGCATACACGGCAATGGGTGTGCCTATATGTGTGCTATATGCTTGCCAAAAGAGGCTCCAAGTAAGTGTGAAGCTGCCACGTACACATACACTAGTGTAAACACATTGACTGAAAGTGTGTTATGTGCAAAACCAATGGACTCCGCATTTCATAAGTTGCCTTGATTGAAGGGAGAATGTCCTCAATGTGGGTCGAAGAGATTAATGCTTTGTCCGAACAAAACACTTGAAAGTGCAGTCCAAATTTCTGTTGAGGTGTTTGAAGATGTTGCCTCAACCCATTCTCAAGGTAAGAAGCGCAAGGATCTTCTAGTGAAGGAAATGGGATGCAAGGATTTCACATCTTTTCTTCAAAAGCATCTGACCACTTACATCCGACACAATTTTATTGCCCAGTGGCAATCTCAGCAGTTAAAAGATTGCATTCATAGGTTTCCTAGGGATGTAATGGCCCGGGGCGGTCACTTTTTAGAATGTGTAAGCTATCACGTGAGTTAACCGGAGAGGATTATTAAAAGATCAAAATGTATCAAAATGTATACATACAGAGGGGGGTGGGGGTTTTTTAAATAGGCACGTAGTGTAAATATAGTATGTATATTGAGGTATTATTAATAACCTCTTGAACGCACGTGATATAGGAAGCTTTTGATAAGTGACCGCCCCGGGTGTAATGGTCTCTGTTATTGACTTTGTGGAAAATTACTCATTTAAAGAGCAAAATGAAATCTAGTCAATGCATTGGTACTCTTCACAAGTCACCCATCTTGGTGCACATTACATACATTTGAGACAAGAAAGACCAGGTGTTAAAATATACACATATTTACATTTATGATGACAAAGATCATGACACGCTCTTTGTGCAACATTGCTTGCAATTGTATAGTGTTTGGCTTCAAAATCAGGGATTCAACTTCTTGAAGCGGCACTGGGTGTGGTCAGATGGATGTGCTGCTCAATTCAAATCATCTAGACCGTTCTTCTTCGTGTCAAGGTATGCCATGTTTTATTCCACCTCTGATGAAAAGTTTCCAAAAAATTGTTTTTGCCCATCATTGAAGGTGGGTCATTGTTTTAGGTACTACGGTTTGACTGGCATTGAAATGTTGTGGAGTTTCTTTGCCTCGGGCCACGGCAAAGGGGAGCATGATGGGGCAGGGGCAGTTGCTAAGAGGGCTTTAACACATGAGTAGTTAAAGCCTCATGCATAGCACATAAAGTGTGCAACGATGTTGTTGGCTTCTTGAAGCATAAATTTAATGATAAAAGTGGTCACACAGGGTGAATCGGATTTTTTGGGAGGTCCAAGCAACTAAGGTGCCAAGGGAGAAGAAGTGGAATTGCAAGCGAGTTGAAGGCTCACGATCAATACACTGTGTCAATGGATACTCCAAGAGTGACAAGAGTGCACTCCGTTGCAGACCTCTCTTGTTTTTGTGAATTTTGTATGTCCCAACGTTGGAGGTGATGCTTGAACAACACACATGTTGAGAATTGGGAGTATCTAACCCTTGAGGCATTGGATGGTGACAATCCAAAAAGTGAAGATTTTAGTGATGATGAAGGATGAGATCTGTCGATGTATGGTGTGACACAATTAGTGATGCTCTATGCATCAATGATACCTTTGCCACCAATGCCAATGAAGATGGAGCTGACTTCTACCTTTTGAGGTGCTCAGAGGAGAAGTACAAAACAGCAAGAGCCTTGAGTGATTCCTCGGGAAACATACTTTCTGCAGGGAGCTATTTGGTTGAGGGGTACTATTACAAGCTAGTGGAAGGTGTTGAGCATATCTATTACATGCCTGCTAGTCAACCAAAAGTGTTTCTGGCATCACACTTGGTTAGATCAATTAAGGTATCCTTGGAACCCTTAGAAGGAGAGCCACATAAGTTCAAACTCGTTGTAGAGGTATACGAAAATGTATACAACAGTATGCTAATATTGATATAGGTTGCTGCCCAAGTAACTTGTAGAAGTACCAGTAATTAGCTTCAAAGTACCATGCAGCTATTCCACGGGTGGTTTTTGTAGGAGCCTATCATAGGTTTCAAAACCTCTTGCAGGCCAATCCAAACAAGCACTTGTAAACGTTTTTGTCTACTTGAGTAACAAAAATAGCATTTCAATTCTGGAACACAAAGTACCAGTCTGTCAGCCCAAAGTACCTTACAATTAGTTCACAAGCACTTCTGTTAAGATATGTAGGAAACAAGCACTTCTAAAAGTTTGTCTACCGGTTTAAAGTACCTTTAAGGTAGTCCTCAGGTGGTTTCTGTATGTTAAGATATGTAGGTAACAAGCACTTGTAAAACTTTCTGTATGCCATCCCAAAGTACCTATAGGTATATCATATAGGTCTATCAGTACAAAGTACCTTAAAGAAAGTCTACCGGTGGTTTCTATAGAGTTGTCTGTGAAATTATGAAGGAAAGAGGCACATCTAGAAGTTTTTTGTATGTCAGCCCAAAGTACCTTATAGGTAGTCCTCAGGTGATTTCTGCAGGAAACTATCTGTTAAAATATGTAAGAAACAAGCACTTGAAAAAGTTTTGGTCTGCCAGCCCAAAGTACTTTATAGGTACTTTACAGGTCTGCCAGCCCAAAGTACCTTACAGATAGTTCACAGGTGGAAACTGTCTTAAACTATGTAGGAAACAAGGACTTCTAAAAGTTTTTGTATGCCAGCCCAAAGTACCTTATAGGTAGTCCTCATGTGGTTTTTGTACATAACAATCTGTTAAGTTTTTGTATGCCAACCCAAAGTACCTTACAGGTAGTCCGCAGGTGGTTTCTGTAGGAATCTGTTTTAAACTGGGAAACAATAACAGAATCACAAAAATAACACTTCAATGCTAGGATACTTCAACAGTCTTAAACTACTTGAATCAGAAAAATAACACTTCAATGCTGGGACACAAAGACAACGCATCCAACCAAAAGGAATATATTACATCTGCACCCTTCTCTCTTTCTTCTTTTTGTTGTTGCTGCAATCTTGACAAATGTGCTCATCGTAGGAAGCCTTCTCACTCTTTGCATATGCCTTATCTTGGTAGCAACCATGGAATTGTCGATGAATTTTGAGATCTTCTTATGTTTTTTCACATTACACAAGAGAAATCAAGCCAATAGAGCTCAAGATTCATGCTACAGTTGAACATCAAAGAGTGAACAAACAATTTTCCATGATTCAAAATTTTGTGTAGTATTTAGGCTCTTTACTGGAATGAAGTGAGCTTGCTTGTTAAATATGTCGACCAAATGCCATCATGCCCACTATGTGTCTTTGGGAGATCAAAGATGAAATCCATAGCAATACTTTCCCAAGGGCAGGTGGGAATGGGTAAAGGCTGTAACAATCCCTATGCCTTATGCCTGTCAAACTTGACCTTCTTGCATACCAAAAAACTGCGTACAAAGTCGCCCACATCCTTCTTGATCTCGGCCAAAAGAAGTAACGCTCCACACCTTTCAAGGTGGTGTCAATGTCGCGATGACCCGTAAAAGGAGGACAATGGCACTCTATCAAAACCTTTTCCCTCAACGGTTGTGTAACGCACAACATCGTTTTCTTCATCAAGTAGCCATCCCGTATGGAATATCCCGCTACTACCTCCCCATTCTATATTCGAGTGAATACATCCAAAAAATCCCAATCTGTGGCGTATCGATCAACCATGTCCTCGAAGCTTCTATGATGAATCACGAAAATAGGCACAACTAGCGACTTTCGAGACAAAGCATCTACCACCAAGTTCTTATATCCCTGAACATGGACAATGTGGAAGTGAAACTGTGACAATATGTTAGCCCACCGCATCTTCTTTTCCGAAAGCTGCTTCTATGACAAGAAGTAGCATAAACTCTGGTGATCACTGAAGACTGTAAAATTGGCTTCGAGTAAGTAATGTCGCTAGTAAGAGCATGGATCACTGCCAAAAGCTCGTTCTTATAAATGTGTGCTGTCAATTTTGGACTTGAAAACAATCGGCTTTCATAGGAATCACATGGCCTTCTTGCATCAAGACCGCTCTCAGACTACGACCACAAGCATCATAATATACTTTGAATGACTTTTGCAAATCTGGCAGTCAATACTAGTCCAGTAGTCAATTTCGCTTTCAGTGTTTGAAAGGCAGTCACCTTTGTGGGTCCCCATGAGAAAGGGACTCCTTTCTGTATCAGAATGTGCAAAGGGGAAGCTACCTTTGCAAACTTTCGAATGAACCGCCGGTAGTAAGGACACAAGCCCAAGAAACTTCTAACTTCATGAACATTCTTCAAATAGTGCCAATCACGTATAGTCTCAATCTTGGCTGGGTCCATCTGTACTCCTGTTGCTAAGATGATGTGTCTCAAGAACCCTATCTCCTGTAAGAAAAATTTACTCTTTTTGGCATTGATAACTAACTTGTGATCTCGCAATGCCTGAAAGACCTAGAGCAGATGGTCTGCTTCATCCTTGGAGAAGACTATAATGTCATCAAAGAAAGTGTCGACAAATGATCTATACTCTCTGAAAATCCTAAACATTATAGTCTTCTTTGATGACATTATAGTCTTCTTTGATGACATTTGTCGGCCACCTTCTTTGAATTCTTTTATTTTCTTGCTTGTCCTCAAGGATGTCATATTGATTGGCTCTGTAAAAATGCTTCTGCTTTGCATAAAACAGATGGTCATCGGAGTCTAAACTGTCAGAGGATGACTCCTCCGTAGAACTATCAGAAACTGAGCAAAATATGGGTTTCTTTGCCTTTTTCTTGCCCTTCCGAAGCTTTGCTTTTTGCCTTTTTTGTCCTCCTCGCTCGGGTCAAAAGAGCTAGAAGAATTGTCAGAAGAAGAGGAAGAAGAAGAACTGGGTAGTTCTTAAAATGTACTCGCTTCTTCTGCTTTCTTGCATATGCAAAAGAAGATTGACAGCCAAATAGCCAGGGTAGCCAATCCCCTTCTTGCGCTTTTTCACTTGCTTTTTGGTTTGATTGTTCGCGTCCAAAAGCCGACTGATCTGTGTCTGAACCACCTAAACATCCTCGGAGAAGGAGGTCTCTTGATTCCTCCGTCTTGATTTCCGGTTTAATGGGTGGTTCTGTGGCTTTTTGCCACTGAGTGTGCACTTCTGCGATGGATTACTGAGATAAAAATTTTGCAAACTGAGGGTCCTTCGCAAATTTTATCATCTGCTTTGTGCACTCGTCAACGTGTTGTCGACGTTCCACCTCTTGAAGTTCGTATTGGCTAGGCCGAGGTGGCCCGTACTCTTCCTCTGTTAAGTCATCAAAATCTTCTTCGTGATCTCCTCCCGCATTAATAGATGCAGAAGAATTCAATCGATTCTTGTTGGAATCCATAAGTGTCACGAGAAAAGGATCGGATTTCTTGGTAGAAGATAAATCGGCCGCACTCTAATACCACTATAACAAACTTGGGAAACCCCAAGTCAAGATTCTACCGTGACACAATAGAGATTCACTGCGAAAATCGTACGGACTGCCACATCATCAACCTAACACGTTTACGAAAATCCGTCAACGCAATTTTCGGGGGTCCGTACAGTTTGCCACGTCAGCATGTCTACGTGTTTTTCGGGTTATTGCCACATCAGTAGGGTGTGTGTGTGTATGTATCTAGGGGCCTACCACGTCACCAGTTTGTGACATGCATATCTATTCGTAAAGGCATTGCCTCGAGAAGTTTGAAGCTTTCCGCAAAGTTGTGGGCTTGCTTCCTTCTGTAGATTGATATTGGCCTTAGAGCATGGCACTTCTCTATATACTATGTGCTAGCTCTCATTCACCGCATCACTCCTAGTGGGGATTTGTTACCACGTATGTGGTAGTGATGTGTGCGAACACAGTTAGGACCGCTGATGGAATTTTTTCCTCATTGGGAGGTTTTTTTCCCCATGCATTGTATATACACCCAGCAATCTAGGTCTAACTTATCTTTCTATTTGTGCACTTAGCAATATACTCTCTATTGTGTGCCTTGAGCTTGCAACCCTAATTCCAACAATACCAAGGTGTCTTTCCTAGGGGAAGCTTCCCAAGTTTCTTTTCTCTTGGCTAATTTTGCACTGCTTCTTGACATTGTCCCTAGGTGGACTATGTCTCTCATGAGCCGTTTCTCTTTGTTGGACCTTTTTTGCACCCTTATGTTGAGTTGGTTATGCCTCAACGTCTATTTGGAATCCGACTTGTTTGCACAATTACCTGACTCCATTTGGTGAAGCTTTGCCAGTAGTTGTTCCACCTCCTTGCACCTAGCAACCACCAACTTCCGTTGCTTAGCCAATCCTCGGGCTCCTTGTGCTGCTTCTTTACACATCCCATGCTAAGGTTTGCTCCCACTTGTGGAAGCTAAAGCTTAATTTTGTGCTTTATCACTATTGGTTGTTGTGCCACTTGCCTTGCAATTTTCTACGGCTTGCTTCGTTTGTGCTAGACATTGCCTAGAGCTGAGCTCCTTCACAAGCTTCCTGACTCTTAGTTTCTTCCTTTTGATGTTCCCCAATTCATTTAGCATGCTTCTCATCCTTAACCTGAATAACAAGGCCATCACTAGACTCTTGTAAGTTGACAAAATTTCCTTGTCCAATGTTCAAAGGCTTAAACATGAACCTTAGCATCGCTACTCTTTGAGTCTCTGAACCCTGCCATCTTGAGCTTAAATCCATCTCCTTTTCCGCCTCTTAGTCGGTCCCACTTCATCTGGCACGTCTTGAAAGTAGTTTGGAGAGTCAGCCTCCGCGCTCTCTTCGTCAATCTTCTCCAGGAAATGTGCATCCACCTCTACATCGGGAGGGCAAACTTGATTCTTCTTCTAGGCCCCTTGTACTTGTTCACATTCACACCACTGAATGTTACCACTGAGTGTGGGTGAGAAATGCTAAAGTATCAATTTAGGGAAGTTCGTGGTTGACATTGACCTCATATACAACAAGATGTGTTGGACATAACCAGACAAAAGAAAGGTACTCTAGACAACATAAATGAAGATCAGTAGACACAAGACTAAAACATAGTTGAAATAGAGAATAAGTATAGCAACCCGATGGCTCAATGACAGCTCTCTATATACAAGGAGAAATGCTAATAGCTAGATCATGCTTTCGTGTTGCCAACCCCTCAAAAAGAATCAAGGGGTCCTATCTTTTATAGTCTTCATTCATGCCCATATATCTCACAACTTGGATTTCATTCCGCAGCTTCTTTCTTTGATATGACTTTGGCTACTGGCCTCAAATGATTCTTGGTGGTTGGAAGTCCAAGTTATCCAACCAGCCAAACCTCTTACCTTCAAGACATCATTCCACAGCTTCTTTTCTTTGCTATGACTTTGGCTAGTGGCCTCAAATGATTTTTGGCGGTTCCGACCGGCCAAATCTCTTACCTTCAAGACATCAATCAATCCATATGGCTTTCAACTATTGCCCAACTTGAGTTTGTTGGGTGGGAACTTGTCAAAGTCACACTAGGCCGTCCTTTAAAAGTTGGTCTCTTTGATCAACCACATCTTTATGCCAAACAGCAAGCATCCCCAGCTTCCATGCTGGGCACCAAGACTCAAAATCTATCACATGACTTTGGGGTTGCCTTTTGAAAGGTTGGCCCACCACCGTGGAAAGTTGGCTGGGCTTGTGAAGCCAGGGACAAATGCTGACCAATGAACAGGCACCAGCTCAGCTTGGTCGTGTTGTGCATGCCCAAGTGTGATACCAGCCTCACAAGCTAGTCTGCATCTACCAGCCTCGCCCTTCCTCCAGCTTGTCTGTACCTACAACAGGTCACACTCCACCTAGCTCGATTTCACTTTTCAAATTCTTCGGTGACCTGCTAGAAGCTTGGACCTATTTTCACCAAGCTTTTGCCCATCTCAAGAAGCTTCTTTAGCCCAAAGATAAAAGGACCTAGTCCTATGCTGTGCAATTGCCTAGATAGGACCCCTTTCATTTCCCAAAAACTCTGCACTTTTTTCAGGCCCATGATTTTAATCCCACATCTGTTGTATGCATTTCAAAATGGCACGCCAAGAATATATTTACCGAATGCACGAAAACCATATTAAAATGAGGCCAGTGCCAGACAATACTTGTGTGAACAAGGACTCACCGATTCATAAAGACAGGAACTACGCACCCCCTAAAGGCAGTCCACCCTTCTGAAGAAGGCGGGCTTGGCATTCAATCTCCTTGCAAAACATGGATTGAATAAGACCCGCAAAGTAATAATTAACTTGTCCCTAAATAACCACAAAACATAACTCTTCGAACCGAGACTAAAAAGAAAACACTCCAAAAATGACAACCCAACCAAGAATCCCTCAAAAAACATGTATCTATATATAAAATGATCGTCTACAATGTGCTATCAAATGCAAAAATGCCCCCCAATTCATGTTACATGAAATGCCTTGCAATCTAATCCTCAGGCCCTTTGATCACCAGGTACGAAGGAGTCTCAATAGATAACGCAGGAACCCTGTTTATTTACGAGGAAATCCAAGCAAAAAGACCTCTTAGCTTGTGTCCCTGGTTACAAATGATATCAAAACCAGGCCCCTCATTACACCGGGTCTTTACAATCAACCTTAAGGTCAGGCTCATAGATAGTCAAATGTAGGTGACCAAAAGCTGTGTAGTCCTTTCCTAGGTACAGCCTGCATTCTTACCAACTCCAATGCATGAGGTCATGACGGCCGCCGCCTTCTTGGAGCAACATCATCATCCGCTTCTCGAGTGTTTGCATGTTTGGACCCACCTGGAAACCTGCCATCTCTGCTAGAAGATCGACGGAAGTCTCGCCTCCTCTCATCATCTCTGTCTCTCCTGTACAAATTTCCTTTCTCCCTTTCCCTGTCACTCTCTCTAAACGGACTGACGCTTCGGTAATCTCCATCTTTTGCAAAAGGACCTGTGTACCTTACATCATCCTCTTCAATTCGCTTGGATGGTCTCACATCTAAGCTGTCATCCTTGGACTTCCTTAGATGAGTAGGTGCAACGGCGCTCTTTAAGGTTGGCGAGTGCCTGCTCCCAGCAAGGACTTGGCGATCACGCTCATCCGTAAGAGAGGAGCCATGAACGACATGGGGTGAAGTTCTTTGAGGAGGCACACGGGTGCGTGACAAGGGTCTCTTAAAGTCACGATCTTGATAGCTATCTGCATCTCTCTTGTCGCTGGACCACCTAGACGACGGAGGAGGAGAGCGTTGATTTCTTACAGCATTAAATTCTGAGGAGCCCATTGAGCGATGAATGGGAGGGGGTGTCCGTGACCTTACAACTCTGGAATCTGGTCTCATACCTGGCATTCGGGCCATCATATTAGGATGATCTAACGGATGTTGTCTGCGAGGCGACAGGCTCCTCCTTGAATCCAATCCCCCACCTCTATATCTGTCAATCATCCCTCTTCCGCTCCTGTCATGCATACTGCCCGAATACCCTGGACCAGTACCAGCTCCAAGACCTGCCCTCAAAGGATAATGTACCCCACCGTCCATGTCAACAGGTGGACCCCTGGCATGACCACCTCTCCCCACCCGACCACCACTGACCGTAGATCGTATCCCTCCTCTCCCAGGACCCATTCCATGCTTTGTCCCTGTTCCATCAGGAGCGACCACAAACCCACTATTGTCATTAGTAGGCCCACTAAAGCCAGAACCTGGCCTATGTCTCCCAGGACCCCACTGATTCATGTGGCTGGGCTGAGAATCCATCCATCCACCAGCTCTACCCCTACCAAAAATTCCAGGCCTCCTCGGGGGATCTCTGCCTCGGACATTGAAATTGTCGTCTCTGAAGGAGAAAAAAAACCAAACATCAGATCAGCATATTACATTATTGATAATGTGTAAATACGAGAGTAACTTTACCTTCTTCCATGCCTAAAACCATCTCTATCATACACAGCTTCGTCAGGATGTCTCTCCCCATAATAGCTATCTCCTCTAGCAGAAGAAAATCCATCTCTGGTGTTGCTCCGTATAGAAGATGGTCCAAATCGGCTTGCAGAGTGTAAAGTACCCCTGCCTGCAGGACTGCTCCATGAACCACCTCGCCCACCCCTTCGAGCAGAACCTTCCTTTGCTGCTTTGAGTGCCTCTTCAGCACTATTGAAACCCTCTGGCAGTTGATCCCAGCCTGTGGGTCTACTTCGACCTGATGATGTGAGCCTCTGTGGGTTAGGTTCTGATGTAGGCTGTCCAGCAACAGGAAAAGAGGATTTACACGTTTCACCTGCAATCGAAGCCTCACCTTCACATGGAGCATCTTTTTGTGACCCAGTTCCATCCTCTCCATTCCAGTTACTTTCAGCTTGCATCAGAGAGGTTCTATCCTCTACATCCAGTCCTGGATCATCAGCATCTCTGCAATCAGAGTCACCATAATCGACATGCTCCTCAAGTTCAGGTTCATAGTTCCAACCCTCAGCATCATCAGTAGAGGACTTCCCTTGTTTTCCGGGTTTAGGTCGTTCTGCCATGTCATCTAGATAACAGTGGGTCTCTGAAGGCTCATGAACATCCCTACCATCTGAAGACAAATCACCATCCCAGGAGCCACATTTGCCTGGATCAGGAAAATCTGCCGCATTTGGAACATTCCATGCACCTTCTACATGCACTGCAGGAGGCAACGTTTGCCCTTCTTCAACATCTCTGTGTTCTGAAATCTTGGAAATGTCTTCCTCAATTATGGCTTGCTCTTCGTCCATCTGCTCCCCTGTGTCTGGATCCTCTTCACCGATCTCAGGATCATTTACAGCATGTTCTCCAGCCTCTAGCTCCTCCAGAACCTCTTCCCCTGTATCAGGCTCCCCCTGAAGATTATCTTTTGTAACCTCAGCGTACTCCTCAAAAATGACTTTTTCACCCCCTGACTTATCTTCCCCATAGTCTGGGCCTACTTCCAAAAGCTGCCTAGCATCGTCATTGCAGCTCACTTTCTGATTAGTCCCTGCAGAATCCATACTCGGTGATCTAGGAGGGCTTACTTCAGCATACTTAACTTCGGTGACCTTTATTGTATCCTGTTCCATTGATGCATCCCAAGCTGCCATATCTGTATTCAGATCCCAATGTAACCGATCATCCCTACTGAAACTGTCAGATTCAGATCTTATCAGCTGCCCATCTGATTTAGCTTGAGAACATAATTGATCCATCTCCAAATCTTGTACAACTTGCCCATTGATATTCTCTATGGAACCCTGTTGAGCTGAATTATCACAATCTTTGTCGAGACAATTTTTCAAGTTCGCAAAAGGCTGCTCCTTGAGATCCGACTTACAAATGTGAGGAGCTTCAGCTTTCTCTATTACTTTTATAGATGGCATGTGTGAGAAAGGGGGCAGACGGGCTTGAGACATTGTTGATGGCACGGGAATCAGTACAGAAGATCTGGGAGATGATGCTGAAGAAAACCCAAGAAGCGACGAACTTGAAGATAAAGTCGTAATAATTTCTCCGCATGGAGCTGATAACTCTGAAGGAATGGATCGTGGCGATCTGGCCTGCCAAGGAGGTGAGCTTGGCGGTGGAGACGGAGACCGTGTTGCTTCCAAAATTTGAATCCTCCTCTTCTTTATGGGAACAACTGCAGGTGAATCGTTAGATTTTCGAGTGTGAGTGGCTACTCCAGCCTGTAACAAACAACCCCATTTCAAAACAAGCATTAGCACCACTAAATGCCTCGACAATCTCAGTGGAATTCAAAAAAGTATACCCTACCTTTACCGAATCTGCCTCCCTGGAATCCAGGTCGGAAGCTTGCGCCATGGCTTTCACATTATCCCCTCTGCTGGACTGGGTTTCAATTTTGACCTCCATATTTTTTATCCCATTCTCCAGGAAACGAGACCGTTTTGCCGCATGTGCACCTGACATAAAGGAGGTAATGGGCCGTTTTATACCCAGACTATGATCCATTCCAAAGCCAGCGCCACAAGTACGCAAATCCTGAAATGAGAAGCAAGTGTAATCAAGCACAAGAGGAGTGACATGGAAACAAGAGAAAAACAAAAGAATGCCTAAATTTCCCATCCTACTAAAAATCACCAAACTTCCCTTGAAAATTTTCAAACATTCGTATTATTTTGCAGAGATGAACAGGGCATTGGCCAACTCCAATTAAAGACAGACAAAACTGGCACACACTTTTCAAGGTGTGAGTTCCCATTGACTATTAGCAACAGAAAACAGCCATGCAATTCCCCCCAGACCTGGCAGCAGCTTTGCTTGGCGGCAGATATCTCAAGTTTCACCTACTACTTACAGGCAAATTAACACCAAGAGAACTCACGATATCAAAGGGTTCTAATTTCTATTGCAATATTTACAGCTGGTTAGAAAACACTAATCACCTGGAACTGTACATGCTAGAATCACAGAGTATAAGAGGGGTAGCAAGGCTCCAAATCCAAAAATGCTTCCCTGTTGTTGAGCTAGCTAGTTATATCTTGCAATCTCTGCAGACTTGCTTAGTAGGCTCTTTCAAGCAACACTTCCAATGTCTCAGATGGCTCTGTATAATTTTGTGCTTCACCCTACAGAAGCCTGTAGGGTGGCGGCATCTTGCACCCACCTGATAACATGTTCCTTTGGAGAAACTCTGTCGAACAGGGGGAGCAAGGGCCCTGCACACGTCACTCATTCAAAGGAACTCTTCTGAACTCCTTTATGGTGATGGGGACATTGTTGGTACCTGTTCAAGCACGCACATTCATTAATGCAAATACGACACTGCCACATCAAGCCCAAATCCTTCGAGTCTATGCGCAATGGTGCCGGTGCTACTGCTCCGCTCACCGATCATTGGAACATTCCCCTGTACATGCCAAGTAAGGGCTTTAACCCATGATCTGGAAGTAGAGCCACGCGGTCCAAAACAATGTAAAATAATGCCTGCTGGTCTTAAAAGGGTTTGATCCTGGCAATAGGGGTGCTCTACTCCAGCACACTGCCTGCATCTGGTGGTTTAATCACCCTGATATCTGCCCTCATTTCCCCACCCCCTTGACGACCAGTGGGAAAACTGGATTGCAAACCTGTATCAATGTCACTTACTAACCATCCTGTGCTAAAGACCCATTCCAGGGCAGAATTGACACCAGATGCTGCTGAAACTAAGCTAAACATGGAATCTGGATAAGGAGAAAATTTACAATTCAAGTATCCGTGGCTGTAAGGACTGCACCCCGCAAAGCAAACCAGCCATATCAGCCAGCTCAAGACACCACAACAACGGTGCCGAGAAGGAAAAACCTACATATCGTTGGACCAAGCTTTTGCTACGTTTCATACAGAAGTTTGTTTGAACAAACATCTGCAGCAACAACAGCTCTGTCTGTTAATCGCTCATTCAACACATGCCAGGAGTCTTTCAAATATAATTGTGTCATATTCCTTCACGCTCAAGTATCTTGCTGAGCAGTGTTACAAGATCTGATTCAAAAGTTGCACCAATTCATCTGTAAGGCCACTTACCGTCTCATCTAAGTCAAGAGCCCTAATCTGATAACCTTGTCCACAGACCAGCAATGATAAACCTGAGAAACTATTTCCTACGCACAAGAAACTAGCGAATCTGAAGATGTGCCTTAAACCTGCAATGGTGTTCACCTGCTTGCATATCTGTTAAAACCTGTTAAGTAAACCTTTTCATCATCCTTCCAGCAACCTGTGCAAATTTGGGGAAACCTCGGAAAGAGCTTTAAAAACATCCTAGAATTCCTGTGCTAATTCCAGCCATAGATAACCCAAAACCCCTGAAAATCACCCACAAGGAAAAACAAGACTTTTTCTTTCAGAGAGCTGAACCTGGCAAGAATTTGTGCAAAAAACTCTGTATAGGTGCTCGATGAAGCTCCGGAAAACGGGATCAAGGTACTTGTTGACTCTCCGCCAAAAGTTCACGTGTCTGCGGTTGATAATTGCCGCTGTCTGCAAATGCCTTATCAGAAATAGGGTTTCCAGCCAGACCTTTGATGGAGATCGAGAAAAAGAACTGGATTGTTATCTGTACACCGCGAGATCGACGCTCTCTCCCTCTGTGATGCGTGACGAAGGTTCCTCCCTTCGAAACCTACCTGCGAACATCATCCCCATCTTTTAAGGCTCTTTACACCAGGACCTCCTACCCGAGTGACTTTTGAGGTCACAATGGGCACCGTGGGTAGGCTAAAAATCTTGTGGCTAGACTTCGAGAATCGACCCCTAGTACCTACTTTGCTTTGCTTTAGGTATTTTATGGGGTAGCCTAGAACGCTAAGAGCAACCAGTGTTCACAAAAACCCGGCCTTCAATGTATTAAAACTTAACAATTCTCAATTAGTTTGGAGGGTCACCTTGATGGAAACCAACCAAAATTGGATGCAAAAACCCTAAAATTTTAACTAAAATCCGAGAGATTTCCAATTCTCTCCTTTTGCTCGTTGGTTGCTAAAAAAGTTTTTGGTGAACACTACGAACAACTATTCTTGCTTGGTCAGCCTTGACATAGTAGTCAACGTATGAATAGGATAGTATGGGTATTAAATTCTTTATAAACAAAAACTCAGTACTCATAGGTGTAAATGTGTAGTAGTTAATGTGTAAATAGGATAGTATGGGTATTAAATTTTATAAACAAAAACTAATAGCACAAAGCGAAAAGGTGTAAATGTGTAAATATTCATCATAGTAGTCAAAGTGTAAAAAGGATAGTATGGGTATTTTGTTTTTCATAAACAAAAACTAGTAACACAAGGGAAGGGGCATTGATAAGGGAGATGTGTGTGTGTGTGTGTGTGTGTGTGTGTGTGACCTCTTGTACTTTGGCAAGGCTTCTCCCATCAGGTAATATAACCTCCGAGGGGAATAGGTCTGAAGATTCAGGGGGTGCAGTGAATGGAGTATTCACATGCACACTCTCTAGAAGCATGGGGTCTACGTTGGTCATGAATGGTGAATTTTCTTTCCCACCCTATTCATTCACATCGTTAACTCCATGTTCGGAGTGAGTGGCTCTACTATAAGTCTCCTTCAAGCGGCTAAGCACGCTTGGCCCAAACTGTGGGTCCATGGCATGCATGTCTTGGCTTGAACTATCAAGATTAGGCATCGGGTAACCTTCCTTGACGTCATAGTGAGAGGAAGAGTCACTTGTTAACCCTCATGCACATTCCTATCACCTACGACGGATGCTGTATTAGTTATTTGGTAGAGTAAGGTACCGGGCTTGTTGGTCCAATAGGAAAAGGGTAAGAGTGATCGCCGATGAGAGTGCACTCTAACTGGAACATTCAAGGGATTAGTTGGCTAAGCATGGGCGCCCAAGTGCGAATGGGGCGAGCTCATATAAAAGTCAACTAAACCTAAAATTCACTCATTCTCTCATTTGTGCAATTGAAGAGTGCTCTTGCTCCATCTCCATCTTCTTCTTCTTCACCTCTTGGTGTGTGTGTGTGTGTAAGCGTGAGAGAGAGAGAGAGAGAGAGAGAGAGAGAGAGAGTGATCGAGCATTGCGACGACAGCACGACGGCGGCGAACCGATTGAGCGCGGCGCGGCAATAGCTCCTTCTTCTTCGCGGCGAGGAATCCTGCACGACAGCAAACGTAGAGCGGTGAGTGACACACCATTGCTATCTTTGACCTTACTAGTTTAGGCTTGTTGTGTGCTTGGAGCCATTTGTGGCTCGCACACAGTGTATCGGCAAGTTCCTTGCATTGACACGTGCGATATACGCGCACATTTTTGGCGCCGTTGCCGGGGAATGCCATACACTAAGCTTGAGTGGCACTATGTGCTTCTTTTGTGGTGCAATTTCAATTGTAGGAAAGGTAGGGAAGGAAGGTGTGTGTGTTGAGAAGAAGGATTTTGTGTTGCTATTGTGTATTTCTTTGTTAATGAAGTTTTGAAAGGTTACTGTGTTTTCTCTGTGCTAAGGTATTAGTATTAAGGTTGTTAGTTCTGTGTAATGTAAAGTACAGTAAGTAGGAAGTAGATCTGTGAGAGCTAATGAAGTGTGTTAGTGTGTAACAGTAGGTGTATTAGTTGTAAGTAAATAGGTAGAGTGTGTGTGTGCTCGTGCGCAGGCCGCGGCGACCTTATCCCAAAAAAAAATAAACAATAATAAAATAAAGGTAAGACCGGGATCGGAAATATCTCCCATACCCAAGCCCAGACCCAAGCCCAAGCTCACGCTCAGGCTCAGACTTCAGTCTCCCTTTAAAATTACGTATTTTAGGTTCACACTTAGCTAAAAATCGACTTTTTTGAGGACCAACGGAGCTTCAGGTGACCGAACGTTGTGCTGTAAAGCACACTGCGACCCTCTGAGTGATATGCTCGTTTTGAGCTATCACACACTTTAATCAAAAAATCGATCATTAAAAAACATTAAAAAACAAGTGAAAACAAACGCGTAAAAAAGTAAGCGGTTAACCTTCGAGGTTATTCACCGACGCTTGTAGGTTGTCAAAGGCACATGCATCTGCGCTTTGGTTGTGTGCTAGAGACAGAGCAACTAGAGAGAATTTCGACTTACGCGAGTTCTCATTATCCACCTACCTTAGGTTCCGGGCCCTGAGTGGGGACCCAAGGTAGTACAAACTAAGAACCGAACATAGCGGCTAGTTACTCTTCCTCTGACTACGACGTCATGGAGGGTTTCCCAATGCCTAATCCCGATAGCTCAAGCCAAGACATGCATGCCATGGGCCCGCGGTCTGGGCCGAGCGTGCTTAGCCGCTTGAAGGAAACCTTTAGTAGAGCCACTCGCTCCGAACATGGAGCTAATGATGTAAATGAGGGGGGTGGGGAAGTAAATTCTCCATTCATGACCAACGTAGACCCTATGTCCATAGAGAATGTGCACGTGAATACTTCATTCACTGCACCTCCTGACTCTTCAGAGCTATTCCCCTCCGAGGTCATATTACCCAATGGTAGAAGCCTTGCTGAAGTGCAAGAGGTTGAGCGATATATTCTTGCAGCAAGGGAAAAGGACATCGAGAGCTTACACAAGGCGGAGCAACAAAAAGAGTTAAAATCAAAAGCTCCTATGTCAATATCCTTGCTAGGAGAGCAATCGAGTGCTCTTGAGTTAGCGACCACTAAGGGTCAACCCATAGAGAGCAACATAGCATCTAGCTCAAAGGACACCCCTAGCACCTCAATCCTAGATGGAACGTTCTTAAATGAGAACTGGGAGTACGAACTACAAACGAAAACTCTAATTGACCTATACACAGGTCACACTTTATCACGTGGGTTGGTTAGATATCCTACAAGTGGAGGATCAACAACAAAGAGTTTGTGAGGTCATCCATAGGGTCATTGAGTTAGAGAGACAAAACAAGGAGATCCACATGCCTTCAACGGGTCTCATGAGATTCTTGGATACAGGAAAGGCTAAACAACCGAACTTGTCGCAAATGGAGACTCCCTCGGTAAGTCTGATGGATCCCCCATATATTGTTTCGCCAGGGGTCTCAGTGCAATCTGAGCCCACAAGTGATAGCTTTACCTTTCCAAATCTAGCTCATCTTTCCCTTGATGACACCACGGCTGCCATGCCTACCCCAATGATAGGCATGCCAAGAAACACGCCATGGATCTCATTTGTTAGGAAAGCACCGCTACATGGTAGCTCAATGCCTACAACAGTACCTACAAGTGTGTACCAATCGTATACACCCATGGGTCCTCGTACTCATGTAGCCCCTACCCCTCAAATTGTTTTAACTACCTATACTCCACAACCACAACACCCAAGTTCTTATTTCCATGGGACTATACCGGCTAGCATTAGCATGTCACATCCGACGTCTGCTATGCCTAGGGCCACACATATGAACTATGGACCACCACATGGCACAACATCGTACCCAACGTGGAACCCAAGGACTTCCTATGCAACAAGCCCAATGCCAATACCTACTCCACATGTAGTCTCTGGAGCGCCTTCACCCACGGTGCCTGCTCACTTAGGTGCCTTGGCAACATTTGCTCAAGCTATTGGTCGATCTATTGCCGAGAATATGCGTAACACGCCTGATAGAGAGCCTAGAAGTAAGGCAGTACAAATAGCCAAGCTCACACAAAAATTTAGTGGAGACGGGGATGTGAGAAAGCATATCGAAGTGTTTGAACAAATATGCGATTCGCTAGGAGAACACAATGACCTGCATAAGAGTAATGCTTTAAGCCTAACCTTAGGTGGGAAGGCAGGGGATTGGATAGAACCCTAAGGGTGGAAGAAAAAACGATTTACCCTACTCTTAGGAGACTGTTCTTGAAAGAATACATACGAGAGGGAGTGCTTTGGGGAGTAGCCTCTCAACTCCAGAAAGCCCAACGAGAGGAAGGAGAGTCGGTGAGAGACTTTATTAGTCGCTTGAAGCATTTGAATTCTCGTTGTAATCCAAATGAGCACTTCAATAATAATCAATTGCTTGATAGATTCATTAGGGGATTATGACATGAGGATATCTACAATGGCCTAGTCATTAGTGGTATCACCACTTGGGAAGCAGTCACCACCAATGCGATCCAATTGGAGGATAATTTAATGATTAAAGGAGAAAGAGTGTCTGTTGAGCCTAAATCTATTAGCTCGCAAGCATCAGGGCATCAACCAATGACCCTAAAGCCTATTGCTAAGGAGCCAAAGATATCTGATATGACTTTAGCAGAGCTCACCAAGGCTATTCAAGAGAGTCTTAGAGACAATCGTGCTCCGCAAAACAATCATATGTATCCAAGAAGGGAGCAACAATGGTGCTCAGTATGCTATGGACCGCATAGTACCAGTGAATGCCCTACTTTTAGAGTAAAATTCAATGAGAACTGCAATGCCTGTGGAAGGTATGGTCATCAAGCTAAGGATTGTATAGTATTTAAGCGTGCGATGGCCAATAGACCAACCTTAGCATGGACAGACACACCTCGAGTGCCTGCATTGATGCCGGCCCCACCTCTTGAACAAACAGCACAACACATGGTCCCTAGGGTCCAAAATGTTGTTCAAACAACACCCTTACCACCTCCAGTGCTAGGACCACAACCACCACATCCGAGAATCACTTCTATGAATCAAGTGGGTTGTGAGTCATCTACTGCTTGTTTGCAAGGCTATGAGGAAGATATAGATCCTAATATCGCCTATGGGATGGATGTGCTTGAAGAAAGTCCACAATACTACATGGATGACTATTGGGGACAAGTCAAACCTGTATATCAAGTAGCTGCTCTTGCTGCAAGAGGCCAAAATATCAATTACACTGCTAAGAGACCACCGCTTCAATGCTATGAGTGTGGAGGTCCACATCGTGTAGCCGAGTGTCCTATTAGGCTACAAAAGAACGCCACACTAATGCAAACCAATCAAGCGAGCACGTCTACAATGCCGATACTCATGTGTAATCGATGTGGCATAGATCATTTGATTGCCCAATGTCTAAATAATCCAAATGCACTAAAGATCACGCCATTAAACTTGATTGAAGTTATCGGGGAGCCATCACAAAGTACACATGTGGTACCAGTAAATGTACTCACACGATCGATGCTCCAAAAACAAAATTATATTCTTGAGGAAAGAGACACGGCATCAATTGCCCGATCTCCGAAAAAGAAGAAAACACGAAGAAAGAGATCGCTAAAAGCAGCGAAGTCAGACCCCAGTTCAAAGGCCAACATAGGGACTGGTGACGACCCCGTATATATGAATGACGTTGAAGAGGATTCTGATTCAGGTGAAACCATGGAGACCAAAACGACCACTAAGATAGAAACCAACAAGGAAGATCTTCATTATCCACAATGGCCAGGATCCAAGAAGAAGATAGGAACTTATCCAAACCCTACAGAGGAGATCGAGCGAGTCAAGCAATTAAGGAGTTTGGTAGAACGTACCCAAAGGGATCTGGAACCACCACCTAGGCAGATCCAGATTACAGACACCATGTTCCCTATGCAACAACAACCTCACCAAGTCCATAGACCCTTAGCCATATCTAGTGTCATCCAAGAAGAAAGTGACTTAAAGTCATGGGAAAGTGGGCATACTCATTCTTGATGGAAAGAATGTTTCTAGAGGGACTACTTGATCCTATCGATGACATGGAGATCCCATCTTCCCCACGTCAAGGGACTGAAGCCCAAAAGGTGCCGTTAAACATTGCCAAATTGATGGATTTTATGTCCTCGGAAGTTAGAACCACCATCATGTCCAAACTATATAAAGACCCTGAGCTAGTCTCAGCTCTTCGAGCCTTCCTCAATGGAGAACTGAAGTTTGTGCTACCACAATTTGCACAGATGGATGGAGTTGGGGAGATGCCAATAGAGGAGGAACACTTAGATCCACAACCCAACCTAGATGAGAACCTTGTTATAGAAATACCTGTTAACAAGTTGGGACAATAGTTTGAGGGTGATGAATCCAATGCGACCATACCAATCACTACTAAGGGATTAACTATGAAGGGAATCCTTGATGGTGGCGCTGGGGTTAGCATTGTGACTAAAAATTGCTGGGAAACTATGGGAAGACCTCATCTTGCGACCACAACCATAGTAGTGAAGATGGCCAATGGGTCTATTGTTAAACCTATTGGGATGCTAGAAGATCTCAAGATCAAGGTCTTTGGACATAAAATAAGGATTACCTGTATTGTTATGGATTTCTCCAAACACACTATGGCATCAGAGATGATCTTAGGACGTCCTTTCATGAGGGAAGCAAAAATGGTGCATGACTGGTCTAAAAACCATGTCTACTTGCAGTTCCAAGATTCTGTCATTCGAGTGGATCTTGTGACTGGTCGAGCACATCCTCTAGGATACAGGTTTATAATTGATCATAGATTTGACACCACAGTTCATTCGTCCCCATTGCAGTATTGTTACACGTGTAAAGCGGACACTGATGTTGGGGAAGATTCTCCTTATATGGATGTACTACCTGGGATGACTAAGTCGGACAATGTGGATTGGGTCCACCTAGCAACAACCATAGACACTTGGGGAAATAGGAGGACTACCTGGGTAACACCTGAGGGGGATGAAATGCCACCACTTGTACCCTTAAAGATGCTAGAAGCAATGCATAGAGCTTCTGATAACCTACAAGATGAAAGTTTGACTGGCATTAGAACCAGTAGCGTCTCACAAGACTATAGCCCACACGATTTGGGGTCAGAATCATCAATTGAAATTGAATCTGAGGACGAAGAATCTGAGTTAAATCTTAGTGCAAATGTGGGGAAAAACCATTCAGGGCCCAGTGGTACCCCAGATGACAATCTATCCAAGGGAGCACAAGACACAAGAAGCGATTCATCTAGTGACTCTTCACTGGAGATCTGTTGTAATCGAAAATTAGACAAGAAGAGTAAGAGATATAAGAGGCGAAGATATCGAGCAAATGTGCGTGCTAGAATAAATGAAAAGAAATCTATCGCAGAATGGCTTAATTATATAGGGGCATGTGATGCTCATCGAAAGTTGGTAGATAGCTGGGGTAAATACCTTCAAAGAGTTATGTGGTGTAGCCCATAACCCATTGACATCGCACAACTAGAGGCTATAGAGAAGCCAAAGTTGAGCCGTACGGTAAGGAGACGACAAAATCGAGAGTTAGCTCAACAACAAAAGGAATCGGAAGTGAGATCACAGTCCATAGAACAACAAGACCCCATTGTGTGCGTATGTCGCACGTGTCAATGCAAGGAACTTGCCGATACACCACGTGCGAGCCACAAATGGCTCCAAGCACACAACAAGCTTAAACTAGTAGGCTCAAAGATGACGATGGTGTGTCACTCACCGCTCTACGCTTGCTTCGTGGAGGATTCCTTGCCGCGAAGAAGAGGGAGACGCCGCTACGCCGCGCTCAACCGCCTCGCCGCCGTCGTGCCGCCACAATGCTCGATCGCACACTCTCTCTCTCTCTCTCTCTCTCTCACACACACACACACACACACACACACAGGGAGATGAAGAAGAAGAAGATGGAGATGGAGCAAGAGCACTCTTCAATTGCACAAATGAGAGAATGAATGAATTTTAGGTTTAGTTGACTTTTATATGAGCTCACCCCATTCACACTTGGGCACCCATGCTTAGCCAACTAATCCCTTGAATGTTCCAGTTAGAGTGCGCCTCTCATCGGCGATCACTATTACCCTTTTCCTATTAGACCGACAAGCCCGGTACCTGACTCTACAAGTGAATAATACAACGTCCATCGTAGGTGATAGGGTGTCCGTGAGCCGTGCGGGTTAACATGCCCCCCTTCCTGATGTAGATTCCGTCCTCGGAAGCTATTGAGTTGCAGCTCGTTCGTCGAGGTGGAAGAGCATTTGAGATGAATGTCCTTAGCCTTCTTCAGTCACTGCAAAATCAAACAACATTGGCAGAGTAATTGCTTTCTCATCTACAATTAAAAAGAATATGCAGTTTTAGGCAGACAATTTGATTGGTAACAGAATTTTAAACCATTTGTTAGCAATAAACATTAAATTGCAATATAATCAAATGCATAAACAAATGTAAAGGTAAAAATCAAACAAGTCTAGGGTCGCTAATTTAACGGTCGAAAGGCACTAAAGATCGACTATTAATACCATGGGTAAGCTTCTTAATTTTCTCTGGTCAATTAAGTTGTTTAATCGTGAGAGCCAAGTATTTCATGTTCGAGGGCTGACTAGAGGCTATACCTAGAAGACCTTGTAGTTAAGCTACGATAAAAGGAATTTCTCATGAAATCATCACCTGACTGATTACCTTTTCTTTGACCCCCCAAAGTCTTTTCACAATGATTCAATTTTGATGTGTGTGCTTATTTTGTATGCCTTGGGTTTTTTGCTTTTCAAGGAAAAGTGCCCACACTGGGAACCTCTAGGGCTCTAGTACCATAGGCGATACATGTGAGTGAAGTACCAAATCAAGCTGAGATTTCTCTTCCAGCTTAAGATTTTATAATGTGGCACTTTGATTTTATTTTATTTTTGGTTCGTTTTCAGCATTTTAATTTTGTAACTTTGGGGGGTCATATAACACTGTTACACCTCCCAGGCTCATCACACTAGTAAACTCCCTTTATAATACTTAAGCTAAATGTCAATAGGGACAAGTCCACTAGAAAGCCCGAGTACATTTCACACAATGCTGCCTAAATCGGATTAAGAACCTAAGTAACCATTGATTATTAGGAAGGCATTCCCCATGGTATTAAGAGAAGATCTGTAACACCTAGCTTGGTCAAACTAGCTTAGTCGGACTGCTTGATTTTTAAACCTAGACAAGTGATTATGACAAAAAATTACATTGAATTTAATGTTTGGTACTAAACAAAGGCACTAAATATTATGCTACCAATCAAAATCAAAGCAGACAAACATAGATGCAAAAAAAAGATAAGGGGCAATGCTAATGGACAAGAAACACCTGTTTGTGTTGATGGTCGCGCTTGATCTGAGGTGTGAACGAGATAAGGATTCCATGAAGGTCCAAATCCTAACTACAGCAACATGTTCCTGTACACAATAGGAAACACAAAGAATACCTCTAGGAGGCACATCAGTGGGAAAAGGTACTTTGCTAATCACTAAACTCTAAAACCAAAACACTCCTATCGTACTAATCTTACCTACCCTCCATCACTCGAGTGATGAGGATCAAAGGTGTTTTATGACATAGGTTTCTGTTTCAGTGTACCGGATGTGAATGTGTAGGTATGAGTCAATGTTTTGACTTTTATTGTGCATACTAGTTTGCTAATTGCTCCTGATCTTTATTTTATTTTTTTGTTTTTTGTGAGTATAAGGATTTATATGTACATTCCCTAAGATTGGGAGATTGAGAAGTCAGGGAGGAAGGTTGAGAGGGGAGTAAGTGAATGATGACTGTCAGCAAATACTCCCCCCTTCCTTGGGTAGATCATACCATTTGAAATGAGCTTGTCACCCTTTGAAACCAATTGTTCCAGTTGGTAATAGGTCGGGGTTTTTGCCAGTAGTTTTCTATTACCTTAGGTGCCTCATCGAGTTGCAAGGGTGGTAAGGTACTCTCCCAAGATCGAGCTTGAAGTGGTTCATCAGGTGATTCTTGAACATTGGGAGGTGTGGATTCCTTTGTAGCTTCATGGAGGTTCACTATTGTAGGTGGAGGCTGTGGAGAAGCTTTTACCTCTATGGATGCATTACATGAGGAGCTAGAAGCTTCATGGGACTCCCCCTTCCTGAGCTAGGTGGAACAAATCGTTCTTTCTTTGGTACCCAAACTAGCTCTGGAGCGGGTGTGTAGCCTTCTGTGACTTTTTTCTTTCCACGATCGTTGATTCATTTTGGAGCTACGGGATTGGGCTCACATGGGTCAGGTGACAAGTAAGAACACAATCTACGTTTTGGCACCCAGATTTTATCATTTCCTTTATAATAGCCTTGGGCTTCCAATAGTCGTTTAGGAATCCACCGCCATGTTTTCTTACTTTTTTTTGGAGCGAGTGATACATTTCTTACAAGGTTTCTATTTTTTAGCGCTAGCTATGGTCGCTACAGAAGATTTAGGGACCCATTTGTATGTTTTCTTCGTTATATTAGGATGATTCTTGTGAGAAGCTATATGCATTGCTTGTAACATATTTAAGGGTACGGGCATTTCATCCCCCGCAGGTGTTACCCAGGTCGTCCCCCTATTTCCCCAAGTGTCTATGGTTGCTGCTAGGTAGACCCAATCCACATTGTCCGACTCAGTCATCCCAGGTAGTACATCCATATAAGGAGAATCTTCCCCAACATCAGTGTCCGCTTTACACGTGTAACAATACTGCAATGGGGCCAAGTGAACTGTGGTGTCAGATCTATGATCAATTATAAACCTGTTTCCTAGAGGATGTGCTTGACCCGTCACAAGATCCACTCGAATGACAAAATCTTGGAACTGCAGGTAGACATGGTTTTTAGACCAGTCATGCACCATTTTTGCTTCCCTCATGAAAGGACGTCCTAAGATCATCTTCGATGCCATAGTGTGTTTGGAGAAATCCATAACAATGAAGGTAATCCTTATTTTATGTCCAAAGACCTTGATCTTGAGATCTTCTAGCATCCCAATAGGTTTAACAATAGACCCATTGGCCATCTTCACTACAATGGTTGTGGTTGCAAGGTGAGGTCTTCCCATAGTTTCCCAGCAATTTTTAGTCACAATGCTAACCCCAGCGCCACCATCAAGGATTCCCTTCACAGTTAATCCCTTAGTAGTGATTGGTATGGTCGCATTGGATTCATCACCCTCAAAGTATTGTCCCAACTTGTTAACAGGTATTTCTATAACAAGGTTCTCATCTAGGTTGGGTTGTGGATCTAAGTGTTTGTTGGAATTAGGGTTGCAGAGAAACACACACAGCTTGGAGAAGACGAAGGAAGCTCAAGGCACACAATAGAGAGTGTGTTACTTAGTGTGCAATGAAAAGATAGATAGCCCTAGAGTGATGGGCGTATATACAATGCACGGGGGAAAAAACCTCCTAAAGAGGGAAAAAATGCCCCGACGGTCCTAGTGTGTTCACACACATCACTACCAAATGTATATGGTAACATTGTTGGAATTAGGGTTGCAGAGAAACACACACAGCTTGGAGAAGACGAAGGAAGCTCAAGGCACACAATAGAGAGTGTGTTACTTAGTGTGCAATGAAAAAATAGATAGCCCTAGAGTGATGGGCGTATATACAATGCACGGGGGAAAAAACCTCCTAAAGAGGGAAAAAATGCCCCGGCGGTCCTAGTGTGTTCACACACATCACTACCACATGTATATGGTAACAAATCCCCCCTGGAGTGATGCGGTGAACGAGAGCTGGCACATGAGTAAAGGGAAGTGCCATGCCCTGAGGACAGGATCAGTCCACAAAGGGGAGTAAGCCCAAAGCTTTGCGGAAAGCTTCAAGCTTCTCACGAGACAATGCCTTTGTGAAAAGATCTGCAAGGTTGTCCTGTGTTGGCACATAAGCCAAGCTGATCTCTCCTGCTGAGAGCCTCTCCCTGACATAGTGGTAATGCACCTCAATGTGCTTTGTGCGAGCATGAAAAACTGGGTTCCTCGCAACTGCCAATGCGCTGTGACTGTCAGTGTAGATAGTGTTGGCAGTGTCCTGTCCAACACCCAAGTCAGCCATAAGGCGTCTGAGCCATACACACTCAACCGTAGCTGTGAAGACTGCCCTGTACTCAGCCTCACAACTCGAAGTGGCCACAGTAGGTTGCTTCTTGCTCAACCATGATATACATGAACTGCCAAGCATGAAACAAAAACCACTTGTGGACACTCGCGTGTCAAAACAACCAGCCCAATCTGAGTCCGAAAAAGCATGTAAGTCTGGCGGCAATGATCCCCCCTTGGGATAAAACAAGCCAAGATGTAAAGTGCCACTAAGGTAGCGGAAAATCCTCTTGACAGCCTGCCAATGCTTAGACCCTGGGCTATGCATAAATCTGCTGACCTGTGAGACTGCAAACTGAATATCTGGCCTCGTGTTGCATACATAAATGAGGCAGCCAACAGCAGTTTGGTAAAGAGTGACATCAGCAGGATCGCCAGCATCATGTAGACTCAACTTCAAACCTGTTTCCATGGGAGTGGCAATAGGTTTGCAATCCTCAAGTCCAAACTTACATAGCAATGTCTCTATGTAACTTTTCTGACACAAGGCAATACCACCATCACACTGCTTAAACTGTATACCCAAGTAATGATGCAACAGCCCCAAATCTTTCATCTTGAAAGTAGCATTCAAATCAGCCTTAAATTCAGCAATATGTCTCTCCTTTGGTCCAGTGATCAGCAAATCATCAACATAAAGAACCACAATGAGAAATACATCATCCTCACGCTTTACATACAATGTGCTTTCTGTTGGACTGTTACGAAAGCCTCGTTTAACCAAATGAGTGTCAGCTTTCTCATACCAAGCACGAGGAGATTGCTTCAACCCATACAAAGCCTTCTTACATTTGCACACTTTGTCCTCTTGTCCTTTTATGACAAAACCGCGAGACTGCGTTACATAAACTTCCTCAAATATGTCACCATTCAAGAAAGCAGTAACAATGTCTGATTGATGTACATCCCAACCAAAATGAGCTGCCAATGCACATAGAAAACGCACAGTAGTCATACGACAAGTGGGAGCAAAAGTCTCTTCATAATCTATGCCTTTTTGTTGTGCATAACCCTTTGCAACAAGTCGAGCCTTATGGCGATCGATCTCACCATCCGGCTTGCGTTTCAACTTGTAAACCCACTTCGTACCAATGGCCTTTTTGCCAGGAGGCAAATCACATAAAGTCCATGTGTCATTCTCTATAAGTGCATCATATTCTGATTTCATGGCAGCAATCCAATTTTCTAAATTCTGTGCTTCATCAAAAGACAGAGGCTCCTCAACATCATGTAAACTAGACACAGCCAAGGCATAACAATCTGATGCATAAGATGCATGGCGAGAGCCTGAACGAGTACGACTAGATAAAGGTGCATCCAATTTACTGTCACGCAAAGTGTGCACCAGCCATTTTGGCATACCTCTAGCCTGCTCATTTTCAGCCCTTTCCTCATCAAGTACATCATGTACATCTGCATCAGTAATAGGTTGTTCTAAAACATTTTTCAGAAACCCCCATAGGCTGTACATTTGCCTCATTGGAACTTACATTCGTATTTCCACCACTGAAAAGAGGCAACAAAGTGTCATAAATGTCCTGTGAGCTTACATTACTGTCTCTAGTACATTACAGCAAGGGCTGAACAGAATCTTCCACAAATACTACATCCTGTGAAACCAGAATACGTTTTGTTTGCGGATGATACAACCTGTAACCTTTGCTTTCAGCACTATAACCAACAAAAATACATTTGACAGCCTTATCATCCAATTTTCTGCGCTGCACTTGTGGCACCAAAGCATATGCCAAACAGCCAAAAACACGCATGTGCTCAATAGAAGCTTTTCTATCATGCCATGCTTCATATGGAGTAATAGATTGCAAAGCTTTCGTAGGACACCTGTTAAGTACATAAGTGGCACACATGATGGCCTCAAGCCAAAAAGAATGCGGCAAAGCTTGACTTTTGACCATACATCGTGCCATTTCCGTTAGTGACCTGTTTTTCCTCTCAGCAACACCATTTTGCTAAGGTGTATAAGGCACTGTACATTGGTGTTTTATGCCACGACTAGCCAGAAATGCATTAAATTCATGAGACATATACTCCCCCCCTCGATCGGAACGGAGGGTGCCCATAGTACATTTTCAGACATTTTCAGCCATAGCCAAAAATTGTTTGAAGCACATAAAAACTTCGGACTTCGCTTTAAGCGGAAATACCCATGCATGCCTGGAGTAATCATCAATGAAAGTCACGAAGTACAGGTAATTGCCCAAGGACGGAGTTTGCATGGGTCCACAAACATCACTATGCACAAGCTGCAACCTGCATGTGGCCCTAACTGAACCATCCTTTGGAAACTTAGAACGCTGCATTTTACCCAGTATACAGCCTTCACAAACATGTTTGACAGGTGCTTCAAGAGGCGGCAAAGAAGCAACCATATCAGATTTCTGCAAACGCAGCAAACTGGCAAAATTCAGATGACCAAAACGTGCATGCCAAAGTTTTGCATCTGAAATAGCCCTTGAATCTGCAACAGCATTTGCAAAATTTTGTCCACACTTGTCATACAAAGTGAGCTTATACAGCCCACGGCACAAAAGCCCAGATGCAACAATTTCATCACCAAAACTGAGATCATGAACAGTACATCTGTCATCCACAAATTTGACTACAAGTCCAAGTCTAGCAAGTGCGGATACAGACAAGAGATTCTTCTTGATCCCAGGTACATAAAGTGCATCAACAAGTGTGAAGGAACTGCCATTAGCAGCAGTGAGCACAAGCTTTCCAACTCCCTGAACTGGATAAGAGGCGTTGTTGGCACAAGTGATTGAATTCCCATGAGGGACAGACGAGAGAGAGGTAAACAATTCACGATGTGAGGTAATGTGCTTTGTAGCACCACTGTCGAAATACCACACATGTGAATCTGCAGCAACTGACAAGCATACATCATGGACAGCAGGATTGTAAGTGCACTCTGCGCTAAAAGCCCATTCTGCATCAACATCAGCATCACAATCTCCTTTCACAGAAGACTCAACAATGGCTGCATTTGTAGTGGAACCAGCATTTGCAGTGGAACCACCCTCTTTCTTCTTAGCCTCTTTGGCCTTCAACTTAGGACACAACTTGATCAAGTGATCATTGGCTTTACAATAATGGCAACGCATCTTCTTTTTGCCCTTATCACCAGAATTGCCAGACGAAGTGCTGCCAGCAGAAGCATTAGGAACAGAATTTTTGCCACTCGCAGCAGAACCATAAGAAGTGGCTGCATTACTGTTACCACCCTTTCTTTGAGAAGCAATAAAAGCCTGTTCAACTGCACACTGCCTAGTCCTGTTTTTTCTAGAAAGTGACTCTTGCAACAGCAATGTGCATAATGCATCAAACTTGACAACTTCAGGATTTCCTTGGGTCATCAGTCTCCAAGTACTAGCAAAAGTCTGGTAGGAATCTGGTAAGGCATCAAGAACAGTCTGCACAAGGGAACTGTCCGAAATGACTTCACCTGTAGAAATGAGTTGCTCATTGATATCCTTGACACTAGCAAGGAAAGTGTCCATATCATCTTCCTCATGCATAATCTTTGACTCTAGCTCTTTACGCAGCAAAGCAATTTTAGCCTCATTGTGGCTTGCATAAAGACCTGCTAGAATATCCCAAGCCTGTTTTGCAGATTTTGCTGAACGGATGTGAGGAATAATGGTGCGCTTCACAGACAACGCAATCAATGCATGAGCCTGCGCATCCTTAACATCCCAACGAGCTTGTTCTGCCGTAGGCAAAACAACTCTAACAGCTGCAATCCTTGCAGCAAGACCTGCAACATCCTCAACATCGCCTACATCTTCAGAACCAGGACGTACATCAATGCCCTGCACAATGTTCCAGACACCTTTTGACACAAGAACATGTTGCATCATATAAGCCCACATAGGGTAGTTGTCCCCATCCAACCTGTCCTCAGCAGCAAACATCTTGAACACATCTGTGTTGTTGTTGTCAGCCATGGTAAATGCTGCACCTGATGTGAAAACTGCCCGAAAATAGGAGAAATGGAGCGGGAACAACTTGTGCTATATAGCACAAACCGTAGAAGACTATAAGGCACCTGTTATGCAGAAAGCGGCACTGACAGAAAATCTGTACAAAATGACGAAATAGCCTATGCAGTACTGCCCGTAGTGGAAACGGAGGCCGAAATGAGCCCAAATCAAAATTCTGAGCAGACCAAGCTCTTCGAGCTGTCCCAAAATATTTGTCGACCTGCGAACGCTCGCCAAAGCTCACTGAAATCGGAGAAAGTGAGCAGGCGTGTGCTGGAGCAGCTGGCGACTAAGCCCGGGAGGACGTGACCTGCTCTGATACCAATTGTTGGAATTAGGGTATCAGAGAAACACACACAGCTTGGAGAAGACGAAGGAAGCTCAAGGCACACGATAGAGAGTGTGTTACTTAGTGTGCAATGAAAAGATAGATAGCCCTGTTGGGATTAAAGCCCAAGTGGCCTCTTATGCGGATATGGCCGGCCGCCCGCCTAACTCACTTACCTCTAACTCTTTGTATATACTAACTTATACTTTGTGAATACTAAGATTAATTGGGAGATAACCCTTCTAACAGTTCTCTGCGTATTGTACTGTGTAAGCTCACTGTGTGTGTGTGTGTGTGTGAGAGAGTCGACCCACGCTCCGCTCCGCGACTTCAATTGGTATCAGAGCCTTGGTTCAGTGCGGATTTGCGCAATCGCGCGCGCGCACTTTTCCGGCAGATTCTGGATCCGGAGTTCGAAAATTCACACTCGGCGTTCCGGGAGCGTTTCCAGTAGGCGACCTGGGGTTTTACCCCCCTTTCGAAGCCGTTTATGCCCTCAGAATTTCGTTCTGAGCACTACAGCAGAAGATAGATTTCAGCCGCAAAGAAATCCGTCTTGTGTAGATTGGCAAGCAGGAGGTGGTCGACATCAATATCGGCATCGACATACATCACTCATTAGTCTTCAGAGCATCATCTATAGACCAGGTACACATATATATCATCAGATATATATATTGCAGTCTGCATTGCTACTTCTTGTGCTTGCTAGGTTGCAAGGGAGGTGTGGCCATACGACAGCTTGACACCACTGGCATGTATTGCAGATTGATGTACTGTGATTGTGGGTCTGCTAGTTGTGAGTCACGCTAGCAGACAGACCGCCGCAACGGTCATAAGACAGTGATTGGTCTATTATAGGATGTATGCTAGTTCTGGGCAGTTTGCTGAGCCATCTGAGAGGGTCGTGTGTGAGGTTTTTTGAAGCCAAGCACTGGGGGCTGGGTTACCCAGTGTGAGGTGGATTAGGTTGCTGGAGTTCCCCTCTACACGCATCCTCTTCGGCGACTTTTATCCCTTAGGATGTATGACTTTGTGTAGACACTGGATTGCATCTTATGCGTCAGGCCGTTGAGGCATTGTTCAGGGTTCAGTCTTGAGACAGATACAGGTTCTGTCATCGCCCAGAGAGGAGACAGTGTATGCTTACAAGACAGCATATTACAGAGATTTTTTAGATTTGTCACTGGTCAGCTATTTATGATTGTTTTTTGAGCTATCTTTTGGTTCCCAGAGCTCAGTTTACAGGGGAGACTCTATCAAAAATTTTCAAGATACTGACAGTTCCTGAGGAGAGGTGTTCAGCTTGTTGATTACAGCTTGTTTACTGTGCACAGAGGCCAGTTTACAGGGGAAACTCTGTCGGATTTTTCTCAGGAGTAAACAGTTTGGCAGATATGGCATCTTCTCAAAGTGAGACACTTTACAACATAAAGAAGCTGGATGGCACAAACTTTCCATTCTGGAAGAAGCAGATTTGGCAGGTTTTGGTGCAGAAAAAACAAGTGAAGCCACTGAAGCTCAAAGGGGAGAGACCAGAATTTATGGTTGAAGATGAGTGGGAAGAGCTTGACGAGTTAGCTTGTTCCACAATCATGCTGACACTGGCAGAAAATGTTTACTTCAATGTAGCAGAAGAGACTACAGCGTATGGCGTATGGCAAAAGCTATGTGATATGTACGAGAAACAAAGTGCTGCTTCTCAGATTTACTGGCTCAAGAAATTGGTGGATTTGAAGATGAAGGAAGGGACAGCCATGTCAAATCATCTGAATGAATTTCACTCAATTTTCAGCCAGTTAACAGCACAGGAGATAGTCTTTCCAGATTCAGTGAAGGCTATGTTTCTCTTAATCACTTTGCCAGACAGTTGGGATACTTTTCGTACAGCGTTAAGTAATTCTGTCGCGCCAGAAGGTCTTACAAGTGCCAATGTAGAAGGCAGCTTGCTCATAGAGGAAGTGAACAGGAAGAACATTGACAAAGGCAAAGGCAATAGTGCTTTGGTCGTTCGAGGGAGACAACAGTTTAAAGAGAAGAAGGGTAAGAAGGCACAAAACCGAAGTAAGTTTCGTGATTCGAAGTCAAAGGATGACATAGAATGCTACCATTGTGGCAAGAAGGGTCACATGAAGCGAGACTGTACGAAGTGGAAACAAGAAAAAGGCAAAACAAAGAGTTCTGAGCAAGATGAAAAGAAGAGTTCAGTGAAGATTGAAGAGGTGAATGTCACAGGATCTGGTTCAGACAGTGATTCTGGTATAGCAGCTGGTGACATCTTCCTTACAAGTAATCTTGATTCTGTTTTCTTGACTGCAGAGGATGGACATGCTATGAGTGATTGGATTATCGACTCAGGGGCATCTTTACATGTTTCTCCGCACAAAGAGTGGTTTACATCATATGTGGCTACTAAAGATTATGTCAGACTTGGCAATGAGCAGGTTTGTGACATACTTGGAGTGGGAGATGTGCAGTTGAAGTTTCAGAATGGCTCTTCTTTATGGCTCAAGAATGTCAGACATGTTCCAGCAATCCGAAAGAGCTTGATTAGTACAGGGAAGTTGGATGATGCGGGTTATGTGACAGTTTTTGGGAACAGCGCTTGGAAGATCTCCAAAGGTTCGATGACTGTAGCACATGGCAGCAAGCCAGGAACTCTGTACACTTTACATGTTTCAGAGGTTAAAAACCATGTAATTAATGTGATTGAGCAGCCAAGTGTGTCACTGTGGCATCGTAGGTTGGGACATATGTCAAAAAGAGGAATGGAAATACTTTCTCATTATGGTTATTTGCCTGGCTTTTCATTTCAAAGAGTTTTGTGAGCATTGTGTTTATGGTAAGCAAACACAGGAACCGCACAGATCAGAGAGGAATCGTAGGGACGAACGGTTAGCTCTTGTACACAGTGATCTATGCGGACCAATGCCTAGTTTGTCACTAGGGGGAGCAGCGTACTTTTGTACATTCATAGATGACTATTCTCGCAAAGTATGGGTTTACTTCTTGAAGCACAAGGATGAGGTGCTCAAGGTCTTTAAGACATTCTTGCAGCTGGTGGAGAATCAAAGTGGTCAGAAGCTGAAGTGCTTGAGAACTGACAATGGTGGAGAGTACGTTTCCAAAGCTTTTCAAGACTTTTGTGAAGCAAAAGGGATTAAGCGGGAACTTACTGCACCATATAATCCTTCACAGAATGGGGTTGCAGAACGTATGAATAGGACCATACAAGAGAAGGTCAGAAGCATGTTGTCAAATGCTGAGTTGCCTGATGGATTTTGGGCGGAAGCAGTGGCTAGAGCAGTCCATTTGATCAACAGGTCTCCTAGTAGGGTTCTGGATAAGAGTGCAGTGGCCGAGATGCTATGGATAGGCAAGGCACCTTCGTATAAGCATCTCAGAGTCTTTGGTTGTGAAGCTTATAGCCATATTCCTAAGGAGTTCAGAAATAAGTTAGAACCAAAGAGTAAGAAGTGTATATTTCTTGGCTACGGAGAATCGGGCGAGATGGGTTACCGGCTTTGGGATCTTGAGTCCAGAAAGCTTATTCGTAGCAATGATGTGCATTTCAATGAAGCCAAGTTTCACGCTAAGCCAGAGAAGACAGAGGAGATCAGAAGAGTTGTCTTCAGGGAAGATGGACCTAGTGCTAGCACATCAAGACATCATGGTCAGGCTCAGGAACAGCCTATAGTGGCTAGAGAGGCAGAATCAGTTGTGGTGAGACGTTCTGAGCGTGTCTCCAAACCACCTGATCGTTATGTGCCATCTCTAAATTATGTCATGCTCACAGATTGCGGAGAACCATCTTGTTACAAGGAAGCATTACAAGTGGTTGACTCGAAAAAATGGCAGTTGGCCATGCAGTCAGAGATGACAGCTCTGCATAAAAACCAGACATGGAAGTTGGTTAAATTACCACAGGGCAAAAAGGCTCTACCTTGTAAATGGGTTTACAGGTATAAGATCACCGCTCATGATAGTCAGCCAAAGTACAAAGCAAGGCTTGTTGCCAAGGGCTTTAAGCAAGAACAAGGCATTGACTTTGATGAAGTCTTCTCTCCAGTGGTCAAGATGACTACATTGAGATGCTTTCTTGCATTGGTTGCTATATTGGATTTGGTGTTGCACCAAATGGATGTCAAGACAGCGTTCTTGCATGGTGATTTAGATGTGGAAATTTACATGCAGCAGCCAGAAGGGTTTGTTGAGAAAGGCATGGAACATTTGGTGTGCCAGTTGTTAAAGAGTCTTTATGGCTTAAAACAATCACCGAGGGCATGGTACCATAAGTTCCACCAGTTTATGCTTTCTCAAGGCTACAAACGTAGTGAGTTCGATCACTGTCTATATACAAAGAAGGCTAAGGATGGCAGTTGGCTGATCCTTATTTTGTATGTGGATGACATGTTGATTGCTGGCAAACACTTGGAAGAAATTTCAGCTTTGAAGTCAAAGATGGCAAAATCGTTTGACATGAAAGACATGGGTGAGGCAAGTCATATACTTGGTATGTGCATTGAGAGAGACAGATCAAAGAAGTTGATTTGGTTATCTCAAACAGAGTATATTGACAAGGTTTTGCAATGTTTCAATATGGAGAAGGGAAAGGCATTGAGTGTTCCATTGCCACCATATGTGAAACTTAGCAAACAAGATTGTCCTGTGTCTGAGGAAGAAAAGGCTGAAATGGATAAGATTCCATATGCGTCTGCAGTGGGTAGTTTGATGTATGCAATGATTGCTACACGTCCGGATATTGCATTTGCAGTGGGAGTGGTTAGCAGATATATGTCAAATCTCGGCAAGAAACATTGGGAGGCAGTGAAAGGTATCATGAGATACTTAAAACATACAAAGAGTATGCGCATATGCTATGGTAGTCAGGATTTGAGTGTCAGAGGATACACTGACTCAGATTATGCAGGAGACTTGGATAAGAGGAGATCTACATCAGGCTATGTCTTTACATTGGCTGGAGGTGCCATATCATGGCGATCTCGATTACAAGATTGTGTTACGCAGTCTACTACAGAAGCTGAGTATGTTGCAGCAAATGAGGCATGCAAAGAAGCTATTTGGCTTGGTAGATTGGTTGCAGACTTGGGAATCAAAGTAGATATGCCAGAGTTATATTGTGATAGTCAAAGTGCTATACAATTGGCAAAGAATCCAGTGTTCCATTCGAAGACTAAGCATATTGATGTCAAATATCACTTCATTAGGGAAGTACTTGAAGACAAGCAGATACAACTGCTGAAGATCCACACCAAGGACAATCCTGCTGATCTACTCACAAAGGGACTTCCAGGAGAGGGCTTTGTGCATTGTCGTGAGTTATTGGGCATTGGATAGATGGCAGCCATGTAAATCTTTGTACATTTATGTTCATAGATTTACAGTTACTTAAAGTGCCACATTGGACTTTAAGTGGGAGGTTGTTGGGATTAAAGCCCAAGTGGCCTCTTATGCGGATATGGCCGGCCGCCCGCCTAACTCACTTCCTCTAACTCTTTGTATATACTAACTTATACTTTGTGAATACTAAGATTAATTGGGAGATAACCCTTCTAACAGTTCTCTGCGTACTGTACTGTGTAAGCTCACTGTGTGTGTGTGTGTGTGTGTGTGTGTGTGTGTGTGTGAGAGAGAGAGTCGACCCACGCTCCGCTCCGCGACTTCAAGCCCTAGAGTGATGGGCGTATATACAATGCACGGGGGAAAAAACCTCCTAAAGAGGGAAAAAATGCCCCGGCGGTCCTAGTGTGTTCACACACATCACTACCACATGTATATGGTAATAGTGTTCCTCCTCTATTGGCATCTCCCCAACTCCATCCATCTGTGCAAATTGTGGTAGCACAAACTTCAGTTCTCCATTGAGGAAGGCTCGAGGAGCTGAGACTAGCTAAGGCTCTTTATATAGTTTGGACATGATGGTGGTTCTAACTTCTGAAGACATGAAATCCATCAATTTGGCAATGTTTAACGGCACCTTTTGGGCTTCAGTCCCTTGACGTGGGGAAGATAGGATCTCCATGTCATCGATAGGATCAAGTAGTCCCTCTAGAAACATTCTTTCTATCAAGAATGAGTACGCCCACTTTCCCATGACTTTAAGTCACTTTCTTCTTGGATGACACTAGATATGGCTAAGGGTCTATGGACTTGGTGAGGTTGTTGTTGCGTAGGGAACACGGTGTCTGTAATCTGGATCTGCCTAGGTGGTGGTTCTAGATCCTGGTTCAAGATCCTGGTTCAAGATCCCTTTGGGTACGTTCTACCAAACTCCTTAATTGCTTGACTCGCTCGATCTCCTCTGTAGGGTTTGGATAAGTTCCTATCTTCTTCTTGGATCCTGGCCATTGTGGCTAATGAAGATCTTCCTTGTTGGTTTCTATCTTAGTGGTCATTTTGGTCTCCATGGTTTCACATGAATCAGAATCCTCTTCAACGTCATTCATATATACGGGGTCGTCACCAGTCCCTATGTTGGCCTTTAAACTGGGGTCTGACTTTGCTGCTTTTTGCGATCTCTTTCTTCGTGTTTTCTTCTTTTTCTGAGATTGGGCAATTGATGCCGTGTCTCTTTCCTCAAGAATATAATTTTGTTTTTGGAGCATCGATCGTGTGAGTACATTTACTGATACCACATGTGTACTTTGTGATGGCTCCCCGATAACTTCAATCAAGTTTAATGGCGTGATCTTCAGTGCATTTGGATTATTTAGACATTGGGCAATCAAATGATCTATGCCACATCGATTACACATGAGTATCGGCATTGTAGACGTGCTCGCTTGATTGGTTTGCATTAGTGTGGCGTTCTTTTGTAGCCTAATAGGACACTCGGCTACATGATGTGGACCTCCACACTCATAGCATTGAAGAGGTGGTCTCTTAGCAGTGTAATTGATATTTTGGCCTCTTGCAGCAAGAGCAGCTACTTGATATACAGGTTTGACTTGTCCCCAATAGTCCTCCATGTAGTATTGTGGACTTTCTTCAAGTACATCCAGCCCATATGAAATATTAGGATCTATATCTTCCTCACAGCCTTCCAAACAAGAAATAGATGACTCGTAACCCACTTGATTCACATAAGTGATTCTCGGATGTGGTGGTTGCGGTCCTAGCACTGAAGGTGGTAAAGGTGTTGTTTGAACAACATTTTGGGCCCTAGGGACCATGTGTTGTGATGTTTGTTCAAGAGGTGGGTCCGGCATCAATGCAGGCACTTGAGGCGTGTCTGTCCATGCTAAGGTTGGTCTATTAGCCATCGCGCGCTTAAATACTATGCAATCCTTAGCTTGATGACCATACCTTCCACATGCATTGCAATTCCCATTGAATTTTACTCTAAAAGTAGGGCATTCACTGGTACTATGCGGTCCATAGCATATTGAGCACCATTGTTGCTCCCTTCTTGGATACATATGATTGTTTTGCGGAGCACGATTGTCTCTAAGACTCTCTTGAATAGCCTTGGTGAGATCTGCTAAAGTCATCTTAGATATCTTTGGCTCCTTAGCAATAGGCTTTAGGGTCATTGGCTGATGCCCTGATGCTTGCGAGCTAATAGATTTAGGCTCAACAGACACTCTTTCTCCTTGAATCATTAAATTATCCTCCAATTGGATCGCATTGGTGATGACTGCTTCCCAAGTGGTGATATCTCTAATGACTAGGCCATTGTAGATATCCTCATGTCGTAATCCCCTAATGAATCTATCAAGCAATTGATTATTGTTGAAGCGCTCATTTGGATTACAACGAGAATTCAAATGCTTCAAGCGACTAATAAAGTCTCTCACCGACTCTCCTTCCTCTCGTTGGGCTTTCTGGAGTTGAGAGGCTACACCCCAAAGTACTCCCTCTCGTATGTATTCTTTCAAGAACAGTCTCCTAAGAGTAGGGTAAATCGTTTTTTCTTCCACCCTTAGGGTTCTATCCAATCTCCTGCCTTCCCACCTAAGGTTAGGCTTAAAGCGTTACTCTTATGCAGGTCATTGTGTTCTCCTAGAGAATCGCATATTTGTTCAAACACTTCGATATGCTTTCTCACATCCCCGTCTCCAATAAATTTTTGTGTGAGCTTGGCTATTTGTACTGCCTTACTTCTAGGCTCTCTATCAGGCGTGTTATGCATATTCTTAGCAATAGATCGACCAATAGCTTGAGCAAATGTTGCCAAGTCACCTAAGTGAGTAGGCACCGTGGGTGAAGGCGCTGCAGAGACTACATGTGGAGTAGGTATTGGCATCGGGCTTGGCGCATAGGAAGCCTTTGGGTTCCACGTTGGGTACGATCTTGTGCCAGGTGGTGGTCCAAAGCTCATATGTGTGGCCCTAGGCATAGTAGACGTCGGATGTGACATGATAATTCTAGCCGGTATAGTCCCCTGGAAATAAGAACTTGGGTGTTGTGTTTGTGGAGCATAGGTAGTTGAAATAATGGGAGGAGTAGGGACTACATGAGTACAAGGACCCATGGGTGTATACGATTGGTACACACTTGTAGGTACTATTGCAGGCATTGAGCTACCAGGTAGCGGTGCTTTACTAACAAATAAGGTCCATGGCATGTTTCTTGGCATGCTCATCATTGGGGTAGGCATGGTAGCCATGGTGTCATCAAGGGAAAGATGAGCTAGACTTGGAAAGGTGAAGCTATCACTTGTGGGCTCAGATTGCACTGAGACTCCTGGAGAAACAACATATGGAGGATCCATCGGACGTACCGAAGGAGTCTCATTTTGCGATAAGGTCGGTTGATTAGCCTTTCCTATATCCAAGAATCTCATGAGACCAGTTGAAGGCATGTTGATCCCCTTGTTCTGTCTCTCTAACTCGATAACGCTATGGATGACCTCACAAACTCTTTGTTGTTGATCCTCCACACTAGTAGCACCCATTGTGGATTGTAGGACATCTAACCAACCCACGTGATAGGTGTGACCTATGTATAGGTCGGTCAAAGTTTCCGTTTGTAGTTCGTACTCCCAGTTCTCATTTAAGAACACTCCATCTAGGATTGAGGTACTAGGGGTGTCCTTTGAGCTAGATGCAATGTTGATTTCTAGGGGTTGGCCCTTAGCGATTGCTAAGTCAGGAGCACTCAATTGCTCTCTTAGCATGGATATTGACATAGGGGCTTTCTCTCTTAACTCTCTTCGTTGCTCCGCCTTGCGTAAGCTCTCAATTTCCTTTTTCCTCGCTGCAAGGATATATCGCTCAAACTCTTGCACTTCGACAAGGCTTCTACCATCGGGTAATATGACCTCGGAGGGAAATAACTCTGAAGAGTTAGGAGGTGCAGTGAATGAAGTATTCACGTGCACATTCTCTAAGGGTATCGGGTCTACGTTGGTCATGAATGGAGAATTTACTTCCCCACCCCCCTCATTTACATCATTAGCTCCATGTTCGGAGCGAGTGGCTCTACTAAAGGTTTCCTTCAGGCGGCTAAGCACGCTCGGTCCGGACCGTGGGCCCATGGCATGCATGTCTTGGCTTGAGCTATCAGGATTAGGCATTGGGAAACCCTCCATGACGTCATAGTCAGAGTAAGAGTCACTAGACGCTATGTTTGGGTCTTGGTTTTTACTGCCTTGGGTCCCCGCCGAGGGCCCGGAACCTAAAGTAGGTGGATATTGAGAACTCGCGTAAGTCGAAATTCTCTCTAGTTGCTCTGTCTCTAGCACACGACCAGAGCGCAGATGCATGTGCCTTTGGCACCCTACAAGCGTCGGCGATTAACCTCGAAGGTTAACCGCTTACCTTTTTTAAGCGTCCGTTTTCACTCGTGTTTTTTTACGTTTTTAATGTTTGATTTTTTTGATTAAAGTGTGTGATAGCTCGAAACGAGCGTATCACTTAGAGGGTCGCCGTGTGCTTTACAACACAATTCGAGCATCTGAAGTTCCATTGGTCCTCAAAAAATCGATTTTTAGCTACGTGTGAAGCTAAATTCGTAATTTTAAAGGGCGATAGATGTCTAAGCCTGAGCGTGAGCTTGGGCTTGCGTCTCGGCTTGGGTCTAGGAGATATTCTCGATCCCGGTCCTACCTTTAAAAAATTTATTTTTAAAAATTTTATTTTTTTAAAAAATAAAAATAAAAATAAAAGGATAAGGTTGCCGCGGCCTGCATGAGAGCACACACACACTCTATCTACCTACTTCTAACTAATACACCTACTGTTATACACTAACACACTCTATTAGCTCTCACAGATCTACTTCCTACTTACTGTAAACAGAAAACTAACAACCTTAATACACAGAGAATAAACACAGTACTTTTGAAAACTCCATTAACAAAAAAAATTCACAGTACAATACCAAATCCTTCTTCTCAACACACACACACTCCTTCCCTACCTTTCCTACAATTGAAATTGCACCACAAAAGAAGCACAGAGTGCCATTCAAGCTTAGTGTATGGCATTCCTCGACAGCGGCGCCAAAAATGTGCGCGTATGTCGCACGTGTCAATGCAAGGAACTTACCGATACACCGCGTGCGAGCCACAAATGGCTCCAAGCACACAACAAGCCTAAACTAGTAAGCTCAAAGATGACTATGGTGTGTCACTCACCGCTCTACGCTTGCTTCGTGGAGGATTCCTCGCCGCGAAGAAGAGGGAGACGCCGCTATGCCGCACTCAACTGCCTCGTCGCCGTCGTGCCGCCGCAATGCTCGATCGCACTCTCTCTCTCTCTCTCTCTCACACACACACACACACACACACGCATACACACACACACACAAGGAGATGAAGAAGAAGAAGATGGAGATGGAGCAAGAGCACTCTTCAATTGCACAAATGAGAGAATGAGTGAATTTTAGGTTTAGTTGACTTTTATATGAGCTCACCCCATTCACACTTGGGCGCCCATGCTTAGCCAACTAATCCCTTGAATGTTCCAGTTAGAGTGCGCCTCTCATCGGTACCTGACTCTACAAGTAAATAATACAACGTCCGTCGTAGGTGATAGGGTGTCCGTGAGCCGTGAGGGTTAACACCCACAGACTTACACCCTGCACCTGAACATTTCAAATACACCACAGAGGAATGTAAGGTTGTGTATACAAAGGCTCAAAGAAAACATATTGATGGGAGCAATGGAGTCTATGACGGTACAACGATAGTTCAGGAAATAGAGTTAGCAGACCCAGGAGAAGAGTCTAAACTTGTTTTCATTGCCCAAGATCTGACAGAGACTGAGGAGTATACTTAAAGAACTTCTCAAGGAATTCAAGGATATATTTGCCTGGACATATCATGATATGAAAGGTGTTCCACCTTCCGTGGTGCAACATACAATTCGCCATGAATAGCATGGCTAAACCAGTTCAGCAACGACCCTACCCAATGAATCCTAAATATGCAAAAGTCGTTCCAAAAGAGATTGAAAAGCTTGTGGAATGCGGATTCATATACCCTATTGAGCACTTAGAATGGGTGTCTCCAATAGTGATTGTGCCAAAAAAGAATGGGAAACTCAGAGTGTGCATGGATCTCAAGAAGGTCAATGCCGCCACTAGGAGGGACCCTTACCCCTTGCTATATTTAGAACATGTGTTTGAAAGAGTTGCAGGGAAAGAAGCTTATAGCTTTTTAGATGGGTACTCTGGCTACAATCAAATCACAATTGCATTGGAGGACCAAGCTAAAACAGCCTTTATAACCGAATTTGGAGTGTTTGCATTTTGTGTTATGGCTTTTGTCTTAACCAATGCCCCTGCTACCTTTTAAAGATTAATAAACACTGCTTTTAGAGAATATTTAAGGGAGTTTTGTGAAGCTTTCTTAGATGACCTTTGTGTTTATTCCTCTTGGAAAGAGCATCTATCATGCTTACGAAAAGTGTTTGAGAAGTGTAGATTGTATCGCATCTCCTTAAACCCTTTCAAATGCCAATTTTGGGTTAAACATGGAGTCATTTTAGGGCATATAGTGTCCAAAAATGGGATTTCCACAAAGAGAGCAAAATTAAAGCCATTGCTGAATTGCCACCACCTACAAACTATAAAGGAGTTCAAAGGTTCATGGGCCATGTTGGTTATAACCGACGGTTTATTTTAAACTTTGCCGAGATAGCTCGTCCTTTGTACAAGCTTCTTATTGAATTCCAATGGACTGCGGAGTGTGACCATGCTTATGAGTCATTGAAAAAGACCTTGACTAGCGCTCCTATTCTACGAGTGCCCGATTGGAATGTAATTTTCCATGTGCATATTGATGCATCGAAATTTGCTATTGGGTGTGTTTTATTTCAACCAGGAGAACATAAAATGGACTACCCCATTAGCTTTGCAAGTCGTCAATTGAATGATGCCAATAGAAACTACACCACTATAGAGTGAGAAGGTTTAGGTATGATTTATGCAGTGAAGAAATTTCACTACTACCTTCTGGCCAACAAGGTTGTGTTCTATGTTGATCATCAAGCCTTGTTGTATCTAGTAAATAAACTTTGTTCCACGAGAGGAATTACACGATGGTTGTTAATTCTCCTTGAGTTTGATTTTACTGTTGTGGTGAGACCTAGTAAAAGACATGTCATGGTGGATCATTTGTCTCGCATACCCAATGGTGAAGCCCCTATTGGAGTCGATGATGAGTTGCCCGATACTTCTCTATTCCTAGTCGAAACCATACCTGAATGGAGTGAGAAGATTGTGAACTTTCTAGTTAATGGTTTTCCACCCAAAGAGCTTCGTAAAGACATAGCTCGAAAACTCTGAAAAGAATGTGAACCTTACTCTCTCATTGCAGGAACTCTCTACAGGCTAGGGAAGGATGATATTCTTTGACGTTGTGCCCGTGAGGATGAGTATTTATACATACTGCAAGAAGCCCACATGGGTATAGCCGGAGGACATTTCTAAGGGGAACTAACAACTAGAAAGGTGCTACAATCAGGCTATTGGTGGCCTACCTTATTCAAGGATGCATCACTTTTTGCAAAAGGATGTGATGAATGCCAACGTTACAAGATCACACAACAAAAGGATAGGATGCCCTTACATCCTGTTAAAGTGACTCAACCATTTGAAAAATGGGGTTTGGACTTTGTAGGCCCAATTAGTCCGACAGCTCGTAGCACTCAATCTAGATATATTATCGTTGCCACTGACTATGTGACAAAGTGGACGGAAGCCAGGGTGACACGTAAAGCCGATGCGAGGTCAATTGCCAAGTTTCTCTTTGAGAAAATTATTACAAGATTTGGTTGTCCCTTTGAGATTGTGAGTGACAATGGTACTCATTTTATAAATGGAGTAATAAAAGAACTCACTACCAACTTTATGATAGCTCACCATAAGTCCACACCTTATTATCCACAAGTAAATGGCCAAGCTGAGAGCACCAACAAGACCTTAATGTCTATCTTGACCAAAACGGTGGAAGCTCATCGCACATATTGGGATTTAAAGCTTACATCAGCTTTATGGGCTTATCATACTACGTACAAAGTGGCCATTAACTGCACACCATTTAAGATGGTGTATGGCCAAGAAGCGGTTATGCCATGGGAGTTTGTCATTCCTAGTCTTCGAGTAGCTTCTCAAGAAGGTTGGGATGGTAACCCCTTGGTTGAGCGATTATATATCCTTGAAAGGCTAGATGAAGAGAGGCAATTAGCTGTGCAAAATGCACTTGTGGAGAAAGATAGGAGGAAGAAATGGTTTGACTGTCATCTAAAGAACAAAGATATCAATGTTGGTGATAAAGTCCTTATGTATGGAGTGCGTAACGAAAAAAAAAAGTTGAAATATGCAGGAAGAGGACCATATAGAGTATGTGAGATCACCCCACAAGGAACCATTCATGTGGAGACTCTTGATGGAGTTGAAACCATGGGATTCCTCAATGGGAGAAAATTTAAAAGATATTATGATCCTTTAAGCCAAGAGAAGCTACGTGCCATCCATACAAAAAAAGCAGCCAAGGCACAAATAGAATTGAAGAAGATACAAGATAAAGCTGAGGCTAAGGAGCGACAACAACGCATAAGACGAAAATGAGAGGCTAACCTTGGAGTCACACATGCATTCCACGCTGAAACCGATGAGGATTGGTTGGACTCTGACACACCTCTATGATACCCTATTGAGCTAAACAGCACCTATAGAAAAGTGTTATATAATGCCTTATTGGACATGGGTGCTAAATATAATCTGCTATCATATGAGGTGTGGTTTCAGTTAGGGAAGCCACTTCTATCTGAGAGTATTATCCAAGTCAAGGATGTCAACAAGAAAAAAACTTTGGTTTTTGGAGTCTGGCACACTTCTGTCAGTTATGACAATGGGGTTGTAGCTCAAGGCTTTTTGTTCATGCTTGTTGGAACTATGGAGGGTAATATAAACCTAGGATGCACGTGGATGATAGCCACCAAATGCACTATTGATTGGGGGACAGGGGGTGTCACAACACAGAAACCAACTCTTAGCCCTGCCACTCAAGCCATAGTCCCTGAGATATTGCCTTTTAAGAAAATAAAACCCAAAACATTGCATGTCCAAGAGATTGAACCATATGTTACATAGCCCAACTCTCTAGAGCTTCAACTGATGTAGTTGAAATAAAGCTTGAGACACACAAGACCCATCCCAATATAACAAAGAAAACATAGGTGGGTCCCTAAAGCTTCTTTAGCTACCATAGCCAGTGCTAAAAGACAGGAGCCTAGTAAGAGACGTCCCATTCGCCCCAAGAAATGTAAAGAAATGTTGCGCTAGATTCCTAAAAAACTATTGGAAGCCCAAGGCTACTATAAAGGAAATGATCAAATCTGGGTGCCAAAACATAAATTGTGCTCTTACTTGTCACCAAGCCCATGTGAGCTCAATCCCGTGGCTCCAAAACAAATTGAAGATCGCGAAAAGGAAAAAATCACGGAATGCTACACTGCAGCTAGTTTGGGTACCAAAGAAAGAACGATTTGTTCCATCTAGCTCAGGAACAGGGAAATCAAATGAAGCTTCTTGCTCTTCATGTAGTTCCTATATGAAAATAGAAGCTTCGACACAACCTCCACCTACCATTGTACATATCCATACAAGCAAGAAAGAGTTTGCACCTCCCGTTGTAAGTTCACCACCTACAACAATGTTGCAAATAAAATCATGGGAGAGTACCTTACCACCCTTGCAACCAGATAAAACGCATAGGGGGGTCGAAAACTATTGGTTAAAGCCTTCACCCATAACAACTTGGAACAATTGGTTTCAAAAGGTGATGACATCATTCCAAAAGGTATGATCTACCCAAGGAAGGGGGGAGTGTTTGCTGACATCCATCATTCACTTGCTTCCCTCTCAACCTTCCTCCTTGACCTCTTAATCTCCAATCTTAAAGAATGTATATATAAAGCCTTATACTCACAAAAACAAGATAAAAAAGTAAAAGAGCAAGAGATATAACACAAAATCATAAAAACACATTATGCACAAGAACACGACCCTTGTAATATTTGCACTCTAACCATCATCTATTTGCGTGTACAGATATGGCTAGTACACTAGAGTCATCCACTCCTGCCTTGGGTGAGAGGTACCCTTGTTACTTTTCACAAATGTTTCACATGGTCTTTCCGGTGCTTGACTGCGAATGGGATTTGGTAGGGACACTAGCATGTGAGAGGAATTTCGAGGAGTTAGAATGGCTGATACGTCTCTGGACCACGACTGATCCATACTTAGTAGAGAGTGTATCTCCCATTGCACAAGCCTACCCTTTTGACCAAGATGACTATAGGCGTTTAGTGACCTTCTTCGTAAACATGGGTGCCTCTGATGAAGAAGAAGATTTACATGGGCACATATGGTCTCACGGATGATGACTTTGTTTTTCTCGACGACGAGGATGGGGGTTTAGCCCTAGGGTTTCCCCCCAATCTCTACAATATCCTATTCCAGGTTAGGGTTCTTTATGTTTTTTTAATTGTGTTCAATAAGTGTTGGTACTTTTTCCCATTGATGTGCCTCCTAGAGGTATTCTTTGTGTTTCCTAGTGTGTACAGGAACGTGTTGCTGTTATTAGGATTTGGTGGAATCTTTCTCTCGTTCGCACCTCAAATCAAGCGCGACCATCAACACAAACAGGTGTTTCTTGTCCATTAGCATTGCCCCTTATCTTTTTACATCCATGTTTGTCTGCTTTAATTGTGATTGGTAGCATAATATTCAGTGCATTTGCTTAGTATCAAACATTAAATTCAATGTAATTTTTTGTCATAATCACTTGTCTAGGTTTAAAAATCAAGCAGTCCGACTAAGCTAGTTTGACCAAGCTAGGTGTTAAAGATCTTCTCTTAATACCATGGGGAATGCCTTCCTAATAATTAATGGTTACTTAGGTTCTTAATTCGATTTAGGCAGCATTGTGTGAAATGTACTAGGGATTTCTAGTGGGCTTAGTCCCTATTGACCTTTAGCTGAAGTATTATAAAGGGAGTTTACTAGTGTGATGAGCCTGGGGAGGGTAACAGTGTTATATGACCCTCCCAAAAGTTACAAAATTAAAATGCTGAAAACGAACAAACAAAAAATCAAAGTGCCAAAATGTAAAATCTTAAGCTAGAAGAGAAACCTCAGCTTGACTTGGTGCTCCACTCACATGTATCGCCTATGGTACTAGAGCCCTAGAGGTTCCCAGTGTGGGCGCTTTTCCTTGAAAAGCAAAAAACCCAAGGCATACAAAATAAGCACACACATCAAAATTGAAACAATGTGAAAAGACTTTGGGGGGTCAAAGAAAAGTAAATAAGTCAAGCGATGATTTCATGAGCAATTTTTTTATCGTAGCTTAACTACAAGGTCTTCTAGGTATAGCCTCTAGTCAGCCCTCGGACATGAAATACTTGGCTATCGCGATTAAACAACTTAGTTGACCAGAGAAAATTGAGAAGCTTGCCCATGGTATTAACAATGGATCTCTAGTGTCTTTCGATCGTTAAATTAGCGACCCCAGACTTGTTTAATTTTTTACCTTTATATCTGTTTATGCATTTGATTATATTGCAATTTAATGTTTATTGCTGACAAATAGTTTAAAATTCTGTTACCAATCAAAATGTTTTCTTACAAATGCATATGCCTTTTAATTGTATATGAGAATGCAATTACTGTGCCAATGTTGTTTGATTTTGCAGTGATTGAAGAAGGTTAAGGACATTCATCTCAAATGCTCTTCCACCTCGACGAACGAGCTTCAACTCAATAGATTCCGAGGACGGAATCTACATCAGGAAGGGGGGCATGTTAACCCTCATGCACATTCCTATCACCTACGACGGATGCTGTATTATTTATTTGGTAGAGTCAGGTACCGGGCTTGTCGGTCCAATAGGAAAAGGGTAAGAGTGATCACCGATGAGAGGTGCACTCTAACTGGAACATTCAAGGGATTAGTTGGCTACGCATGGGCATCCAAGTGTGAATGGGGCGAGCTCATATAAAAGTCAACTAAACCTAAAATTCACTCATTTTCTCATTTGTTCAATTGAAGAGTGCTCTTGCTCCATCTCCATCTTCTTCTTCCTCATCTCTTGGTGTGTGTGTGTGTGTATGCGTGAGAGAGAGAGAGAGAGAGAGAGAGAGAGAGAGAGAGAGAGAGAGAGAGAGAGAGAGAGAGAGAGAGAGAGAGAGAGAGAGAGCATTGTGATGGCGGCACGGCGGCGGCGAAGCGGTTGAGCGTGGCACGACGGCAACTCCTTCTTCTTCGCGGCGAGGAATCCTCCACGACAGTAAGCGTAGAGCGGTGAGTGACACACCATCGCCATCTTTGAGCTACTATTTTAGGCTTGTTGTGTGCTTAGAGCCATTTGTGGCTCGCACACAGTGTATCGGCAAGTTCCTTGCATTGAAACGTGCGACATACGCGCATATCACTAGACGCAATATGTGGGTCTTGAGTGGTACTACCTTGGGTTCCAGCTGAGGGCATAGAGCCTAAGGTGGAGGAATAATTAGTGCCCACGTAAACAGAGACACTCTCTATGTGATCATCCTCTAGCACACAACCAGAGCATAGGTGCATGTGACCTCAACACTTTAGAAGTGTTGGTGAGTGTCGTGAAGGCCGCTTACCTAGTTTTTTAGGTGTTTACAATCCAAATTTTTTTGTTAATTTTGGTATTTTTTTAAAACCAAGCCATGAAATATGGCGTGTGATAGCTCAAAATGAGCGTCTTACCTAGAGGGACATTCCGTGCTTTACAGCCCCCGATTCGGGTACATAAAGCCCTTGGAGTCCTAAAAATAGTCTTTTCCTAGTCGGGGAGAAGGCTAGAATTAGTAAGTCCAAAGGGTGAGTGCGAAGGGGATGGTGGAGGACTTGAGGAACTTTTCCCACATGCCCTCCCTTCAGTTGAGGTCCTAGTCTTTATATATATATAATAGTGTGTATACTATATCATAAGATTGAGGACTGAGGCCTGGGCCTGGGCTCGGGCTCGGCTCGGGGGAATGATTGTGAACTTGATCCTTCCTTTTAAGATACAAAATTTTTAATTTTCTTTTTGTTTTTGAATTTTCTTTTTGGTCTCAATATTTCCAAGCGTTTTTTTTCTTTTTGTAGAAAACTTTTTTTCAAAAAATCTTTTTTTTTTTGGTGGATAATGTTGCCACGTGGGTGCCGAGCTCACACGCGCACTCAGTAGCTCCTAGCAGCTCTGTCTAACCTCCTTGCGACTAACAAAGTTAATTAACACTAATTACCTTTGCTCACACACTGTCTAACACAGTAAGCTACACATTGTCTACACTAACTAGTGCACACTATCTACACTTCCTAACACAACAAACTGCTCACTCACAGACTACTCAATCTACTCACTGTCTACTGCACATTACAGATCTACATTTAACAGATTCGCTAACACCTGCACGTAGGAGATCTAACAAATCTAACAAAAACAAGTACACTGCAGCACTTAACAGAGCTTACAAATCCTGCACCTTTCAGCCACTAACAGAAGCTAACAAAATTTGATAAAACTGCACATTACAGCCACTTAACAATTCTTACACAACTCAGCAAAAAACCAGAAATGGCAGAAGTGAAGGCTTCCTAAGGTAGCATTGAGTGCTCCTCAAGCTTAGTGCAAGGAAGTCCCCGACAACGACACCAAAAATGTGCGCTTTGCCGCACATGTCGGAGGCTGGGAACTTGCCTGTGCATTGTGTGCAAACCTCAAAAGGCTGCAAGCACACAACTAGACAGTTCTAGCAAGCTCAAAGGGGCAAGGGTGTGTCACTCACCGCTCAATGCGTCTGTCGTGAAGGGTCATGTGCCGCGAAGAAGAAGGAGCCGCCGTCGCCGCGCTCGACCGCGCTCAACCGCCTTGCTGCCGTCGACGCCGTGGCAATGCTCTCTCTCTCTCTCTCAAGCATACACACACACATACACACGTGAGCACACAAAAGGAGAAGGAGACAAAGATGGAGCAAGAGCACTTTTTAGCTTGCCCCTCCAAGAATGAGGATTTTTAGGTCAAATGGACCTTCTATAAAGAGTTTGACCCATTCACACATGGGCGCCCACAATGGTCGGTCATTGCAACTACTGAAAAAATAAGATAAGTGGTGCACCTCTCATCGGTGATCACTACACACCTATTGGACTAACAAGCCCGGTCCATGACTCAACCAAATAAATAATAAGGCGTCTGTTGAAGGTGATAGGGTGTCCGTGAGGGTTAACACACAATGATATCCCACTCAAAAACTTTGTGGTATAGGGCACCCTACGTATGACATGCCAAAGTGGAAGATGGATGCAAAGAGTCAGGCTGGCCAACAGTCGGTGCCTTCTTAAAAGAGGAAACAAGGTACTCCATTAATGTGTCTCATGTAGAAATCATGAGAAATCCAAATGGTTGACTTCAAAGAGTTGTAATGACATAATCTACTTTAGCCAAAAGGAGGAGAGAGTTGTGGTATCAATAAAGGACCATGGTTAATTCCATCACATAGGAGTTGAATCGTCTTTGGGAAAGATACCATCTAAATTGGTCTAAAAAATGGATTTGATTAGCATCTAAGGATTTTGTCGTGACACATAATTGAGGAAACAAGTGCTAGTGTCAGCCCCATAGACTCATATTCTCTTGATGTGGAATATGTGTCATATAGTGATGCTAGTAAACATGACATTCGTCAAGTACAAGAAGTACCTGGATGTGGAGATAACTTGAAACACTCAATGATAACGAGGGAGAGAGACCCTCATAAACCCTATTTCACACTGGCTAAATTGAACTCCATGAGTTCCTAGACCATGTTGTACACCTTGTGACTAACAACTCATGCCAAAAATGATTGCCACGGTACATGCCTATGTTATTCGTAAGAGAGGTGACCACGAAAGTGTATAAAATACCCAGAGTGGACCCCACAGTTCCATGATAAGGAAAAGTAATGTGTGTTGGGCAACAATGTCATGCAACTAGAATAAACCCTTGGTTTCTTTTTGTCTTGCCTTGCCAACCTGAACCCCTTGGTCGGTATTGCCCATGTTGTACACAATCTGTGCCAATGAATTACCATGAAACCTCAAACAAGCCTTTGGCAAACACTAGGGTCGATACACCTAGGGTTCTTGTAGTGAGAAAGACGTATCGGAGTCGGTAGAATTTAAGATACTTAGAATTGTGTTGGCAGATGAGAAAACATGACCTTTTGGTCATGTACATAAAGAGCTAAGGGGATGAAACAATTGAAGAATATGCTTCCCATGTGGAAAGCTCACATGAAGCATGAAAAAATGAATTATATGTCAAGGAAAAGTACCATATACTTACCACCACGATGGAAGGGCTCTTGGGAAGAAAGAAGGTAAAGGTGCATCACCCGAAATCCTTCCTTCTATTGATCACCCATTTTCGTGACATGTGAACTAAATACAAAAGTATAGATTAGTAAATATAACAAACCACTTATACTAGCTTGTACTAAGACTCCCTGTTTACTTTTGATCGCACGCCAAAGCTGACAAGATTGGTTTGAATTGTTAAAAAGTGATTATGTTTTGTGAATCATATTCACCATAAGATCTTACCTATACATTGGCTCATGGCCATAGATTGTGATACACCTAGAGCCCGCCCTATGTATCAATATAAGCCCCTTGGTCTGGTACATGCCGTCACTTCTCGGATAATCGGTTATATACACTTGATCTCCAAGTTCGTTTGCTGACAACATATCACAAACTTTGGAAGCGACGATGCCAGAGGCATAAAATAGGAAGCCTTGCTTGAGATTAGTTTGTGCCCCAATGCCTTGTGCGGTTATGGAAAGCAAGGAAGTGGAATGGAAATGGCCTATGAACTTTGAGAATAGCGGAATTAGGAGAATCAGAGTGAGCATTTTTGTGAGACTACTTTGAGAACATAGAGGATGAACTTAATTAGCAGTAGCAACATAACCATAATACTTAATTAACTTGGCATGAACAATACCTTTGCAAGACAGAGAGTTTAGAGAACTTGACAACAGCTGAGGACCGAATTTATGTGGAGCCGGTCCCCCCTCCAATAGGCTTTTGTATTATAGATTCTCCATCAAGAGAGACTTGGTACAATACAATCTTTGTGTTCATTGTGACCTAATGGAGATGAAAAGCTTCATGTATCACGAGCATAACATAGACTTTGTAAAAAGCATTAACCATCCCCGGCCTCAGTCCCAAGGCCTTAAACACCTTCAAAGGTGGAGAGAGCTAGCAAGGAATAAGGATAGGGAAGAGGAAGAAGAAACATTCATAGGAGAATGAAATAGTTCCTCACTTATCATCACTCTTCTTGCTTAGCATACATAATAGCATAGTAATGAAGATGGAGAAGATGGCAAGCTTAAGCATTGGAGCATGGCTCTTGGTTGGATTTGCATTCCATAGCCAAGAGTGTTGGTGTAGGCTCTTAACTTCTCTACAAGCTTGGAGAAGGAGATGGAGCTCTTGGACTTTGCACCTCACACAATGAGAGAGAGAGAGAGAGAGTACCCCCCAAGATAGCCCCCTTCTTGCTTTGGTTGACCCCCTCTTCTAGCACTAGTTGCACCTGAATGGACCTCCTCAAGCCTGGCCAATCACAAGCTTAGTGCATATCAAGCAACAAGGGTAGCATTAGGACAAGTGTCCTTCTTACCCCTTTGAGAGAGAGGGATCGAATAATGATTTAAAAATTAATTAAATCAACCACTTTCTCATTGGATCCCTTGAGAGGCCAACCAATAGGCTCTAGAAACCTTATGAGGGCAACATGGCGAGGAGCTACATGTGTCCATGTTGTCTCCTTGGTCTAGGCTTGCCTTGTGTGAGGGTATATGTGTTCTCTCTTATGCCCCTACTTGTAGGGCTTGCCTGTCATAATAATCAATATCTAATTCTCCTAAATGATTTTCTCATATTAAACTGATCATTTAATGTGGGAAAGTTCCAGGGGAGAAAAAGCTAGAATATTGGTTAAGCTAGCAGACCGGCCACAGTAGGGATCCAAAGGAGGAAAAATAGGGATCCAAAGGGTGGGCCATCTGCAAAAGAGCCATGTGCAACAATGGGCTAAAAAGACCCTAAGGTTCAGCCCATTAAGACTTCCAAAATGCTAAGGTTCCAAAATTCAAAGGTTGTGTCCAAAGGGTTAAAGCTTAGGATAAATTGGGTGGTTTGTGTACTCTCCAAAGTCAACACACATCCCTACACATGAGGGGGCGAGCCCTAAAGGTAGGGGGATGAGAGAGAAAGACTAAAAAACTTACACACACACACAAGCTCCCATTTGAACACAAAGGGCATAAAGGACACATGTCAGATGCCTAAGCTAGTTGCTCCCAAAGTGTGCTCAATTCCTATTGGATGACCCTTGAAGTGGACCAATGAGAATTAGGCTAGAGTAAATTTAGTCTAATTAATTTTAAAACACTTAATAAAAAGAACCAATGAAAATTAAGTCTCCTGGATGATTATTGGATAGCCCGTAAAGGGGTCCAATAGGAATTGAGCAGCCCAATGGGCTACTTAATTCCTATTGGCCAGAATGGGGAAAGGTCCAATGGGGATTTAATTCATTTAAATCAATTAAGTTTAATTGATAAAGCTCTCTCAAAAAGGGAAAGAGGGACACATGTCAGAAGGCTCTTCAATTTACCCCTATTTTCCAATTGGCTAAGCTTGGCACTGTCCAATGGGGAGTCTGCAAGAGCAAATAGCAAGAGGGCTCGCCCAAGAGAGAGAGGGGGCTGATTTTTGCAAGGCATTATCACACACACACACACACACTCATACAATCTCATGTGTGAAGAAAGAGAGACTATCTCTTCCCAAACTTTAATGGAGAGCTCATCACCTACTCCAAGCTTGTGAGATAGAAGCCTACATCGACACACTCTTGGCATGTGGATGCAAATCAAACCAAGAGCCAAGCTTCAATGCATGCTCATCTCATCTACCATGCTAATTACTAAGCTAAGCTATGCTAATATGAGTGATTATGTGAGGAGATGTACATCTTTCTCGTAAGATACTCCTTCTTCCTCTCAATCTACTCTCATACCCTGCTAGCTCTCACCATCTTCGAAGGTGTGTGAGGTCTTGGGTCTGAGACCGGGGATAATTGATGTTGTGTTTGCTAAGTGTTTTTCTTAGTGCATGAAGCTTTCATCTTCATTGCATTAGCTAGTCTTGAAGGAACACAAAGAATTGTATTGTACAATGTCTCTCTTGATGGGAGAAACCATAATACAAAGCCTTTTGGAGGGGGGACCGGCTCCATGCAAATCCGGTCCTCAACTGTTGTCAATAGCTTAATTTCTCTCTCTTTTGAAAGTATTGTTCATTCTATCTAACTAGGTGTTATGCTTTTTGTACCCAAGCACTCTTGTAATTCTCATTAGGAATCTATTCTAATGAAATGCCCACTATGTTCATGATAATTTCCACTACACACAAGTTTTTAGGCCATTAAATGTTACATTGGTATCAGAGCACAAGGTTTCTCTTTTCTTGCTCAAGAAGGGAGGTCCTCAAGCTAGCTATAAATGGTTGGTATTATTAATTGCCTGTGAGTAAGTAGAATAGGGATTTTTCAGCCTTGCAGTGCGCCTGCCTTCGTGGAGTTAACGGGGCATCACCGTCGAGAGCTATGGTCTTAATAGTGGAGTCCTACTGGGCTTGCCTACGGCTTAACCACTATTGAGCTATTAGAAGCTTGACAGGAGCCGATGCTGTTTTGGTGCTGAAAGACCCTCTCTTCTATTCCTTGCAATTAATGGTATACGAGCCGCGGGTATAGTAGCTTGAGTGCTTTTTCTAAAGGGGTAAAGAGGAATAGCAACTAGGGCTTGAAGTGCCAAAGTACACCTAAAAAGTTTACACCTAAAAGTTGTTAGAATGGCTGACAATAGTAAAGAGAGTGAAATTAATGTTGATAACTTTGATTTTGCTAATGAGCAAGCTACTAATGATGCTTCGATGCTTGTTAACTATCTTGTTTCTAGGCTTCAACAAGCCATGGGCAATCCATCTCTCCAAAGTGAAGTGCAACGATAGCTTCGTGCTCACGGGATTCTCCAAGCTCATCACCATGACGAGAGAACACCTAGGAAGCCTCCTTGTGAGACTCCCAAAAGAGGTCTCTCTCCGATTCGGGAAGAAGAACAAAATCCATACGAAGGGCTCACGAATTTACTTCTTGATGATGCATCTCCTTCCCAAAGGAGAACTCAAGAGCCTCCACCGAAGGAACGAGAAAGAAGTGAGTCTCCCACCACCTCGACGGAGATGGCTCCATGCAGACGGCGGACTAAACGCTCTCCATCACCACCAAAGAGGAGAATACCATCACACTCTTCTCCACACCATAATTCAAAGAGGGATGATAAAAAGCAAGAGAAGAAAAAGGCGAGAAAGAGGACACCCTCTTCTCCATCTTCTTCATCCTCTTCCTCTTATGAAAGTGATGGTGAAGACGACGAAGATCAAGACAAGAAAAAGGCGAGAAAGAGGTCATCCTCTTCTCCACCTTCTTCAAATCCTTCACCTTCTGAAGAAAGTGATGGTGCAACGTTTGAACCATAAAAAAGAAGAGGCCATAGGAAATCCTATGCCGCATGGAAGAGGTCATCCAAGCTGAAGAAGTTCAAAGAGGGAGGGAAGAGCATCTCTTTCCTTACGTATGATGGAACCTTTGGTGCTACGGACAAAGTCTTGGCCTTTATCCAACAATTTGATGCGGCGTTTGGAGATGAGGGCTTCACGGAGTCCTCTAAGCTACGCCATGTAGCTATGCACTTTCAAATGTCCGCCAGACAATGGTGGTCTAGCCTACGAGCCAATGGTGAAGCTCCACGAACATGGAAAGCTTTAAGAGCTTCCATTATGAAGCATTTTTTGGCCACCGATGCCAAAGACAAAGTACTCACCGAATGGCGAAGCTTAAAGCTCTCTCCCTATGAATCCATCCACAAATATGTAGACACGTTTTGGGACCTACAACTCGAAGCCACTATCTTCAAAAATGTGGATGTTGGAGAGCAAAAGCAACAATTTTGTGTGGACTTAACCGAAGAAATGGCGGAGTATATCAACTCCCAAAGGCCACGTACTATATCGGCTGTAATACACCATAGTATGGTGGCCTCTCGAATCAATTTCCAAACGGGGGCTAAAAGAAATAATAAGCCCATGGAAAACAAGGGTTCCAACGAGCCTAAGGGGAAGGACAATGTCCAAAAGTCTCCTAAGGGCAACTCCAACAAAGCTAAAGAGAAGAGAGTTTACAAAGGTAAAAACAAACTCTCTCCTGAAGAGCTTGAACGTTATTGCAAGGATAACCGGTGTTTCAAGTGCGGCGAACAAGGGCATGCGTACTGCGCTTGTCCCCAAAAGAACAACCGCCAAGATCCTCCTAGAGCTTCCTTGGTTGAAATCCAAGAGGAGGAGACTCACCAAACTCACCACAAAGGATCTCCTCTATGCCATGCTTGGGGAAAGGTAAGAGAACATGATGCTTTTATTCTCTTTGACCCTGGTTCTACTCACAATTTTATATCTATAGAGTTGGCCACCAAGCTAGGCATACAAGCTTACGAGATGGGAGATGTCCTACCCGTAGACAGTGCCTTCAAGGAGCAAGAAGCTTCAGTCACTCCCTTAATCGGGAAATTGAGGCTTCATGTCCAAGGCTATGTGGACAAAGAGGACTTCTTTATCTCTCCTCTCAAGCATGAGGATGTAATCCTAGGGGCACCATGGTTTGACCGCCTGGCTGCCAATGTTAAATTTCCTGAAAGGAGGATCTCCTTTAAGTTCAGGGAAAAAGACATGTATATAGATGCTAAGGAAATGGGTAACACTATCCCCATTGTACATACACCAGCTTTCAACAAGTCAATAAAGAGCTATATTTCCGTGTACATGATTTTTGTTAAAGATTCTCAAAATGAACCTAATGCTTTAGCAAAAGAAAATAAAAGCAACCTAATGCTTTATCCAATTTTCTCAAGGGGTTTCAAGATGTTTTTATTGATGACATCCCTTGTGAGCTACCTCCTAAACGAGGTAATGATGACCATGCAATTGAACTTCTTCCAGGAAGTTCACCGCCTAACAAACCTCCTTATAGAGTTTCTCAAGCTCAACAAGAGGAGATTATGCGGCAAGTGCATGAGTTAGTTGAGAAGGGCATGGTTAGGCCTAGCTCATCTCCATTTTGCTCACCTGTGCTATTAGTGCAAAAGAAAGACGGCACATATCGTATGTGTGTCGACTATAGAGCACTAAATAGGATCACTATCAAGAATAGGTTTCCCGTTCCACGGGTAGAAGACCTATTTGATAAGCTACACGGATCGACCTACTTCAGTAGGATTGACCTAGAAAGTAGCTATCATCAAATAAGGATAGTTGATCAAGATATTGTAAAGACCGCATTTCGCACCACATTTGGTCTTTATGAATACATTGTCATGCCTTTTGGCTTGACCAATGCACTAGCCACATTCAACCTCTTGATGGAGAAGCTATTCAGGCCTCATCGAACCTTCACTGGAGTGTTCTTTGATGATATTATCATCTACTCTAATTCATTAGACGAACACAAGCAACACCTCCAGGTAATATTTCAAGTTTTAAGAGAGAATAAACTTTATGTTAATTGAAAGAAAAGTGAATTTTTCTTGCAAGAGATTCAGTATTTAGGTCACATTATCTCTCAAGATGGCATCCAAATGGATCCATCCAAGTTAGAGGTAATAAAAGGATGGCCTAAACCAAGGAATCTTCATGAACTAAGAAGCTTTATAGGTATGTGTGCATACAATAGACGCTTCATAGAAAACTTCTCACAAATTGCGGGACCATTACATGACCTAACAAAGAAAAGCGTTAGGTATACATGGTCTGCTAAGGAGAACAATGCTTTCGAAAAGCTTATCTCTCAACCTGTGCTTACACTACCGGATCTCTCAAAACCATTTGAGGTCCAATGTGATGCTTGTGGTGATTGCCTTGGAGCTGTTTTGCTCCAAGAAGGGCACGCCATAGGCTATGAGAGTCGAAGGCTCGACCCTGTTGAGCAAGCTCTAGGCATATATGAAAAGGAACTCCTTGCAGTTCTACATGCCTTAGACTCATGGAAGCACTATTTATTGGGGATTCCTTTCATTCTGCGAACGGATCACCAAAGTCTTAAGTTAGTTCTCCTGGCACAATATATGTTGGCTTCTTGTTACCCATCTTCACTAGGTTGTCATGTATATATGTTGCATAATTGATTATCTTTGGGGTGCCTTTCATCATTGCCCAAGTGAATGTCGTGGCAATTGCACCTGGCGCCATTCTGTACTTTTGTGGCCTCTTCATACACGTGTGGAAGTATTGGTTGTACAACTGACTCATGACTGCCACTCTTGGGTTGGCAATATCTTCAAAAGTGTAGTTTCCTTTCTTCTCATTGTACACCTTGACATCATCCCTTCTTTTAGTTACACTATCCCCCTTGTTGGAGAGGTCTAGTGCATCTGCTACAACCTGCTCGGTGATGACTATTTCTGTTTCTGGCCCGCCTTGTAGATCGGTTACTCTGGCCACTCTTCTTTGCTGGTCGTCACAAACTCCTAGAATCTCTTTATGTCAACCCCTACCGGCATTGCTTCAAAATAGTTGTGGAGATCAATCTTCTCCAAGTACAAGGCCATCTTGCTTCTTACGAACTCATTGAGTTCTCGCGGCAGCATTGGTAGCTCGATCACATTCCCTTCAGTGTCTTTGAATACTCCTTGGTAGATCTTTAGGTCGTTGGACTCTAACAAATCTTCTTGGATCCATGTGCTGGTGGGCTTTAGTGTTCCTTCTGGTATAACGAAGGGCTCCACTTCTTCTAGGTAATCCTTAATGGTCATTCTTTTCTTCCTTGCCGGTGACTTTGCGGCTGCCATAGATCCTCTCATGTCTGAAGCTCGTCGGATAGTCGTGCGCGTCGTAGAAGCTGCTGGAAGGTCCGTCCGCTCTAGGTGGCAGAAGCTCTCTCCACAAGGTCAATAGTGAAAATGAGCTAAACATAAGGTGAAAATTTCTTATAATGGAGGTCCCTGAACCACTTTTCATGAAATTTGACATGTGCTCCTATCTTCTTGTGAGATGCGGTTTAGGCTCAAAAATTTCTTGATTTGGACTCCATTTGACCTGTTTACCAGAAATTTGGCATTTCGGTCAAAACCTGGCCAAAACACGCTTTCCACTCCAGTCTCATAATTGCACCCCCTCTGTACCATAGGTTGTCCTATAGTCACTGATCATCCCCCTATTTTTTGTTTTTCAATACGATCGTTTTTCACCTACTTTTTGTATTTTTGAAGTTTTTCTGCCAAAAATTAGCAAAATTAAAAGGAAAATAGCAAATCAAACCCAAAAAATCCCCAAAAATCATAATAAATCACCGCAAAACATTATATACACTCACATGTAATTTTTATGGCCGGATTTCTCCGTTTTACCAATATTTTGCCCGAAAAAATGCTATTTCTATTTATGTACATACACCTAGGGGCTTGATTCAGCGTTTGGCCCCATATACCTATAGGTACATGCTGTATAAGGGCATATGTACTTGGGTTAGTCCAGAAAATTTTGCAATCAAACAACAACCTTTAAAATAGTCGAAAATCATGGCCTTTTTTGGTCTTTCTGCTATTGGTTCCACATTTGAGAATGCCTCCCCCCCTCCTAGCCGGAGTCCTCCCGGACAACAAGGTATCGCCTTGGAGTATGTGCCATGCATAGGTTGAAAAAGTTGTGCTAATGCTTGGCCGATTAATGTGGCCCTAATTGATGCATACTCGATCAATGCATGGAAAAATTAATGCTGTGCAAGAGAAGGGAATAAGCAAGATGCTTATTGGCATTCGCCGTCGAGGTTTCCTGTTTTCTTTGCAAGTAACAGCTGTAACTCTACTGCTGTCTGTTTAATTGTCTTTTTTGCAAAAGGCAATTGCTTTTCCGCTTCTGTTGAGATAGCCGTAGTTGTTTTTATGGTTAGGATTGGCTTGGCCGGAATGGCCGTGGACCGTATTTCCTTTGCTTTCCATTGGTAGCTTGTTTTTGCCGGTTTTTGTAGATGTTTTGGTGCTTCCTTGGTTGCCACAGGTTTGTTGCTAATTGGCATCCACATAAGTCGGCTATCCTTTTTCAAATGCAGTTGTCTGCCTTCCGTTGTTGCTTGTACTGAAGGGAGTTCCTTTTGCTTTTATTTTGGTATTCACATGCGAGTAACATTTGGGTTATTGCTGAGCATTTTCTTTGGGATCCATATTTGTTTTATGCCCTTGGTGTTTGGTTGCACTATCTGCTTCGGTTGAATTCTTTCTTTGCACTGTTGTTTGTCTACCCTGTCATTTCTATCCTTCCGCATCCATACTTGTTTCCCTTGTTTTGGTAACCTAGGTCTTTGCACTGCTGAATTTTGACTGCATTTGCATTCCAATCTATCTGCACATTGTACTTTTTTTGCCAAGGTTCTCCCAACATCATTGGGTGTTGTGTGCTTTCATCCTCCACCACATAGAATTTATGTGGTTAAATATATTGATGTACTTGTACATGCAATATAGTCCATCCCAATATTTTCAACGGGTGGGATGTACTACTTTCCAGCACTTGAGGAGTAGGATGAAGTTGGCCTGTGGTTTTGAGCTGTTGGTATAATCCGTAAGAGATCAAATTTGCTTGAGCTCCCGAATCAAGCAATGCCGTCGATTCAACTTGAGTGCTACCCACTTTGACTGCAATTATTGGCTCCACTATGTCTTCATCCAACTTCATCAGTCGAATGGCATTGATTCGCATTGGTGCTCCACTTTGTTGTTGTTGTCGCAGAAGTCTTCTTTTTGCAACGCGTTCTTGTGCTTCTGCTTGAGCTTCTTCTCGTACTCTCTGTTTTTCCTTCATTCGTTGTTCTCCTTGATGAATTTGTTGGAGCATATCCTGTGTGAGTGGTAGATGATATTTCTTCAGTCGACATCCACTAATCCAGTTCGGCATTTCTTCACCTGCTAATGTAGCAAGCTCGATAGCTCCGCTTTGTGATAGATCACTAGTCACAAAGGATCCCATCCCTCGCTTTTTAAGTTTCTTGGCATGTTGCTTCAAAGTATAAACAAGTACATAATCACCTGTTTTGAACTCTTTAGTGCGCACATGTTTGTCAAAAAACTCTTTTTGTCTTCTCTTTTTAGCATAGATTGAAGCTACAGCTCTCAAGCGGAGTTCATCTAGCTTTTCAAGATCATCTATTCTTGAAGAGAGTTCATGCCCTGTCCATTCTAAGCGTTTTGCTACTCGTAGAGTTGGAATTAAAAACTCTATGGGTAGTATAGCATTTAGGCCAAACACCATGTTGTACGGTGTTGTTCCTATCGATGTTTTGTAAGCCACCCTGTATGCCCATAGTGTTGAGTGTAGCTGCTGATCCCAATCTGTTCGTGACTCTGACACTATTTTAGTGAGAACCGTGCATAGTGTTTTGTTTGTGGCCTCAGATTGTCCATTTGCTTGTGGATGGTATGGATCAGATTTCCTATGTATGACCATGAATTCCTCTAGCAGATATTCAATGACTTCATTAAGAAAATGTGTCCCACGGTCATTGAAAATTTCTATTGGTAACCCGTATCGTACAGAAACATTCTCATACAAAAATTGTGCAGTGGTCTGTGCATTTGCTTTTTGTGTTGCCTTGGCTTCCACCCATTTTGTGAGATAGTTCGTAGCCACAATGATATATTGGGTATGGGTGCGATATACAGGGGGTGAGATAGGTCCCACAAAATCAATGCCCCATTTTACAAATGCTCTTGCTCCCATCATTGGCCGTAGTGGCATCTCATCTCTCTTTATCGGCACCTTGGTGCGCTGACATGCGTCGCAATGCTTTACAAACTCTTCAGCATCCATATGCAATGTAGGCCACCATATTCCTGCGGTTAAGACAATTTTTGCCTTCTTATCGCCCAAAAAATGGCCTCCACTTATTCCTCTATGTGCATGTTCTAGAATCAGCAGGTATTCACTTTCACTTGCATAGATTCTAAGTTGATTGTCCTTTCCTCGCTTATAGAGTCGGTTCCCAATTAACTGAAAGTCACGGGCTTCCATCTCTATAGCTTTTTTCCGTGCTCTTGTTATGTTCTCAGGAAACGTCCTGGTGATTAAGAAATCAATGATATATTGACTCCATGCAGGTGCAATGTTTACTTGAAACAATGTCGCGTGATCCACTGGTCATTTGGCACTACATATAGTACAATTGGTAACATAAGAATGTGTGTCTGCATACATAGTTGGCCAATAAACCCCTAACTGTTTCAGTCTCTGGTGTGTTTTCACTGTTGAACAATGAAATACATAATCTTGAACATGTGCTTCTTCAAGGCAGCACTCGAATTCTTCCGGGTTTATACATAATCGTAGGATTTGGTCCGATCCTAGATGATACAGCTGTCCTGCTATCAATTGGAAGTTTTTTGTTTGTCGAATTGTTTGTTGTTTGGATCTGTACTCCGTATTATCAAACCTTCTTCCAAAGGAAAGAATGCTAACAATTTCCTGTGACCATTTGGGTACCATTTCAACATTGAAAAGATAAGCATCTGGTATGCCATCAACTACTCCTTCAGGAGCTTCCCCGTTGTGTATCCTTGAAAGATGATCCGCTCGTAGATGAGTTTTACCCTTTTTGACCACCACTGTGAAGTCAAACTCTAGCAATATAATAAACCAGCGTACAATTCTCCCTATATTGCATGGTTTATTTACCAGATACAAAAGAGCTTGATAATCTATAAAGAACACAAATTTATTTGCGAGCAAATAATGCCGGAATTTCTTTACAGCATAAATCATTCCTAACCCTTCTCGTTCAGTGGTTGTGTAGTTCTTTTCCGCACTATTTAACTGTCGGCTTGCATAACACACTGGAAAATCCATTGTTCCGTCTCTAGGTTGAGCCAGAATACTTCCGATTGCATATGCAGAAGCATCAATGTGAACATGGAATATCTTTTCCCAATCTGGTGCTTTAAGTACAGGTGCTGATATAAGGTTTTCCTTCAGCTTTTGAAGTTTCACACTCCTTGGTCCAATAGAAATTGACTAGCAAACAATACAGAGGTTGTGCAATGACTGCATACATGTATATGAATCTTCGATAATATCTGCAGTGTCCCATGAAGGATTGCACTTGTTTCACATTAGTACGCCTGGGTAGGTCTACAATGACTTTGACTTTGTTTAGGTCAGTGGTTATGCCATTTCTTGAGACAATGTGTCCTAAGGTGCGGCCTTGCTTAACCATAAAGATACACTTTTTCGGGTTAAGGCATATTCGATATGTCCCATGAAGGATTGCACTTGTTTCGCATTAGTAGGCCTGGGTAGGTCTACAATGACTTTGACTTTGTCTAGGTCAGTGGTTATGTCATTTCTTGAGACAATGTGTCCTAAAAGGTTTTCCTTCAGCTTTTGGAATGAAGTTTCACACTCCTCGGTCCAATCGAAATTGACTAGCAAACAATACAGAGGTTGTGCAATGACTGTATACATGTATATGAATCTTCGATAATATCCGCAATGTCCCATGAAGGATTGCACTTGTTTCGCATTAGTAGGCCTGGGTAGGTCTACAATGACTTTGACTTTGTCTAGGTCAGTGGTTATGCCATTTCTTGAGACAATGTGTCCTAAGATGCGGCCTTGCTTAACCATAAAGATACACTTTTCCGGGTTTAGGCATATTCGATATGTCCCATGAAGGATTGCACTTGTTTCGCATTAGTAGGCCTGGGTAGGTCTACAATGACTTTGACTTTGTCTAGGTCAGTGGTTATGCCATTTCTTGAGACAATGTGTCCTAAGATGCGGCCTTGCTTAACCATAAAGATACACTTTTCCGGGTTTAGGCAGATTCGATATGTCCTGCATTTTTCAAAGACCTTTTGCAAATGGTCAATATGTTCCTCTCATAGAAGAGAGTGTACACAAAGATTATCCATGTATATTTCTAAGAATATTCTTAGGTATTCTTTGAACGCGTGCGTCATTAACCTTTGGAAGGTAGCTGGGGCATTAGTTAAGCCAAATGGCATAACTCGATACACATAAATTCCCCATTCTGTGGCAAATGCTGTTTTGTGTTGATCCTCCCTTGCAATTGCCAGTTGGTTGTATCCTGAAAACCCATCCAGAAAGGAATAAGCCCATTTTCCGGCCACCCGCTCAAGTACATGTTCTGTGATTGGCAAGGGATAATTATCCCTTATGGTGGCTGCATTTACCTTTTTGAGGTTTACACACACTCGCAGTTTTCCATTCTTTTTGGGAACTACCACAATGGGTGACACCCAATCTGTATGTTCAATTTCATAGATGAATTCAACTTCCATCAGCTTATCAATCTCTTCTTTGATTCGTTTAGCAAATGTGTCATTATAAGTATAAGGACGTTGTTTGCTAGGTTTTGTATCCGATTTCAAAGGAATTGTATGTTGGCATATCGATGGATCAACTCCTTTGAGGTCTTTATAGGACCATGAAACACATCTTTATATTTCTTTAGAAGTTGTGTTAGCCGTTCTTCTTCTTCAGGCTCTAAATCATTTGCTATATAGACCGGCTGAGGCTTTTCACCTGGTTCCGCAAGGTCTATTCTTTTTGCATTTTCTGGCCCATCGTAAGATTCTTGGTTGGTTCTTTTTCTGACTGGTGGTGTCATGATGATTTTTCTGTCCTGGATGGTAAATTTCCGATAGTGTGATGGTACATTCATGTTTCCCTGTTCTGACTCCCCTTTACCATCACTATCTTCTTCAGTAGTCCATATCTCACGTAAAGACCGTTTCAGTTCTTAGTATTTCTGTTTACGCTCCAGTTTGGTCCACTCTTGGTCTTTTGTTGTTTCTCTTTTTGATTTTTGAGATTTTTGTGATTTTGTTTCTATTTTAGCTTTTCGTCCCTGTTTTATTTCCTCTCGCGTTCTTTCCTTTCGATCTTTTGAGAATCTTCCTGATATTTGATCTTTTACACAATCCTCTGCTTTTACAAGCATCAAATAGTGAGTTTTACCTTTTATCATGTGCATCAGGTTCTCCTTTGCTTTGTTTCCTGCTCGTTTCCTCCTATAGCATTCCTGGCGTCTAGGGTGCTGATTAGCAAAATCATAAAACTTGATATTCTCGTTTTCCCTTCCAAGCTCACTTGAGGTGTCTGAACACTCATTATCTGCATCATCATTTACTTCCAGATGTTCACAGGAGTTATAAAACAAGTTTTGTTCTATCGTCTCATCTTCTCCAGGTATAATGCTTACCATGTAGTAGGGAGCACATCATAGCCATCCTGATCGCAAAATTTTGTTGTTGGACTATCTGTAATGGTACAGACATCCAATGTTGCTAGTATGTGTTCCCATTCTAGAGGTTCCAAGGCATCTTCAGGGAAAGGTTCCGGAATATACTCCTTGTCCTCAATGGCTCTTTCTAAGATGCATTCCTCTCTTCTTAAGCTTCCACAATGTGAAGCCCCACACATCCATAGCTCTTTTTGTGCCCTAACCATGCTGGGAGTTCCAATCCTGCTACTGTAGCTGAATCAAACTCTTCCACAGGTGTTTGGTTCACATCTTTGTAACTATGGTCCTTCAGGTGTATTTTAGTTGTTGTCTCGCCATGTCTGAGGTATATGTGGTCGTAACCCCAATCTTGGACCATCTTCAATTGTCACATGAATGGTCTTTCCAAGATGATCTCATAATTGTTCTTTTTGTCGAAATCGACTATCGCAAATGTATGCTCATACTCGATCCTGCACGAAGTGACAATCACTTTTTCTAAGAGTCCTAGAGGCTTCTCCATGAACCCGTCTGCCAATTGCAATTTCATTCTGGTAGCTCTCAAAGCTGGTTTTCCCCATTTTTTCCAGATTTCCTTGGTGGCGGTAGCACTCCCGCTCCACTGTCAAGAATAGCTTTGGAAACTACTCCATGGAATTCTAATGGTAGCGTGGTGTTTCCATCTTCTCCCTCGCAATACTCTCCAACCTTGTTTAATGGTACTGGTTTAGTGTTTAGTTGAGGTATGTCCAACTCTCTGATCCCTTCCTGTAGCCTCAAGGTGGGGTCTTTCACTCCAAATTTTTCTAGGCATTTACCTATTGTGGTCCACATGTTTGGTCGTAGCCTTAGGAGTTCGGCTAATGTGATTGTGCATGCCACTGGGGTGGACAATAACTCAATCAATCCTTGCGAATCCATCACTTTGTTAGAAGAAAGTCTTTGAGATGGGATTGCCCTCACTTCAGACTTGGCTTCATACTCTCCTAGGTAAGAGGGTAAAGTTTTCAGCGAGTCTGGTTGGCTGTGCCCCGAACTAATTGATCCTTGGTCTCCCCCTTGTGAATGTATCTCAAAGTTCATTTGTGACCTTGCCTCAAATTCTTCAATAGGAGGTAAGGTTACATTCTTTTCTTTTCTCGTGCTATTCATGTGGTTACTCATCCTATTAGCCTCGTTGGCCTCACGGATTTGCTTCCACAGATCGTCTAGACCGTTACAGTCCTTACCCATTTCTGTTAATATTTTAGGTTGGAACCCGTCACTTGCCTCATCTGTTGTATTTGGCACTATGAAAGGCTCTCCTCTGGACTCATAGGCATTAGTGAGTCTTTCCTTTGTTTCTACTTGTTCCTCTAAAGTTGGTTGGATAGGGGTTGGAGCTGGTGCCTCATGCCAATTTGTAGGTTTACCCAACGGGTCTTCCATCAATGATTGAGCTGTTTCAATCATCCTTTTACACATTTCCAACCTCTGTTTTTCTATTTCCGCATATGGATAAGTCATCCACCTTTGCTCCTGGGTTTGGTTCTTTTTGAGTCTGGCTTCATAAGCCTTCAGAAGCACATCCAACTGCTCATTTACCTTGTTTGCCGGTACAAATCCTCCTGATCCTGCACTTTTGGGCTCTGCTATTTCCTTGGGTGCTATGGTTGCCGTGGTGTGTGAGCTTAAGCTAGCTAGATCCTCTAACCGCTCTACTCTATCCTTTGTATGTTTCAACTCCTTGGATAGAGCTGTTTGCTCTCGTTCTTTCCTGGCTTTCATACGCGCTTTTCTGGCTTTCCAAGTGCTTCTCTGATTTTTCATTTCTGAACTTTGGGCATCGGTTTTTGGCTCTTCAACTATGGGTTCGTTCGTCATTGTATGAGCTTGGGCTCATGTTACCGCCTGAATAGGTATGATTGTTTCATTTTCCGACCCTCCACTGGAAGGTACTGTTTCTAGCATGTTCAAGGTGGTTTTTGCTCCTTTGCTCGGGTTTTTAGGGCAATCGGGAATCAAATGAGTAACTCCACACTCGGTGCAATATACATTGACTCTAATGATTTCATCATGAGGACAGTCTCTTAGCCAATCGTCTCCACCACACTTGTAGCAGGGTCCCTTGGGTTGTTGAGGTGCTCCTTGAGCTCCTCTTTGTTGGTATGCATGTCTCTGTCCGCCCATGCCTCCGTTGGCTATGAACAACAATGTTCATTCATCCAAGCTATATCTTCCTTCTCTTGCTGCCTGTGTAGCTGTTGGTGGTCCTGTACTTCCTATCATGCTCCATGGTTCTGGTGTCGAGGGTTCTTCCGGTGGATAATAGACAAAGTTTGCCGCATATCCATTGGGATCTTCATAATATGCATGCATAGGCACCAAAGCCTTATCCTCTGATTCGGTTACCGTTGGTGTGTATCTTATACCGACTGGTCGTAATCCTGGTAGGGGTGGTTGTTGCCCCAACACCGGTTGTGGTCTTTCTACACCTACAGGTCCTGGTAGGTTGCCTGCTTGATACCTAGGCATTGGTGGAGCTTGAGGAGAAGCTACCTGAGCTTGGGGAGCGTAAGGTCTCTCTCTCACATATCCCTTGTTATAATAACATTCCTCGGTCCCATGGTTTGTCCATTTTTGTTCAATTGCACACCACTTGGGCTGTTTAGCCTGGGGTTTGGCATACATGTTAATCTTTTTTAGCACTTCATCTACAAGCTGCTCTTGGTTTACTGCTACTTCTCCTTTCGGTGCTATCTTAGAAGACTTGCTTCCACTTTGTTGTGAAGATGAATCGTCGTCAAGGTCCTTGAACTCCCCCTCCATGTAAACCGCACAATTGTCCACAAGGTAAAGAGCCTCCTTGGTCAACTCATTCAACGTCGTGCTCCTCTTCATATGTAAGTCTTTCTGGAGATCCGCATTCCTTAGTCCTTGGATGAATATAAGCATAAGTCTGGACTGAGTTAGCAGTTCTTCCATAGGACAGAACTTAACATATCTTTTTAGTCTTAGGACTGCTTTTCGTACAGATTCCCCATCTTTCTGTTTGAATTTATGGATTTGTGAGACGATATTATGAGCTATCCCCCTTTGTGAGAATTCCTCGATAAATTCGTCAAACACTTCCTCCATAGACTCAAAGTCTCTACGCTCTACAGAGTCAAACCAAGTAGCAGTGTCATCCTCTAGGGTTAGTCCAAACCCTGCAAATTGGGTAGGGAAGTCTAACACCTCTTCGGCTCTAATTACACGCACAAAGGCTGCTACATGATCTCTTGGGTCTCTGCTTCCTGTGTATTTCTTGTTTACCCATTTTTGCACTTGAGAAGGTCTAATTCTCCGATGGTCTACAAACCTCATCATTGGATCTCCACGTCCTAATCGATATACCTCTTCAGGTCTTCGGTAGTAGGCTGGTTCCTCTCCCAGTGGTGCTCCTAAGCCATAATTTCTAACAGTTCTCGCCAGAGATGGTTCATCTCTTCGAACTCGTTCTAAGGGTGGCCCTCCAGGCTCGGTTGACCCTTGAGTCTTTGGCTTACTCTCTCCTTGATACCTTGAATAGAGTGGTGGTTCTTGCAAATCCCTTAGCCCTCGTGTGGCTTGATAACCATCTCGGCTTCGGTCTTGTTCCATTGTAGCACTCTGTTGAAGCCACACCTGCAATGATGGCTGGTTTGCCAGTTGGTTTTGGTTGTTGAATGCCTGCGGTCGGGTGGAATGTAAGGTGGCATCATAATCTTCTGAAAAAGGATTCGTTGACTTGCTTGGGGTGTAGGTGGCTCTTGGCACTTCCTCAGGGGCATATGCTGATGCTCCTGGACCTGTTGCCCTTTCTACCTCCTCTGGGAGAATACGTTGGTATTCTCGCCCGTATCTATCAACAAAAACTATACCCTTCCCCATAGCAGTTTCATAAGAGAATAAGTAAAGAACCTTGTCTTTGCTTAATTCGTTTACGTATGGTTCTTTACTGCGAAAGTAAGCGACTATACTCACTCTCATGCTTGTAGATTCCCACGTTCTCATTATAAGTTGGAACCCTGGTTGTTTTCTTATCATACATAAAAATAGCTCCGGGCCGATCAATGTTTGGTGGCGGTTCTTGAGCTTCTGAAACCATTTTCCCTTTTGCCACATTATCTCCATATCTGTTGTAATCTTCAAAGTTACTGACTATTAGATAGTGGTTCCCTTTTTCGTCTCGAAATCTATCTCCATCATCATAGACTCGGATCTAATCTCTGAGCTGACCTCTCTTCGATACAAATGCACTTGCGTCCTCGATAATCAGAATAGACTAGGGCTCCCCTCGAGTTTGTTCCCTCTAAGAAGATCACAGTGAGCTTGGAATCATTCAAAGGATTTAGGGAGGTGCTTCCTCCTGGGCATTGGTCCGTCATAAGTGAAACCTCCTCGTTGTTGACTACCCATCATGAAGAAAGATTTGTGTGAAGAAGTGTCAGTATCACTACCTTCTTTAATAATCGGTGCTAACGGATCTAGCCTTGCCTGAGTTACACTCTCCTCGGTGGACACTAAGCTACCTTGGTCACCTGCCACCTTCTGGTCTCTAACAATGTATCTTCCCGATCTTAAATTCATCAAAATTATCAATGCAATTTATCACAAATCCAACCACTCACCTGGCAAAGGATCAGTCTCCGCACAACTTCTTGCTTTGCTGCTGAATATACCTGCACACAAGCGTTTAATTTTGGCAATCGAATCAAAGCATTTATCTGCTAGAGGTTATCTTAGTAATGATTGGTATAACTGGAGAGTTAATCTCAACCACTACTGTATTTTATACACTGCTGATGTTCTGGATTAGGTCTGCCAATCTGGAACTGTACTTCCCTCGGATGTTGGTCAAGTTATGCGAAAAAGTCTGAATTCAGTCTTTGCTCCGTCAAATGGACAAACAAGGTCCAAATTTACTTCTGAAAGAAGTTATGGAACCCTTAAGCCAAATGGAATCTCACTGTCAAAGCACATTTAAATTTTCTCCTCAGTAGGTCCCAGGAGACATCCTACGCGTAGGATGTCCCCTGCTTTGTTTTGCCTGGATTTTTGCACTATGGATTCCCCTTGATGTGCTGAGTCTACAGCTGTTTTTTACTTTTTGATTTGGACATATATAAGCTGGTCAATGAGTCAAAAATCTGTTCCGACAGCCTGTTGCTGATCTTGATCAGTCTAATCAACTCCAATTTGGACCAAAATTGACCTGGAGGCTTGTCTTAGGCTATACAACACATTGCTATGCTCTCAGTTAGTATCTGGCTTCAATTTCTTACTTTAGACATCTACGCGTAGGATGTCTTTTTTCATCAGAATGGATTCAAATTCAAAACACAGGCTCCCCTTGAGTTGCTGATCACTTTGGTATGCTCAAAATTTGGTTTGGAGTGCAAAATCACACAGAAGACATCCTACGCGTAGGATGTCTTTTTGGCCTGTTTGACCCCAGACTTAATCCACAGCTTCCCCTTGATGTCAGCAACCTAGTGGTATGCTTAGATTTTAGTTTGGATTTCAAAAGTCCCCAATTTTAGCCGTTCTTGCCTTTTTCAGTCAAAAGTGCTAAAGTCTGCTTTGAACCCAATTTTCTCACCCAAATGAGATGAAACCCCTCTCAGTTACTCAATATATCATGCAAGACATGCTCATGCAGCTATCTTATGGTTTTGGTCTTAAAATAATGTTTTGGCACAATTTGGGTAGGATGTATGGCAATTTCAGTCTACTTGGCCTTATCTTGTCAAGATATGGTCAAATTTCCACTTTCCAGTTGAAAACAGGTTAAAACCCACCTTCTAAACACACTGGTCAACTCAAAATCCCAAAATTCCCACCAGATTAGCCTGTAGACATCCTACGCATAGGATGTCTCCTGGCTTGAAATTATTATTATTTTGACAGAAATGCTCTTGATGCTCCGTAGCTCTATCAGAAACACTCACAGTAACTTTTGGACTTCACTTAGGCTTTCAAATACACTTTTGCGTCTTTTACAAACTTGTGATGAATTTACCAAGCAAGTATACATACATGAAGTGATCTAGATCCTGAATCATGATGTCCTACTTACTCTACTCCTACTTATCCTGTGAAATGGAGATAATGGTGTTTTGGTTGCTTTCTGGCCTCTCCGGAATCTCAAGCTTTCCTCTCACCGCTTCTACCACTCCAACTCCTACTCAAACTCAACTAATACCTAAAACTATCTTAGTCTACCTAAATGCAAAATCGGACAACGTATGCTCACCAAATCACCAGATGAAGCTCGTAGAAGGAGCTCACAAAACCGGACCGTACGCGCATAATGTAGGTATCGGCGCGTAGCTCTCGTCGGGGGCAACATGCTGCACTTCTCCGCACTCGATTCTGACCACCGGTGCACACGTAGCATCAAGATGAAGCTCACACTCTCTCTCATACACAGTATGCTCACTCACAGACTTCAAAACCTGTTTTTAAAACTGACAAAAGGTTTTTTCATTAAGGTCAAAAAGTGGTATATAGACCTTACAATTCTCAAACCCTAAAGTTCCAAATCAACCATACTCAATCTAACTATCAAAACTGGGATACAATCTGGAAACTTCTGTAAGCCCCAATATTTACAAGGTGAAAACTCAAGTTTCCTCAATAAATGAATAATTACAAAAAATGATAATCTTCCGAGTAGTTAGTTTCCGTGGGGTGTGTCCAGCTTCTAACAGTACCTGTGAAGACTGCCTTGTACTCAACCTCACAACTGGAAGTGACCAAAGTAGGTTGCTTCTTGGTCAATCATGAGCTGCTGAGCATGAAACAAAAACCACTTGTGGACACTCATCTGTCAAAAAAATCAGCCCAATCCGAGTTCGGAAAGCCTGTAAATCTGGCGACAATGATCCTCCCTTGGGATTAAAAATCCCAAGATGCAAAGCGCCACTCAAGTAGCCAAAAATCCTCTTAGTAGCCTGCCAATTCTTAGACCTTGGGCTATGCATAAATTTGCTGACCTGTGAGACTGCAAACATAATATCAAGCCTTGTAGTGCATACAACATGGTAAAGAGTGACATCGACATGATCACCAACATCATGAAGACTCAACTTCAAACATGTTTCCATGGGAGTAACAATAGGTTTTCATTCCTCAAGTCCAAACTTACATAGCAAAGTCTTTATGTAACTTGTTTGACATAAGGCAATACCACCATTGCACTACCTAAACTGTATGCCCAAGTAATGATGCAATAGCCCCAAATCTTGCATCTTAAAAGTAGCATTCAAATCAGTCTTAAATTTAGCAATATGTGTCTCATTTGGTCTAGTGACAACAAATCATCAGCATAAAGAATGACAATGGGAAGTACATCACCCTCACAATCTACATACAAAGTGTTTTTTGTTGGAATGTTATGAAGGCATGTGTCATTTTCTATAAGTGCATCATATTTTGATAACATGGCAGCCATCCAATTTTTTGAATTTTGTGCTTCATCAGAAGACAGAGGTTCCTCTACATCACATAAGCTAGAAACAACTAAATCATAACAATCTGATGCATAAGATGCATGGCAAGAACATGAATAGACAAAGGTACTCCATCTTTACTATCATGCAAAGTAACGTTTCGGCATACCTCTAACATGCTCATTCTCAACCCTTTCCACATCAAGTACATCATGTACATCTGCATCAGAAATGGGTTGATCTTTAACATTTTTTGAAACCCCCATAGCCTGTCCGTTTGCCTCATTGGAATCTACATTTAAGTATCCACCAATGAAAAGAGGCAACAAATTGTCATAAATTTCTTGTGAGCTTACATTATCATCTCTAGTACATGACAACAAAGGCTGAACAAAATCTTCCACAAACACAACATCTCATGACACCAAGATACATTTGTGATAACCTGTAACCTTTTCTTTCAATACTATAACCAACAAAAAATGCATCTGGCAGCCTTATCATCTAACTTTTTGCGCTGTATTTGTGGAACCAAAACATAAGCCAAACAACCAAAAATGCCCAAGATGGCTTCTTATCATGCCATGCTTCATAAGGAGTCATAGACTACAAAGCTTTTGTAGGACAACTTTAAAGTAGCACACATGATGGCCTCAAGCCAAAACGAATTTGGCAAAGCTTGACTCTTGACCATACATCATGCCATCTCCATAAGTGACTTGTTTTTCCTTTCAGCAACACTATTTTGCTAAGGTGTATACGGCACTGCACATTGGTGTTTTATCCCACGACTAGCCAAAAATGCATTAAATTCATGAGACATATACTCCCCCCTCGATCGGAACGGATGGTGCCCATAGTACATTTAGAGACGTTTTCAACCATAGCCAAAAAAAAATTGAAATAGATAAACACTTTGGACTAGCTTTAAGCGGATACACCCATGCATGCCTAGAGTACTCATTTATGAAAGTCATGAAGTAAAGGTAATTGACCAAGGATGGAGTTTGCATGGACCCAAACATCACTATGCACAAGTTGCAATCTGCATGTAGCCCTCATTGAACCATCCTATGGAAACTTCAAATGCTGCATCTTACCCAAAATACAATCTTCACAAACATGCTCCACAGGTGCTTCAAGAGGCGGCAAAGAAGCAACCATATTAGATTTTTGCAAACGCAACAAAGTGGCAAAATTGAGATGCCCAAAACATGTATGCCAAAGTTTTGCATCTGAAATAGCCTTTGAATCCACAACTGTATTTGCAAAATTATGCCCACACTTGTCATACAAAGTGAGCTTATATAGCCCATGGTATAAAATGCCAGATGCAAAAATCTCATCCCCAAAATTGAGATCATGAACTACACATCTGTCATCCACAAATTTCACAACAAGATCACGTCTAGCAAGTGTAGATTAAAAAAAAGGTTCTTTTTTATCCTAGGTACATAAAGTGCATCAACAAGTATAAAAGAACTGCTATTTGTAGCAGTCATCAAATCTTTTAAGCTCCCTTGATCGGATAAGAGGCATTTTTGGAAGAAGTGACGGTATTCCCATGAGGGCAGCCTCAAGAGAGGTAAACAAGTCACGATGAGAGGTAATGTGCTTTGTAGCACCACTATCAAAGTACCACACATGAGAATCTGCAGCAACTAACATACACATGTGCCATGGACAGAAGATCATAAGTGCACTCTGCACTAAAAGCCCATTCTACATCTACATTAGTATTACAATATAGAAGACTCTACAATAGTTGCACTTGTAGTGGAACTAGCCTCTTTCTTATTGGCCTCTTTTGCATTCAATTTAGGACACTGCTTGATCAAGTGATCGTTAGACTTACAATAATGGCAACATATCTACTTTTTGCCCTTTTCACCAAAATTCCCAGACGAGGTGTTGCCAACAGAAGCATTAGAAACATGTGATTTTCCACTCACAAAAGAACCATGAGAAGTGGCCACATTGATGTTATCACTTTTTCTTTGAGCAGCAACAAAAGCTTGCTCAATTGCATGCGGTTAAGCCCTGCTCTTTCTTAAAAGTGACTGTTGCAATAGAATTTTTCATATATTAACTTGACAGCATCAGGATTTCCTTGGATCATAAGTCTCCAAGTACTAGCAAAAGTCTGGTAAGAGTTTGGCAAAGCATCAAGAAAAATCTGCACATGCGAACTGTAAAAAATGGCTTCACCTACAAAAATGAGTTTTCCATAAATATCCTTGATACCACCAAGGAAAGTGTAATGTCATCTTCCTCATGCATAATCTTTGATTCTAGCTCTTTGCACAGCAATACAATTTTAGCCTCATTGCGGCTTGCGTAAAGATTAGCCAGAATATCCAAAGCCTGTTTTGCAGATTTAGTTGAATGAATGTGAGCAGTAATAGTGTGCTTCAGAGATAATACAATCAATGCATGAGCCATGCATCTCTAACATCCCAACAAGACTGCTCGAGCCGTAGGCAAAACAACTCTAGCAGCATTGACCCTACCACCAACAACTGCGACATCCTCAACATTACATGTATCCACAGGACCAGGGCGTACATCAATGCTCTGCAAAACATTCCAAACTTCCTTTAACACAAGAACATGCTGCATCATGGAAGCCCACATTGGGTAATTGTCCCCATCCAATTTATCCTCAGCAACAGACATCTTGTGTTGCTGTCAACCATGGTGAGTGCATGTACTTAATGTGAAAACGGCTTAAAAAGAGGAGAAACAAAGCAAGACCAACACGTGCTACCGTAAGGGACCTGTTATGCAAAAAATAAAAATGACAAAAAAATTCACAAAAGGATGAAATTGCATGTGCAGTACTGCTTGCAGTGGAAATGGAGGCCGAAATGAGCTTTAAGCAGACTATGCCCTACGAGCTTCCTCGAAGTGGTTGTTGATCGCGACGCTCACCAAAGCTCACTCAAATTTGAGAAAGTGAGTAGGTGTGTGTGCTGGCGATGCTCACGGCTATGCCCGAGAGGACGCAACCTACTCTGATACCAATTGTTGGAAATGTGAGGGCGGAGATCGCTCGTGTGCATGTGTGTAGGAAGGGGAAAGGAGAAGAGGAGATAAGACACACTTTGGGGGAAACACACAACACAATCCAAGGAGCCTTGTGTGTGTCTCTTTATTGTTTTTGTATATATGAGAAATAAAGGGTTAGTGATTTAGAAGGTTGTAGGGAGTGTTTGGGCGGCCGGACACATGGCCTTTACCCAACAATCTCCCACTTAAAGTCCAATGTGGTCATAAGTGGAGATTAAAAGTATGTATGTACAATCGTGAAGCATGACAACTTCACCCTTGTACAAACCTATTCACCCTACACACATTAGCTCGATGTAATGTGCAAATTTCTTTGTAGCTAGGCTCTTTAAGAGCATCTGTTGGGTTGTCATCAGGGTGGACCTTGACAAGCTCCAAGCGCTTATCCGTCAATGCATCCTGAATAAGATGATACCTCACCTCAATGTGTTTTGACTTGGAGTGAAACATGGGATTCCTTGCCAAAGCAATGACACTCTAACTATCACAATGCAAAACTGGAACCTGTTGAATGTCTAGATCTCCCACTAAACTTGTCAACCATATAGCTTCCTTGCTAGCATCTAACACTGCAACAACCTCTATAGTGGAAGAAGATGTACAAGGCTCCTTGGATTGTGCTGTGTGTTTCCTCCAAAGTGTGTCTTCTCCCCTCTTCTCCTTCCCCCTTTTTGCACCCATGTGCATGGGAAATATCCGCCGTCACAATTGGTATGGCTCCTCGTGCAAATATGAAAATGTAGCGAGACGTAGATCTCCTACAGTCTCTACAACCCGCATAGGTTGCATCCGTGTAACCAACAATAGATGCATCATTTTTACAGAAGCGTAAATGCCTACTTGTTATACCCTTCAAATATCTAAGGATGTGTTTCACTGCTATCCAATGCTGCTTGCCAAGATTAGCCATATATCGACTAACCACTCCCACTGAAAATGCAATGTCTGGCCTCGTAGCTACCATGGAATACATAAGACTACCTACAACCAAAGAGTATGGCACACTTGTCATTTCTTCTCTCTTAGCATCTGACTTGGGAGAATATTCCTTGCTAAGTTTCAAATATGACGATAGTGGGATACTCACTTCCTTCCCCCCTCTGCATATCTAAATGATGCAAGACTTTGTGTATATAGGATTCCTAAGATAACTCAAGAATTCCTCTTTTCCCGTCTCTCTAGATACGCATATCAAGAAAATGATTTGCTTCACCCAAATCCTTTGTAGTTAAGTTTTTGCTCAAAATTTGCTTCAATTTGGCAATCTCCTTAGTGCACTTTCTTGCAATGAGCATGTCATCTACATATGAAAATGAGAATGACCAAAGAACCATCACTGAGTTTCTTTGTATACAATCAACGGTCATGTTGAATCCTTCTAAAACCTTGGGACCGCATAAAAGCGTCAAACTTTTGATACCATTGCATTGACCTCTGCTTCAACCCATAAAGTGCTTTCTTGAGTTTGCATACAAGATCCTACTGGGGTAAATCCCTATGTGACCGGTTAGGCCAGGTGCCCACTTCACTTGTTCATTATGTGCATACTAGAATAAGGGGGACTCACATATTCATACTGAGTTTTTAGCCCTTGCAAACAAAAGTCTCCTCTTCTTCTCTCTTCTCCATTGCTACATACACACACACACACACACACGTGCGCGCACGTGCGCACACACATAGACACACACACACACACACACACACTAGCTCACGTACTTTAATTGGTATCAGAGCTTGAGGATTGGAGAGCACCATTAGAGCTCAACAAGGAAGCAGATAGGGAACCAACAAAAATTGTAGCACGTTTTGCATATCTGTTATGACCTGATTAGGCCACACGATTCCTGACTAATTTTTTGTGCTCTTCAACTTTACAGAAGAAAGTTTTCTCAAATCTTCACCAATTTTGAGATATGTCACTCAGATTGCCTGCAGGTCGTATAGGACATGCTGTATATATTGTAGATTATATTTCTCTTGGTTAGATTAGCATTTCAGGTCAAATCTTGCAATTCTTAACCATTTTTGTGTGCTCTACAACTTTACAGAAGGAAATTTTTACAAGTTTCATAGGGTTCGAGAGATATCTACTTTAGATAGTAGTGTGATCTAGTTTTGCAGGTTCTTCTGCTTACGAGTCCTTTGCATTGCAGGAGTTTTTTTGGCATGTGTATATGTACACATACGTAGACATACACTTGTAGATTGATATGCAGAGAATGTATGTATATTGTGGTGATCTAGAGTGCTTTCAAATTTGATTTGCTACATTCGAAGAGCTCGTATTGAGCTTGGTCGTTCTCTTGTTTTGTGCATATATGGTTTTCCTCAGTGAAGAGTGAGTGGGATGATAATTTCAACAATTTTATGCGCATATGTTGAGAACATTTTGTGGATGTATGCACTCTTGTGGCTCTCAGTATTCAACAGTGGATTCATCATAGGTTATGTGCATTGACTTGTGTGATTGAGTAGATTTTGGAGAGTATGGTGCACGGATTTACGAAGATCTTTGCACGAATTTATGGCATGATTGTGAGCTGAATTTTTAGCTGATTCGGATGCTCATTTGATGCATATTTTTTGCATTCTTGATGCTTGTTTGTATTGCCATGTGGATGCACATGATGTGGGATTTTTGGCAATGATATTCTCCATTTTTGAATGGCATATGTGGGCTGATTTTCAACTATTTTTGAGCATCAATTTTTGCCACATTTTGGCTCATTTACATCCAGGCTCTTGCTAGTAATTACAGAGAGTGTGGTTGATACACTTTGTGTTTTAGATTATAGGATTGTTTTCATGTTCAAGAAGTTGAGACTTTGGGGCATCTCATGTATACTTGAGTGCGGATTTTTCACATGACTTTCTTATGGTTTTGAGCATGTTTATGGAATGTACGGTTATTATGGTATGATAGTCAAAATACTGCGGACAAATTTTTTCATACTTTGCTGTGTTCATGTGCATGGTTTGCAATTGTGTTTGATTGCATTTGGCACTCAGTGGTTGCTTGCCATGGTGTTTTGGCATTGTGAGAGTGTTTGCTCAATGGATTATGTCATTTGACATGTATGCAGTAACCTCTTTAGGAGGAAGATTTTTGATGATATATTCATCGATTACCGCATAGTACTCCTGGATTAGAGCGGATTTTTTTGGCATCATTTGAGTGGTTTTGCTCATTTATTTCGCTACATTGATTCCCATATTTTTCGACATTTCTCTTGGACAACTTATGTTGTATTTTGACAGTACTTAATACATCAATTTGTGCTTGATCTTGTTCTAGGTTATTGCCATGGATTGTCAGAGTTTATGCTTTTCAATACAAGGTTTGATGGTTCAAACTTTGAGCATTGGAAAGCATGTATGCATGATGCATTGAATCAGTTGAGTGTTGCCACTACATAGTACGGATCCTAGGCCAGAGTCTATGGTTGATGATGAGTGGGAGGACTTGGGCGAGCTTGGAAGTTTGATGATCATGTTACACCTTGGTGAGTCTGTCTATTGCATCGGTTTGCATACATGTACAACTAGAGATTTATGGCAGATATTGTGCAATGCTTTTGGCATAAATGAGTCTAGAGAGATGCCTATAGTCAAAGGACAATCTTGCTGACACAAAGATGTTGTTTGTTGGCATTGTACATAGGCATTGTTTTTTATGGATGAGATAACTTAGGAGACAACATAGGTTAGATGCTATCACTTTGGTTGATGTGGGAGCAGCTACGCACGATGGAGATGTGAACTTTGCTTCCGTGCTTACTCCTGACTTTCTTATGTCTGTTGACAACACATTACCTTCACATTGGTGGATACTAGATGCGAGTGCTAGATTTCATGTCATGCCAAGTTGTGAGTGGTTTTGCACTTATGCTAGTGGTATGCTTGGACGTGTGTGTCAAGCTGATGGTTCAGTGCATGACATAGTTGGTGCAAGAGATGTCAAATTGTCATTGCCAATGGTGCATCATATGTGTGGAAAAATGTACACTGGTGAAAACAAAGTTGCTCAAGGCTAGAATGGGTGGTAAGGAGTGCCAGAGGTGCTTACAGAGGAATGGCAAAGGGTTAAGGCAAGTACAAAGGTCTTGGGCGAGCAGAGGATAGTGGAAATGTATGTCTAAGGTGGTTCTATAGGCCAAGAAGCATCCAAAGTGTGCCAGTGGGATGGCAGGTCCAACTGTCAAAAATTGCGAGAAATGTGCATTGAGATGAGATGTTGTAGAAGCCCATCAAAAAGGCTCGTCAAATGAATGGAAGATATGGTGGTCTAAAGATGGAATGCATAGTAGATCCCTGACGAACACGATAGATGGGGACAATGGCCAGAGCTAGAATCTGTGGATACACATAAAAGTGCTCAAGTTGTGGAGCATGCCGATCTTCTCGGATTGCGAATCGGAGCTCTACAGGGCAAGTTATGGCCATTTGAAGATTTGCCGAGGGCTAGTGATGGGCCCACTTAGTCACATAAAAAATCATGCCATCTAGTGGTTTTTGGGTCTTGACTAGGTTTGAGAGGGTAGCATGCCTCATGTGGAGTTGGTAGGAAGTGACAACTCCTCCATCAAAGTCACAGCCAGCAAGATATGCCAAGCTAAATTCTAGAGAATTTCTAGAGGGCAGCGAGAAAATGAATTTTCATGATTTTGATGGCCTCGATTTGTGGGCTCAAAGATGTCAGAATGCAACAAGGACCGAGTGGATCGGGGTTGTCTTGGAGATCTTTCAATGGGTTCTTGTGGCTTGAGCAATGAGTAGGTGGGCACCGAATTATTGCAGTTCAATAGGGGAACCACAAAGCAGTTTTTTCTTATGACACTTGGGGCTTTATGGAAGTTGAGGGGCAATCGCCCATAGCATGCCATGTGGCACCCACATTGGCCCATATGCAAATCGGAGAGGATGGAAGGCACCATATAAAGCCTAAAGCGAGTTCCATTCTCATGTTGGAGTCTTAAGGGTGCTGCTCACGCATAATCTGCTGGCGCTAGTGGGCGGAGATTGGCCGTTTTGGGCAAGTGCACGGCAGCAGCCAGTGGTGCCACGACATTGTCCATTGGTAGTTGGCTAACAATGGTGATTAGCTGTAGTGTTGATGTGGCAACCCGTGAGGGTGGTTCCTATGGCCCGATAGGGCGCCCATCATTTTGGAGGATAAGTGTGAAGACCCCCCCACTAGGGTAAAAGCCCCATATTAAGGACACTGAAAATGTCAGGGCAAACTCTCAGGATATGCTGCAAAATTTTGAGGTTGGAAGGATGCAGCATGTAGCTCAAGAGGCCGCCAAGCAAGGAAACAAATCTTGAGTGCTTTCGCTCAGCACGCAGTAAACATGACACGCTTTCGTGTCTTGCTGTGTAAAAAATTCGGGTCCCAGTTTTAGAACTCACCCTACCCCAACAAAAGACCAAGTCGGTGATGCCATTCGAGCATGTTCCTTGGCTAACCATTAAACGATGCATTAGCTGTTCTACACCAAGAATACGCTCATGAGTGTACACTTACTGCATGTAAATGGGATAATTTATTGGCAGTTGGACAGGTTGTCTGCAGGGACCTGTCCGCTTATTGGGGATTTTACCCTAGTGACCTCGCTAGTGCTCGGGGTGAGGGTGAGTTCATTAGAGAGAGGGAAAAGACCTGAGACTGAGAGGAGGTGGATCTCCAAGTGAGTGAGCAAGGAGAGTTCCAAGCGGCCAATCCAAGGGGCAAGTCAAAGAGTCGGACAAGGGCAATTCAAATAACCGGACAAAGTTGAGCAAATGGGCATTTTCAAAGCTGAGAAATTGGAAAGAAACTACCTCCCAAAAGATGCCAAAACAAGGTGCCAGGTGGACCAAATGGAGTGCAATTTCCAAAGTTGAAGTCCCCCCATATAGAAGTCATTTTTTAATCAAATGGAGGGCTTTTGGGAGCCGTTTGAAGCCTGGAGAGAGGAGTTTTTTAACAGAGGAGTGTGCATGTCAACCCACTTTGATTTTCTTATAAAAATGGCTTTTGTGATGGCACTGTAAGACTTGTAAGTGTCTTTTGAAGTGAAATCAAACCACTATTGCCCAGCTCTTGGTGTCGTTTCCCCTTCCCCCCTTGTCCTTCTCTTGCTCTTGTGTTTCCCCGTGGTGTCGACAGTGTGGATGTGTGTGCCCCCCCCCAGACGACCGGCGGTGCTTTGGGTAAGAGAGTGAGATTGAGCGTGTGTGTGTGTGTGTGTGTGTGTGTGTGTGTGTGTGTGTGTGTGTGTGCAAGGTTGAGACGGGCTGTAGCAGTGAGTGTGTGTGCAAGGTTGAGACGGGCTGTAGCAGTGAGTGTGAGTTGTGTGGTGGTCTTGAGGAGTGTGTGAGCATTGAAAAGTGAGAAGGCCGTGGTCTGCTAGTGCAAAGTGAGTCTTTTGAATGTTTTTTTGAGAGGATATGGGTGTTGTGGATACCTTGAGCTATAGAGAAGCCCTTGTGTGTGTGCTAAGTGTGTTCCCCCATTCCCCCTTGTTACCATATACATGTGGTAGTGATGTGTGTGAACACACTAGGACCGCCGGGGCATTTTTTCCCTCTTTAGGAGGTTTTTTTCCCCCGTGCATTGTATATACGCCCATCACTCTAGGGCTATCTATCTTTCCATTGCACACTAAGTAACACACTCTCTATTGTGTGCCTTGAGCTTCCTTCGTCTTCTCCAAGCTGTGTGTGTTTCTCTGCAACCCTAATTCCAACAATTGGTATCAGAGCAGGTCACGTCCTCTCGGGCTTAGTCGCCAGCTGCTCCAGCACACGCCTGCTCACCTTCTCCGATTTCAGTGAGCTTTGGCGAGCGTTCGCAGGTCGACAAATATTTTGGGTGCGCTCGGAGAGCTCGGTCTGCTCAGAATTTTGATTTGGGCTCATTTCGGCCTCCGTTTCCACTACAGGCAGTACTGCACAGGCTATTTCGTCATTTAGTGCAGATTTTCTGTCAGTGCCGTTTTCTGCATAACAGGTGCCTTATAGTCTTCTACGGTTTGTGCTATATAGCACAAGTTGTTCCCGCTCCATTTCTCCTGTTTTCGGGCAGTTTTCACATCAGGTGCAACATTTACCATGGCTGACAACAACAACACAGATGTGTTCAAGATGTTTGCTGCTAAGGACAGGTTGGATGGGGACAACTACCCTATGTGGGCTTATATGATGCAACATGTTCTTGTGTCAAAAGGTGTCTGGAACATTGTGCAGGGCATTGATGTACGTCCTGGTTCTGAAGATGTAGGCGATGTTGAGGATGTTGCAGGTCTTGCTGCAAGGATTGCAGCTGTTAGAGTTGTTTTGCCTACGGCAGAACAAGCTCGTTGGGATGTTAAGGATGCACAGGCTCATGCATTGATTGCGTTGTCTGTGAAGCGCACCATTATTCCTCACATCCGTTCAGCAAAATCTGCAAAACAGGCTTGGGATATTCTAGCAGGTCTTTATGCAAGCCGCAATGAGGCTAAAATTGCTTTGCTGTGTAAAGAGCTAGAGTCGAAGATTATGCATGAGGAAGATGATATGGACACTTTCCTTGCTAGTGTCAAGGATATCAATGAGCAACTCATTTCTGCAGGTGAACTCATTTCAGACAGTTCCCTTGTGCAGACTGTTCTTGATGCCTTACCAGATTCCTACCAGACTTTTGCTAGTACTTGGAGACTGATGACCCAAGGAAATCCTGAAGTTGTCAAGTTTGATGCATTATGCACATTGCTGTTGCAAGAGTCACTTTCTAGAAAAAACAGGACTAGGCAGCGTGCAGTTGAACAGGCTTTTATTGCTTCTCAAAGAAAGGGTGGTAACAGTAATGCAGCCACTTCTTATGGTTCTGCTGCGAGTGGCAAAAATTCTGTTCCTAATGCTTCTGCTGGCAGCACTTCGTCTGGCAATTCTGGTGATAAGGGCAAAAAGAAGATGCGTTGCCATTATTGTAAAGCCAATGATCACTTGATCAAGTCGTGTCCTAAGTTGAAGGCCAAAGAGGCTAAGAAGAAAGAGGGTGGTTCCACTGCAAATGCTGGTTCCACTACAAATGCAGCCATTGTTGAGTCTTCTGTGAAAGGAGATTGTGATGCTGATGTTGATGCAGAATGGGCTTTTAGTGCAGAGTGCACTTACAAGCCTGCTGTCCATGATGCATGCTTGTCAGTTGCTGCAGATTCACATGTGTGGTATTTCGACAGTGGTGCTACAAAGCACATTACCTCACATCGTGAATTGTTTACCTCTCTCGAGTATGTCCCTCATGGGAATTCAGTCACTTGTGCCAACAACGCCTCTTATCCAGTTCAGGGAGTTGGAAAGATAGTGCTCACTGCTGCTAATGGCAGTTCCTTCACACTTGTTGATGCACTTTATGTACCTGGGAACAAGAAGAATCTCTTGTCTGTATCCGCACTTGCTAGACTTGGACTTGTAGTCAAATTTGTGGATGACAGATGTACAGTTCATGATCTCAGTTTTGGTGATGAAATTGTTGCATTTGGGCTTTTGTGCCGTGGGCTGTATAAGCTCACTTTGTATGACAAGTGTGGACAAAATTTTGCAAATGCTGTTGCAGATTCAAGGGCTATTTCAGATGCAAAACTTTGGCATGCACGTTTTGGTCATCTGAATTTTGCTAGTTTGCTGCGTTTGCAGAAATCTGATATGGTTGCTTCTTTGCCGCCTCTTGAAGCACCTGTCAAACATGTTTGTGAAGGCTGTATTCTGGGTAAAATGCAGCGTTCTAAGTTTCCAAAGGATGGTTCAGTTAGGGCCACATGCAGGCTGCAGCTTGTGCATAGTGATGTTTGTGGGCCCATGCAAACTCCGTCCTTGGGCAATTACCTGTACTTCGTGACTTTCATTGATGATTACTCCAGGCATGCATGGGTATTTCCGCTTAAAGCGAAGTCCGAAGTTTTTATGTGCTTCAAACAATTTCTGGCTATGGCTGAAAATGTCTCAAAATGTACTATGGGCACCCTCCGTTCCGATCGAGGGGGGGAGTATATGTCTCATGAATTTAATGCATTTCTGGCTAGTCGTGGGATAAAACACCAATGTACAGTGCCTTATACACCTCAGCAAAATGGTGTTGCTGAGAGGAAAAACAGGTCACTAACGGAAATGGCACGATGTATGGTCAAAAGTCAAGCTTTGCCGCATTCTTTTTGGCTTGAGGCCATCATGTGTGCCACTTATGTACTTAACAGGTGTCCTACGAAAGCTTTGCAGTCTATTACTCCATATGAAGCATGGCATGATAGAAAGCCTTCTATTGAGCACATGCGTGTTTTTGGCTGTTTGGCATATGCTTTGGTGCCACAAGTGCAGCGCAGAAAATTGGATGATAAGGCTGTCAAATGTATTTTTGTTGGTTATAGTGCTGAAAGCAAAGGTTACAGGTTGTATCATCCGCAAACAAAACGTATTCTGGTTTCACGGGATGTAGTATTTGTGGAAGATTCTGTTCAGCCCTTGCTGTCATGTACTAGAGACAGTAATGTAAGCTCACAGGACATTTATGACACTTTGTTGCCTCTTTTCAGTGGTGGAAATACGAATGTAAGTTCCAATGAGGCAAATGTACAGCCTATGGGGGTTTCTGAAAATGTTTTAGAACAGCCTATTACTGATGCACATGTACATGATGTACTTGATGAGGAAAGGGCTGAAAATGAGCAGGCTAGAGGTATGCCAAAATGGCTGGTGCACACTTTGCGTGACAGTAAATTGGATGCACCTTTATCTAGTCGTACTCGTTCAGGCTCTCGCCATGCATCTTATGCATCAGATTGTTATGCTTTGGCTGTGTCTAGTTTACATGATGTTGAGGAGCCTCTGTCTTTTGATGAAGCACAGAATTCAGAAAATTGGATTGCTGCCATGAAATCAGAATATGATGCACTTATAGAGAATGACACATGGACTTTATGTGATTTGCCTCCTGGCAAAAAGGCCATTGGTACGAAGTGGGTTTACAAGTTGAAACGCAAGCCGGATGGTGAGATCGATCGCCATAAGGCTCGACTTGTTGCAAAGGGTTATGCACAACAAAAAGGCATAGATTATGAAGAGACTTTTGCTCCCACTTGTCGTATGACTACTGTGCATTTTCTATGTGCATTGGCAGCTCATTTTGGTTGGGATGTACATCAATCAGACATTGTTACTGCTTTCTTGAATGGTGACATATTTGAGGAAGTTTATGTAACGCAGCCTCGCGGTTTTGTCATAAAAGGACAAGAGGACAAAGTGTGCAAATGTAAGAAGGCTTTGTATGGGTTGAAGCAATCTCCTCGTGCTTGGTATGAGAAAGCTGACACTCATTTGGTTAAACGAGGCTTTCGTAACAGTCCAACAGAAAGCACATTGTATGTAAAGCGTGAGGATGATGCATTTCTCATTGTGGTTCTTTATGTTGATGATTTGCTGATCACTGGACCAAATGAGAGACATATTGCTGAATTTAAGGCTGATTTGAATGCTACTTTCAAGATGAAAGATTTGGGGCTATTGCATCATTACTTGGGTATACAGTTTAAGCAGTGTGATGGTGGTATTGCCTTGTGTCAGAAAAGTTACATAGAGACATTGCTATGTAAGTTTGGACTTGAGGATTGCAAACCTATTGCCACTCCCATGGAAACAGGTTTGAAGTTGAGTCTACATGATGCTGGCGATCCTGCTGATGTCACTCTTTACCAAACTGCTGTTGGTTGCCTCATTTATGTATGCAACACGAGGCCAGATATTCAGTTTGCAGTCTCGCAGGTCAGCAGATTTATGCATAGCCCAGGGTCTAAGCATTGGCAGGATGTCAAGAGGATTTTCCGCTACCTTAGTGGCACTTTACATCTTGGCTTGTTTTATCCCAAGGGGGGATCATTGCCGCCAGACTTACATGCTTTTTCGGACTCAGATTGGGCTGGTTGTTTTGACACGCGAGTGTCCACAAGTGGTTTTTGTTTCATGCTTGGCAGTTCATGTATATCATGGTTGAGCAAGAAGCAACCTACTGTGGCCACTTCGAGTTGTGAGGCTGAGTACAGGGCAGTCTTCACAGCTACGGTTGAGTGTGTATGGCTCAGACGCCTTATGGCTGACTTGGGTGTTGGACAGGACACTGCCAACACTATCTACACTGACAGTCACAGCGCATTGGCAATTGCGAGGAACCCAGTTTTTCATGCTCGCACAAAGCACATTGAGGTGCATTACCACTATGTCAGGGAGAGGCTCTCAGCAGGAGAGATCAGCTTGGCTTATGTGCCAACACAGGACAACCTTGCAGATCTTTTCACAAAGGCATTGTCTCGTGAGAAGCTTGAAGCTTTCCGCAAAGCTTTGGGCTTACTCCCCTTTGTGGAATGATCCTGTCCTCATGGCATGGCACTTCCCTTTACTCATGTGCCAGCTCTCGTTCACCGCATCACTCCAGGGGGGATTTGTTACCATATACATGTGGTAGTGATGTGTGTGAACACACTAGGACCGCCGGGGCATTTTTTCCCTCTTTAGGAGGTTTTTTCCCCCCGTGCATTGTATATACGCCCATCACTCTAGGGCTATCTATCTTTCCATTGCACACTAAGTAACACACTCTCTATTGTGTGCCTTGAGCTTCCTTCGTCTTCTCCAAGCTGTGTGTGTTTCTCTGCAACCCTAATTCCAACACCCCTCTCCATCTTCTGGTGCCCCCACTTAGGAGCACATTGATTGCTCCTAGCTGGTAAGGAGAAGCAGTTTTGGCATTGGAAGTCATGGTGATGCAAAGCTATGGACCTATTTTCACAGGCAAGGAGAATCCCAACAAGTGGATGTCGGATTTCAAGCTGTATATGCTATCACTGCGTATGGCATTTCCTTTGGTGATGCATAGAAAAGCTAAGGTTTGGTACAAAGCTTTGAAAGCTGAGCTGGGCCTGCTCTACGAGCGAGGTTTTTGCACGACTTTCATGACTTCCACAAAGGAGGCATCCCCAGCCGAGATGGATGCGAAGCTGAAGGCGCTTAAACAAGATGTAAGAGAAAAGTCCAAATTGTTTTTGGATCATTTTGAAGCATGTTGGGTAGAATTAGTGGCATTTATGCAGTTTGCTAATGGTGATTATTTCAAGCTGGATAAATTAATGGCGTGTCTGCATCCTAAAGTGAGAGAAAAGGTTGATTTTGAGAGCCCGAAGAATTACAATGGTGCAGTAGCAATTGCACGGTTGAAAAGCAGGAAGATAAAGAAGAAGATAGAGCAGGGCATGTTGGGCTATGAGACGATAAGCTCTCCTCAACCGGAGTCCCAGAGAGTCCGTTCACGAGGAGAACCATGGGAACCAAGGTGTAGCAATTATGCCGCAAAATTGGGTGCGCACGGTCCAATATCTGTCAGAGCAGATGCAGGAGTTGTGGCTAAGTGTGATGGATAGAGGATAGCCAAGAGAAGCAAGGGGCAGGGAAAGACCACTACCAGGTAGGTCCTATAATTGTGGAGAAGAGGGACATTATGCGCCACATTGTCCCCAACAGTCAAGAGAAAGAGGAGGCATATATCTGTGTTAAGCCTAGGGAATTTTGGATGTTTCACCTTAGTGGAATTTGGAATATTAACTTTTGTACTTTTGGGATTCCAAGGGGTGTTCTTGGGAAAGGGCGTTGCCCATTAGTATTCTCGAACTATGTAACTGTCGATCAGTGTCTTCTTGGGAATGTGAAAGCGGAAGTTATGGCGGATTTAGTCTGCTGTGAGTTTCTATGTTCTGTTCTAGTTCCAGTTCCATTCCGATTCCTGTGTTTGTCTATTATGAATGTCTATGCCTTAAACACTTGGCGTCACGGTGTAAGTGTGATGTAGCATGGACGGGTTCAAGTTTCTCTCGTAGGAGCGAGTGTTGTAGCAGTGGAAGGTTTAGTTGAATGGAGGGAGGATGTTTAGAATAGTGTGAGTTGGTATGGGTGGTTGGCTGCACTCTGGAGGAAGCGGAAGAGGATACATTCCTGTATTGGACAAGGTCAGTTGCTAGGCAGTTTCGATAGTTTTATGGGCGAGATGGTCAGTGTTCGGAACTGCAGGGAATTTTGGATTATACAGGGATGCACCGAGTTTCTATAGGGGATGATTCAGATGATACTGTGGAGGATTTGGATGGCGCAGAGGATTATTTAAGTGATCGGTGGGAAGAAGAAGTAGCGAATGAAGAACATGATATATTTCCACGGCTGTTGGCGGTTGCAGTTTTTCAACATGCATTAGTGGTGAGAAGGAGATTGATTTTTGATCCGTTGGGAAGTACCAATGCAGGAAATCTTGTACAACCAGGTGGACTTACAAATATGGCGGCGGCTAGGCAGGATATGCGCATCAAATTTCGGACCTTTTCGGGAAAGTCGAAAGAAGACCCCGATTGCCACATATCTCAATACGAGACAAGATGGCAGGCCAGAGGATTTGCCGGAGTGTACGATGCCCAGGCTAAGATGCGCCAGTTTGAGGCTACATTGGATGGGAAGGCTATGCAATGGTTCATTAATTTTCTAGCAGGTCATTTTGCTGATTATGATGGTTTGAAAGCAGCATTTTTGAATAGGTTCAGAAGGGAAAAGACTCCGCATGATGTGTTGACCAAGCTTAGGGAAGTGAAACAAAGGAAAATGTTTGTTGAGGATTATGCACAAAAGTTTAATCAATATGTGAGAAGGTTGACTGCTCAAGAAAGGCCAACTGATGAAATGCTTGCTGGATATTTTTAGAATGGGTTAAGGAAGGAATTGAAGAATGCTACTGCTGGAGTTGATGTTGCGGGTGGATTACAAGCATTAGTGGAAACAGCTCAAAGAGCAGAGAAAAGGTTTGGGGTCTCTCATGGGAAAGCAGCCAAGAGGTCATCTAAAGAAAAGAAGAAAAGTAGGTCGAAGAAAAAGAACAGGTTAGATAATTCGGATTCGGACAGCGATTCGGATTCGGAAACTGATACTGATTCAAATATGGAAACGGATTCTGATAGTGAAGATGATTCCAGTGATGATTCGGATTTAGAAGGAGATGAGGATGAGAAGAAGAAAAGCAAGAAGAAGTGGAAGAAAAAGTCTAAAGAGAAAGAAGATAGAGTGGAAAAACTAGTGGCAAAGAAATTGAAGAAGTTGGGAGTGCAGAAAGTTGTGGAATCAAAAACCCCTATTTGAAATTTGTGTTAAGGATGGACATTGGACAAAGGAATGTTGGTTTAATCCGAATTTCAGGGGTGTTGTACCAGAAAGGATTCAACAGAAGATACAGCAACAAGGACCTCAAACTCATGGGGTGTTTCCAAAGACAGTAGGAAGGCAGAGGATGTTCAATAATCAAGTTTGGAAAAGGCAACAACCGTATTTTGGGTGGAGACCACAGTTTAATCAAGGGGGACCGTCATTTAGAGGAAATTTCAATTCGGGAGGAGGACCGAGATATGGAGGATGGCAAAATTCAAGATCCCCGTGGGGGGGAAATTGGGATCAGTAGCAGCGTTGGCAGAATTGGTAGCCACAACCATAAGGATGGAATCAGCGGGTTTGGAATTATCAAGGGGGGAATCAGCAACAGCCAAGGGGGCAAGTGCCGCAGTTTCCAGCACCACCAGCACAGTCAGCTGAAGCAAACAAAGAGCCGGTAAGTAGTTTGATAGTAGTAGAATCATTTCAGGATCAAGGGGTGAATGAAGTTGCTATGGATTGTCAGCCGGAATGTGATTGTTCTAAATGTTTGCAAGAGGAAGGAGATGTATTAGTGACAACAAGGTCAAAAGCAAGGTTGAAACCTCCACTGGACTGGGAGGAGCAGAAGGAGATTCACGATGAGGTAGCTGAAGATTGGATGGAGAAGGATCAACAACAGAGCAAGCTTAAATTGAAGGAGAAAGGAGAAAAAAAGGAGGAGAAGGAAAGAGAAAGGACGGATGCCTTGTTTGAAGAGTTAACTAATTCCTCTATACATTTTACCTTGGATCAGTTGTTGTCATTAGTTCCAATTTTCATAGATAAATTATATATAGTGATGCGAAGATCAAAGACTGTTCCGAGTATGAAGGAGGTGCAGCAGACAGTTCAGAGTTGCCAGGTTAGCCCGGAGGATGTGGATTTTTCAGTACCAACACTGTTGTTGAAATTTAATAACCAAAATTTTTCGATGTTCTATTGGATGGTGGATCAGGGGTCAACATACTTTCGGAATCGGAATTTCTAAGGATGCAAGATGTCAGGTTGGAACCAGCTCCATTTCAAGTGCGTATGGCTGATCAGAGCAGAGTTCAACCAGTGGGGATGCTAAGGAGGCAAGGAATTATCATTCATGGATTGCAGTTTATGGTAAATTTTGTAGTCATCAAGATGAAGGATTCAAAAAATACCTTTTTCTATGTTGTTGGGGAGGCCATGGTTTCATACGGCTAAGTTAAAACAGGATTGGGGAAAAAATGAAGTGACGGTTAAGAAAGAAAGGAGAGAAGTTACGTTACCAATGGGGCCGAAGAAGGAATTGTCAGAAGAGACGAAGCCAATGTTGGCACAAGCAATTAACATGTCCGAAGGATTACAGGATGATGAAGAAGCATATTTCCTAGCAGCAAATCCAACAATTTTTCCGGTATTTGAGATAGATGTGGAGCGGATCATTGACAAATATGCAGTGAAAGAGAACAGTTTGGGAATTGATCAGTTGCAGAGGAATACAGATGGTGTGGAACAGGAAAATTTAGAAGAGAAGAAAATCCAAGAGGAAACTGTGATGGAGGATTTGGAATTTCAGAGAGCGGAGGCTCTGTATGATAAGATGATAAAGAAAGTTTCTCGAGTTAAGGAGGATGATTTACAGGATCTGATTTTGGGGATGGAGGATCATTCAAAGATGGTAAGAGTTAGTGTTCATTTGGAGGATGATTTTAAGAAGGACTTGAAGGAATTACTGTTGGAGTATATTGATGTCTTTGCATGGGATTATTCTGATTTGAAAGGCATGGATCCTCAAGTGTACAAGCATCATATAAATTTGAGAACGGATGCTGTTCTAGTTATTCAGCAAAGATATAGGATGAATCCAAATTATGCCAAGCAGGTGAAAGAGGAATTGGATAAATTGCTGAATGTAGGATTCATAATACTAGTGGATCAGGCGGAATGGTTGTCACCAATTGTAGTGGTACCCAAGAAGTCGGGGAAGTTAAGGGTTTGTGTGGATTAAAGAAAATTGAATGCAGCAACAGTTTCAGATCCATTTCCATTGCCTTTTATTGATTTAGTTCTCGATGATGTAGCGGGACATGAGATGTACACTTTTCTTGATGGATTTTCAGGGTACAATCAAATACCTATGGCTGAGGAGGATATTGAAAAAACTGCTTTTATCACAAAATGGGGAGATTTTGCATATACAGTGACGAGCTTTGGATTGAAGAATGGACCACCATCATTTTCGAAGGCATCTTTTAAAACCTTTGAGCCACATTTGACAGATTTTATGAGGATTTTTATGGATGATTTTTCAGTTTTTGGGGAAAAAGTCAGGCATCTGGAATATTTGAGGAAGTGTTTTGAAAGATGTAGGATGTTTCGGATGTCACTTAATCCCCAGAAGTGTGCAATAGCAGTACAAAAGGGAAAATTGTTGGGACATATCATCTCTCAAGAAGGAATGTCGATTGATGGGGACAAGATTAGTGCAATTCAGAAAGCTGTAGCTCCAAAAAATTTGAAGGCAGTGATGCAGTTTGTTGGATAGATCAAATGGCATGGTAGGTATTTACGGTATTTGGCAGATGTGAGCGCACCACTTAGTCATTTGACCAAGAAGGAAGTGGAATTTGTTTGGGGAGAAGCTCAAGAAAAGGCTTTTCAGGTTATCAAAAAGATGTTGGCGGTTTCACCTATACTTCAACCACCAAATTGGGAATTGCCGTTTCATGTGTATGTTGATGCTTCCAACATGGCAGTAGGAGCTGTTTTAATGCAGAAGAAGATTAAGGGATGGTTTAGACCGGTTTATTATGCTAGTAGAATGTTGAGAGCACCGGAGAAAAATTATACAGTTACGGAAAGGGAAGCTTTGGGAATGATTTTTTCTTTGGAAAAATTCCGACATTATCTGCTAGGGAATAAAGTGGTTTTTCATGTGGATCATCAGGCTTTATTGTTTCTTGTAAAGAAGCCAAAGTTGGAAGGCAGATTAGCAAGGTGGATGCTCATGTTGCAAGAATTTGATATACATAGTTGTTCATACTCCAGGAACTCAGCATGCAATGGCGGATTACCTCAGTAGATTGGAACATAAGGAGGAATTACCAGGAGTATCGGATAAATTGCCTGATGCGGATTTGTGGAAGGACAGTTTTTTGATAATTGGTATGATCAGATGGTTCAGTTTCTGACAGATGGAGTTTTACCTTCGACAATGTCTCCGGATCGGAGGAAGAAGTTTGCATTGAGGAGCATATCATTTCTGATTATAGCTGGAGCATTATATAGAAGAGGAGCAGATCAGATTATATGACTAAGTGTTCCGGATGAAGAGCAGAAAGCAGTGTTGCAGGAGGCACATTGGGGATCAGCTGAAGGACATTTCTTAGCGGAAATTACAGGTTGGAAAATTTTACAAGCTGGACTTTGGTGGCCTTTGTTATTGAAGGATGCACATAGTTTTGCCAAGGAATGTATTCAATGTCAGAAGATGGGGCAGCCTACACAAGGGGATAGGATGCAGGATCATCCAGTCTTGCCATTAGAACCATTTCAGAAGTGGGGAATGGATTTTGTAGGCCCAATAAAACCACGGGAAAAAAGGACGGGTTCCAGATATAGTCTTGTTGCAACAGATTATGCTACCAAATGGGTGGAAGCGGTGGCTTTGAGTGATAATAAAGCAGCAAGTGTGGCACGGTTTCTATATAAAAACATTATGACAAGATTTGGATGTCCTATTGAGTTGGTGTCGGATCAGGGAACACACTTTTTGAATTTTGTGATTCAGGAGTTGACATCCAGACATATGATTTTGCATAGGAAATCTACTCCGTATCATCCGCAAGCAAATGGGCAGGCAGAAAGCTCTAATAAAGTGTTGGTGAGAATTTTGAAGAAGATTGTGTCGGAAAACATTTCAGATTGGGATGACAAGCTGGATTCAGCACTATGGGCTTTTCGGACGGCTTTTAAGGTGGCGACTGGAATGACACCTTTCAAATTGGTATTTGGGATTGAAGTGGTGCCAATGGAATATGTAATTCTAAGCTTGAGGTTGTCAGTTCAGCATAACTTAAGTCCGGAGGAATCAATTTCTCATAGACAGAAGGAGCTGCTTAAATTGGAAGAGGATAGAATTTAGAGTGCCTATTTGGTGGAAGTTGGACAGAAGAGGAGACAAGCATGGATGTCTAGGCAGGTGAAATTCAAAATTTTTCAGAAGGGGGATTGGGTGGTGTTATATAATTCTAAATTGGGACCACATCCGGGTAAGTTGAAGCTGAGATATTTGGGACCGTATCACATTGAATCAGAACAGGGCCAAGGAACATTTTTGTTAAAAGATGTCTTCGGAACAAAGATTTTGAAACCTGTGAATGGATTCAGATTGAAGAAATTTTATGGAAAGGTGCCTGAGGTTCCCAAGTGGATGGTCAATAAGGCTGAAGATATTGGCAGTAAATTGTTAATAGTTGGTGTTTTGTGGGTTGTAGTGGAATATTCAGAGGCAGAATTGGCAATTTCTTCTAGCAATCCAAAACCTGTAAAGGGATATGGAATTCGAAATTCGGATTGCAGAATGGAAGTTGGAATTCGGACTGTCGGATTTAAAGTCCGGAAAGAGGAAAGTCGGAGGAATGGAATTGGGCAAAAGGGTACAGAGGTACTCATAAGTGGGGGTACTCATTTTAAGGCAAAACACTCGCTTAATGCTGATGTGACTCACTTAAAGACGAATATTTTTTGGGCGAATCCTGCATGGCGTGCCCGAATCGAGGAGAAAATTCATCATCATAAGAGTAAGGTGGTGAGAGGAGTTGGAGATCACATCCAAGTGTGTGAACGTCGCAGTTCAGTGACTGTTAAGTCGGGGAAGAAGGGCGAAATGTTTTCTGAGAATATTAAGGGAAAGCTGATGGTGGGTATGTAGGATGATGCGTCAGAATCGATGCCGAACACCAGGTTGATGAAGATGGCAATGGAGGAGCTGTTCAAGGCGCGGCAATAGGAAGAGTACATCAAGGTGGAGAGCGATGAGACTGAGTCTCTGAGTGATCAGGGCAGTGTGGAGATGGCGGTGGCAGCGTTTGACCCAAATGAGGGGGAAACCCAGGTATGGCTCAAGCGCATAGGCCTTTATGAGTTTGCATGTTTTCCTTGGGATACATTGGCAGAGAATGAGTTCGCTGAGCAACAGTGGAACATGATTAAGGAGAGTGATGAAATGATTACAATGGATGTTCGCTTAACACCAAAGTTGGTGTCCAAAGTCTTCAAAGTTCCCTGTTTACCTGTGCCGGCTAAGGGGAGGAAGGTGACTGACTCCTAGATGAAAGGGGAATCTAAAAATCCGGTTGGGACGAAGGCATATTATATGGTGAAGAATGCGGGTGGAAACAAAGCCTCAAATTTGTTTTGGTATTTGGAAAAGGTGTGCATTCTGCAGAAGACTGCCTACATGTCTAAGGAGGCTTTTGCACCATTGTTTCAGGCTGAGAGAGGCATTAAGGTTGATTGGGCATCAGTTTTGTATGATCGGATGCACCTTACTCGAAAGAGAGACCGACGTCGAACACCAGCAGTGGGCAGAGTAGCACCTTATTTGGCTGCAATTTTTGAGCATGTTCTAAAGGTTTCGACAATAGCAGCAGGTTTGAAAACACCACTGGCAGATGTGGCAAAAGAAGAGCGAATATTATGTGGAAGTAAGAGAAGGAAGTCGTTGTTGGGCTCTCCAACATTTGAAAAAGGTAAATCACCTTTTAAAGTTTCTTAGAATGGTTTGGAGGAGTCAGAATCAAAGCTGAACAGTTTCACAATGGAATCAGAATCAAAGAAGTTGGAGTCCAAAGGCAAGAAGGTAACATTGTTTATGAAAGGAATGGGTGGAGTTGCGAAGAAGACTACTCTGGAAAGTTTGAAAGTTAAAGCAGGTAGCAGTGACAATTATGAGAACAAGGGGATTTTCTCTGTGGAAGAGGCAGCTAACAGTTTGACTCAATTGAATGAGTTCCTGCAGAATCAAGATGCGGTGCCCCGGGGGATTCACCATGGAAAAATTACCACACCACGTAAGTGCAGGGAAGGGGGGTTTATTTACAAGTTACATAAGCGTATAAGTTAGGGGTAGGCCCCCAATAAGTTATCTCCCAAGCTAAAAAATAAGGGAGGGGGTATCATATTTATGGGGGGGGGGGGGGGGGGGGGACCTCACCCAAGTTGATTACTTTTAACGATTGGTCACCGGTGTAAAATAGAACTCAGATGAATTTTGGGAAAGTGTTTTTATCAGGTCACACATCAAATTTTGCATCAATCCGGTTATAGATAAGGGCTGATTTGGAGCAGTTCAAGGATTGATTTACACCAGCTTTGTATGGGTCAGAATTGGACGAGTAGCCAGAGTGCAGACTGATTGGGCACATAGTTTGAAATTCAAACTAAGACACATTGAGGGTACATCTAGTTATCAATAGAAGTGGTACCTTAGTACGTTTCCAGTCACTATGCTACACACTCTTTGACTAGTTTTACTCAGTTAGATCATGTGAGACCTAAATTTTATATGTAAGATAGGGGTATGATAGTTTTCTTCATTGATTGTCGTATAAGCGTAGAAAGGGGGGTCATATTCCCTAAAATGAGTCGTATATAGGGGTTTTATCAAAGTTGTCCGCTCGCAGGTGGCGTCCCGTTTTGTATATAGAGTGAATCCCCCGGGTGCGGTGCTTAGGGTGATCGAAGCTGAGAAGATGGAACATAAGTGTAGTGCTATTCCATAATGGGAAATGCAGAAAGTCAGGATGCAGTTATTTCAGGAGAGGTTGATAAGGAAAGATTGCAGGAGGAGGTTAAGAGGATAACAGCTGAGGCTATGGCAAGAAATGCTGAAGTTTTGAGTGTAGCTGAGGATTTTACTAGGTGGGCAGACGGACTGAAGACTGCAGTGGATGAGCAATTTAAAGAATTGGGGGACAAGGTGGCTGATTTGACCACTGAGAATGTTTTTCTAATTAATAGATTAACTCCATTGCTGGATATGGAGAAGGGGGCATTGCAGAACCAGGGAATGACAGGTATCTTGGTAGCTGATTCGGATGCGGATACTTGAAGTAGGAAGTGCTGGAATATACACAAGAGATGTGGAATAAGGCAACTAGGCTTTGGAGGGAGCACATGGAAGTGTCAACGAACCGCTTCAAGAATTGGTTTCATCTAGCTGGAAAGGAGAGCATTAGGAGGGAGAATGAGGCATTGAAGGTGGAGAATGAGAAACTAGTTGCAGAGATGGAGGAGTTGAAGAACAAAAGCAAGGAGATTGAAGTAAATGCAGGGGGTTTGAGTAAGTGGACAACAGAGCTAAGCAATGATGTTTTGGAACCACATAGAATTGTAGCAGGAGGAGTGGAATTGGAAGTGGAAAAGCAGTTGGAAGCAGAGGTGGAAAAGCAAGCAGATTCGGATATTGCAGCAGAGAAGGCAGATGCAGAAGGGGATGCTGGGGAGCAGATTGTTCGATCAAGGGATTGTGGGTCCGGGTCAGCCTATGGCTCTAGCCACCGGGCTGTGCCAGGTGTTAAGCCTAGGGGATTTTGGATGTTTTACCTTAGTGGAATTTGGAATATTAACTTTTGTACTTTTGGGATTCCAAGGGGTGTTCTTGGGAAAGGGCGTTGCCCATTAGTATTCTCGAACTATGTAACTGTCGATCAGTGTCTTCTTTGGAATGTGAAAGCGGAAGTTATGGCGGATTTAGTCTATTGTCAGTTTCTTGTTCTGTTCCAGTTCCAGTTCCATTATGATTCCTGTGTTTGTCTATTCTGAATGTCTATGCCTTAAACAATCTGCTATTTGGTAGAGATAGAGGTCAAGGGAAGCTCAATGGCCAAAGAGAGCGGGAAATTGAGAATCTTTTGCAGTCATCCCCACCAAATGGAGCTAAAGTCCCAAGGGTGAATATTATTGGAGTGGACAAGGAGGATGTCAAAAATTCTGGCCGACAAAAGGGCTAGGATTGAGAAGGAAACAGAGAGCCAATGGGAAACTAGAGTTCGAGGTACAAAAGGGGTAGAGCACAAGATAGTTCTCAATGAAGGGTATAAACCTAAAGCATAGAATCTGAGAAGGTTAGGAGAGATTAAAAAAGAAGCCCTGTGGCAAGAGATCAACACACTATTGGATGCAAGTATCATATATCCTATGAAGGAATCTGAGTGGGTTTCCCCAATGGTCATCACTCTAAAGAAGAATGGGTAATGGAGGGTGTGCATCAACTACACGTTGTGAGCGGGATGGAAACACACAGAATGCCTCTATAACGACCCGACACACACTCTTGTAAAGATACACACACACACACACACACACTAGGGGGCACCACTCGGCTTACACAACACACCTGGCCGAGACAGGAAACACACCTATGGAGTGAGAGGAGAGAGACTATCCACTTGCCCACTCCACATAGAGACACACACACATACACACATCCAAAAAACTCAGCTCAAAAGAGGAGAATTTCTGATAATTAGATAAAATTGAGCTTGGGCCAACACGAATGGGGGAAACAGCTCACACAATATGGGTAAAAGATACCAGATACAATCACAAATTGGAGTGGAAGCTTCGCTCATAGGAGAAACTTACACAACAAAAAAAGCAGAAAAAGAGTGAGGAATTTGGCAAAATGGACAGCTCCATCGCGTTGGGAACGGCCCAAAACCCCAGTCTACAATGTCAAAGTGCTCAAATCCGACCTCGGATGAGCAGTTTACGGCCAAAACAGGCTCTAAAATGAGCAAAAACACACCTGCGGCTGTTCCTCCTCTCTTCTCCACGTTTTTTCTGGTCTTCTCTCTTTTTTTTCAGTTCCCACACTTATCTTTATTAGTTGGGCACCCTTGGCCTTTTAGATTACCTCAAACGGACCCCGAACAGGCCAAAAACTGACCTCGCAGTGCATAGTTGTCACCTTTTTGCATCATTCGCACACCTGGCACTCAGCTTTTTTCCAATAATGCATCTCGCCACCACGTGAAGTGGCCCCAAAAAAAGGTCCTTATGATGACCTTTCTGCATAATTCTCACAAGCAAACACCCACGTTGTGTCTGTACTCATCCACGTGCAAATATTGACCCCATTCGGCCTCCTGACGCCACTAGATGCCATCTGACGCACTCGCTTACCTCATGTCGTCGGCCCGCGGATAGCTTCCTCGAGAATTTTTACGCGCTACCAAATCCTCCTTATTGTAGAAAAAACACACTGGTACTGGTAATAGTGAAAATCGATGCACTATGTACATGCTGTCCTACCTGTACACATGTGGGCCCCACATAACCACCTGGCTCTGGAGAATGGGCAATTCTTTATTTGATGCACCATGCATGGGTATGAACATATGCGCAATCCCTTGCTCCAAAAAACTCCTGACAACGTCATTGAACGTGGCAACAAAAAGAAGCCACTACCCATTTCCGTTTCAAGATGACATCCTAAACCAAGTAGCTCGCCATGAAAGATACTCAATTATGGATGGGTTTTCAAAGTATTTTCAGATAGGGATCGTGCTTGAAGACCATTTGAAGACTACATTTATCTCTCCATGGGGATGTTTTTCCTACTGCCGCCACCGCAGGATGCCATTTGGATTGGTGAATGCATATGTACTTTCCAAGATTGGATGAATAGGGTGTTTGGTCCCTACTTGGACCGTTTTGTCAGGGTTTTCATTGATGATATAGGTTGCTAAAACTCTAGAGCGGAGCACCTGTCAAGGTTACAACTATGTTTCTAGAGACCTGATGAAGAATGAGGTCAATTGAACCCTAAGAAGTGCAAGATTGCACAACGTTGAGCGTAATTGTTGGGTCATCTGGTGTCACAAAATGGGAGTGAAGCAGATCCAAAGAAGGTGGAGGCATTGGTGTTGATGGAGCCTCCATCAAATGCTCAAGGTTTTTGGCTTTGTTTGTACACAAGTCAAAGTATCTGTCACCCTTTTTTGGATGTTATCCCAATATGTATAACCTCTCCAAAAGAGGCCTCAATGGGTTCATGGTTTTGAATGGGACAAAGAAGCTCAAGAGGCTTTTGATAGAGTGAAGGAGATCTTGTGCCAGTTGCCTGTTGAAATCAGGGTTGCAGGAAAACACACACAGCCTGGAGAAGATGAAGGAAGCTCAAGGCACACAACAGAGAGTATTTTACTTTGTGTGCAATGGAAAAGATCGATAGCCCTAGAATGATGGGCTTTTATACGATGCACGGGGGAAAAAAACCTCCTAGTGAGGAAAAAAATGCCCCAACTGTCAAAAGTGTGTTCACACACATCACTATCACATGTATATGGTAACAAATCCCCCCTGGAGTGATTATGTGAACGAGAGTTGGCACATGAGCAAAGGGAAGTTCCATGCCCTGAGGACATGATCAATCCACAAAGGGGAGTAAGCCCAAAGCTTTGCAAAAAGCTTCAAACTTCTCACGAGACAACGCCTTTGTGATTTGCAAGGTTGTCTTGTGTTGGCACATAAGTCAAGCTGTCTCTCCTACTGAGAGCCTCTCCCTGACATAGTGGTAATGCACCTCAATGTGCTTTGTGCAAGCATAAAAAACTTGGTTCCTCGCAATTGCCAATGCACTCTAACTGTCAGTGTAGATAGTGTCCTGTCCAACACCCAAATCAACCATAAGGCATCTGAGCCATATACACTCAACCGTAGCTGTGAAGATTGCCTTGTACTCAACCTCACAACTAGAAGTGGCCACAATAGGTTGCTTCTTGCTCAAACATGATATACATGAACTACCAAGCATGAAACAAAAACAACTTGTGGACACTCGTGTGTCAAAACAACCAACCCAATCTGAGTCCGAAAAAGCATATAAGTCTGGCGGCAATAATCCCCATTGGGATAAAACAAGCCAAGATGTAAAGTGCCACTCAAGTAGCAGAAAATCCTCTTGATAGCCTGCCAATGCTTAGACCCTAGGCTATGCATAAATCTGCTGACCTGTGAGACTGCAAACTGGATATCCTACCTCGTGTTGCATATATAAATGAGGCATCCAACATCAGTTTGGTAAAGAGTGACATTTGCAAGATCACGAGCATCATGAAGACTCAATTTCACACCTGTTTTCATGGGAGTGGTAATAGGTTTGCAATCCTCAAGTCCAAAGTTACATAGCAATGTCTCTATGTAACTTTTTTGACACAGAGTTTGAATTAGAGAATGCTTTTACCAGGTTCAATAGAGTGTATTGAAGGGTTGTGCAAAAAGCAAGTGGTGGAGTGGTGATACACGACCCACACAACAAAGTGATTTTTTTGAGGGCTTACCATGATGGAGCAAAAGACGCCGCGCGCACACTTACACACCCAGACAACTCAACACCACACAAGGAATTTGATTAAATTCCAACCCACACACACCACCACTCAAGAGCTCAATAAAAACACTACCCACAACCTCAATTCAAACTCCAAACGCCTCGACCTACAAGCCCTTGCCTGCCCGCAGACACTACAAGGTGAGTCAAGTTGATCAACACTTGAAATCACACTTGATGGTGACCAAAATATACAAGAAAACCATCAAAAACTCAAAAACTCCAGCCAAACCATTGCAAAAGCTTCACCAAACTCCACTCTGTTGGACTCTTTGGAGTAGCACCAACCCTAATGGCACCGATACAGGGTCACATAGTCTTGCAGAAAGCCGCACCTTCTTTCCTCAATTCCTCGCATACACACATCCATGGAAACCTCAGAACTTCCATAGACTCTCCCAAGTGCAAAATTGAAGAGAGAAAGCTCTCATTCACTCCTCCACACACTCGAAAACAAGACGCGAACGCGACGGGACTGCACTAGACCACCTGTAGGAACCCTGCTTCCTTCCCCGCACAAAGAGATGAAAGTGCCAAAAATTGGCCTCAAAAATACTCCCTCAGCTGGAACACTCACGGCACCATGACTGATGTGGCAAATTCAAGCCTTTTCACACCATTTTTGGTCATTTTTTGACCTAGTTTTGGCCATTTTTGACCCCCGACGGGTATTTTTCACGAAAAAGACCCCAAACGGACTCCAAAATTCACCAAATTTTGTACACTTGATCCTTGATACCCAAATCACTTTGCCACATCCCCACATTCTATTTTTGACCACTTCTAGGGTGGTGCACGCATCACCACAGATCAGGCACCGTAAATAGACAGTTACTGCATGTCCCAAACTTCTCGGGCGGGATGAGAGTACCCATACTTGTCGCTTGCATTATTTACATTCTAGAAAGCTCAAAAAAATTATCTAGAGCCAAAATAAGTCACCTAGAATCATATCCAAGGCCTCGATACCCTATCCAGGCATGTACATGTGTTTGACTGCTAGCACGCGGACCTGACTATTCACAATGTGTACACGTTGCATTTTTTTTAGAACTTGAAACCACTTCGCAAAGCTCCCAAATGCATGCATTTACATCTTTTTTTACATATGACCATGCATATAATCGCTACTTTGTACACGCCAAAAGCGGTCTATCATCATTGCCCACCCTCTGTGTAGAACATTTATGCTCAACCAAGAGACTATTTGCATCTGGAACCACATCCTCGCAAAATATTTCTTCAATTGATACCCATTTATTCTGTAGTGCAAACGTTCACCAGTCAATTTTTCTAACTCATATGTGCCATTAGAAAATACATGCTTCACTTTGTATGGACCCAACCATTTGTCCCTCAACTTCTATTGAAAAGTAAAATCCAAGCGAGAATCATACTTCATCACCAAATGTCCCTCTTTGATCTCTTTCTCTGGCAGCGTCTTATTCATTTTATCGATCCTTGTCTCTGCTTGTGAAAGATAATAATCAGTGGCTTTCTCTCTATTCATTCGCAACAACTCTAGAGAAAGAATTCTTTCTTGCAGCTTGTCATTATGCTCACCTTGCATTTTGCACTACAACTTCAAGGAATCCAACTGCACTTGTATGGGCATAAGAGCTTCTTTTCCATAAACAAGCTCAAATGGTGAAAACTGTGTTGACACTCTATACGCAATTCTATAAGCCCACAAACACTTTTCCAAGTCCAAGTACCACTCTTTAGAATGCTCTCTAGCATACTTTGATAGCATCTTCACAATTTGACCATTGCAGTTCTCAACCAATCCATTGCGTTGTGGGTAGTAAGAAGAAGAATGCCTATGCTGAATTTTCAATTTCTCCATGAGAGCAACAACAAGTTTTCCCCTAAACCCTGGTCCACGATCAAAAATGATAACCATAGGAGATCCAAACCTGCAACACACATGTTCATACAAAAAAGAGGCCACTCTTTCTACTGTTACATCTTTTACTGCTTTTGCCTCCACCCATTTGTCAAATAGTCCACAGCCACAAGGATATACCTTTTTCCATTGTTGGTTCTTGGCATTGGACCTACATCATCTACTCCCCATTTTGCAAATGCATCAAAAGACATTATAGCTTTTTGAGGCTCAGCCAAAAGCTTCCAATTTGCAAACACTTGGCATTCATGGCATGACTTGCATTAAAAATAAGCATCTCTCATCGTAGAGGGCCAACAGGAACCTGCTCTCAAAACACAAAAGACAACCTGATCGTTGCCTTGATGGCCTGTTTTCATGGTAGTGCTCCAAAATCAAGCCTATCTCTTCTTTGTACGACACTTTTCTCAAAATGCCATTCTTGCCATAAAGCATGAGATCCTCACCTACCAATGTGTAGTTTCTTGCTTTTGCAACTATTCTCTTACGCCGAACGAGATGGAAATTTGTACATAGCCTGTATATATGATTGTGGTTTGCAAGTGTTTTTAGTCATCAATTCAATGTGGCAATCTTTAAAGTTCTGTAAATATGCTTTTGGTTGAACATGAAAGTTCAACGAGGGGGTTGGGAAATGATGGTACATACTACATACAAAGTTGAATGAGGCTATAATGGGTGTTAAGCAGTGCCCAAGGTGCATACAGGGGCATGACAAAGGGTTAAGGTAGGTACAAAGCTCCTAGGCGAGCAGAGATAGTGGAAATGTATGACTAAGGTGGTTTTATAGGCCAAGAAGGCTCCAAAGTTTGCCAAGTGGGATGACAGGTCCAAGTGTCCAAATATGCAGGAAATGTGCTTTGAGATGTAGGGTTCGAGATGATGTAGAAGCCCATCAAAACGACTCGTCACAAACAGAGCCCCGATGTGGAAGATATGGTGGTCTAAAGATGGAATGCATAGCATATCCCCAACAGGCAGGGCGAATGGGGATAGTGGCCAGAGTTAAAATCAGTGGATAGATGTGGAAGTGCTCAATTTGTGGAGTATGTTAGTTTCTCAGATTGTGAGTCGGAGCTCTACAGGGCAAGCTATGGCCAGTTGAAGATTTGCCAGGGCTAGTTATGGGTCCACTTGGTCACATCAAAAATCGTGTCATCTATTGTTTTTTTGCGTATTGACTAGGTTTGAGAGGGTAGCATGCGTCATGTAGAGTTGGCAAGAAGTGACAGCTCCTCCATCAGAGTCACATGCAACAAGATATGCAAAGCTAAAATCTAGCGCATTTTTAGAGGGGAGCAGGCAAATGAATTTTCATGATTTTGACGGCCTTGGTTTGTGGGCTCAAAGATGTCATGATGTGACAAGGACTGGGTGGATTGGGGTTGGCATGGAGAGCTTTCAATGGGTTCTTATGGCTTGAGCATTGAGTACGTGGGCAAGAAGTTATTGGAGTTCAAAAGGGGCACCACAAAGCAATTTTTTCATATGACACTTGGGCTTTATGGAAGTTTTGGAGGGTCTATCACCCATAGCATGCCACGTGGTGTTGGGGTATAGGCGCCTGTGCCTTGCCCGGCCGCCCAGAGTCTGGGCGCCCACTGACTTGTATACCTTATACATAGCATAAGTGTATAGGGGGCTGCTCACTCTTTGAGTCTCCCCACCCACATCACGTGTGTGTCTCCTTCTCTCTCTCTCTCACTCTCTGTCTGTGGTGCTCCCCGATCCCCTTCAATTGATATCAGAGCTATGGTGACCGCGGAGAGCACGACGGCTTTGAGAGCTTCGAGGCGATAGCTCGCTCGCTCTCGACGGTAGAGAGATTAAGAAAGCTTGGAAGCTTTGTGAGAATGCAATGGGAGCTTGTGAGCTCAGTTGAGAGTGATGTATGCTCTTGTGGAAGCTCAGAAAGGAGTGTGGAAGATTGTGTGTAAGTGAAGGTGCTGCCCTAAAACTGTGTGCGCAGCAGCACTATTTTCAGATTCGTTTTTCTCCTTGTAGAATGCAGATCTGAGAAATTATATCCTCCTTGCCCATCCGTTTCGACGTGGTCTACAACTTTGCAGAAGAAACTTTTTGCAAATTCCTCACCGTTTTGCTGACATTCAGCTCAGACTGACTGTATACAGAAATTCCAGATTTTCTGTTGTCGCATTGTGTGCGAGTTTGATGCACTTTTGGAAGCACGGGAGATGCTTGAAGTTGAGTGCATACATTCTGAGCTGAAGATGCAATTGCAGCTTGTGTTAAGCTTGTGGTTTGAGGGTTTTTTGGTAGACTTGGGCAACGAAGTACGGAGGCGTTTACACACCATCGAGGCGGTCTCTTGAGAGACGCAGTTTTTTGGAGCACACAGGTGGAGCTTCTTTCACTGGTTTTCACAGGATACTTTGGCAGTGATTTTGTGTTTGGATTCATGGTCTTTGCGGATGGTTTGCATATGGTTATGGCACATGGTTGATGCCCATTATATATGCATTTTGGCGAGCACTTTCAAGTGCCGGTGAGCTCTCTTGAGAGCATTGTTTTCGCATTGAATAAGTTTCCAGATTGCAAATCTTTTGGCGCTTGCTTATGCGCGGTCACTCCGTTGATGTACGTTGAGTGCAGCTTGCCATTGTATGTGAAAATGTGGAGCCATTTTGGCATTTCTACTCATTGGCATTGAGTAGTGTTATGGTTTATGGTAGAGATTGTACTTGAGTTTTTTGCTCAGTTTTGAGGGGAAATTCTGTCGGATTTTTCCCAGATTCTCGCCATAGTTTGTGATTGAGTGTTTACTCTCACTTTGACAGGTTTTGTCAGTTTGTACACAGTTTTGTGTTTTTTGTATCCACTCTCGCAAGAGTGAGGAGTTGTGTATCTTTCTTTGCTTGAGACAGTGGTTTGCTCTCGGGTGGGAGAGTCTTGTGATCTCGAGCATTGTTTGCCATAGTTTTGCAGAGCTTATGCATGTATGTTGAGTGTAGTTTGATGCGCATTGATTGCTCATTGTATTGAGCTTGTAGGGCAATGGTTATTTTGTGTTGATAGCCATTGTGCGTCGAAACTCTGGCGAAATTTTCCCAGGAGTTTTATGCGTATCATTTATGCGATCTAGGTACAGATTGCAGATTGCACTTAGCATTTGCGTGCGGTGTTCTCTGCAGGTGGGAGATTTGTGCGTGTGTATGCATCGATACCGTACAGTGTGGGCTTGGTGATTAGCTCACAAATTGCAGTGTGATACTAGAGCATGCGAGGCTTGTATTGACATTGCGGGAGCTCTATTTTGGAGTGTGTCTCACAGGTTTTACATTGTGTTTCTGGCCATATTGGTAGACAGTTTCCAGGTGTTGTTGGTGAGGTGGTTTTGCTTTCTAGTTTGCTACATTGTGCTCATGGTAGAGACAGGTGATCGATCAGATTGTGACCTCTCACAGATGCGCGTGTTTGATGGGTCAGACTTTGCGGCATGGAGAGAGTGTATGCTTGATGCATTGACACAGCGAGGGTTGCATCGACCATTGAGTGGTGATGCAGGTAGACCTTCAAACATGTCTGACGATCAGTGGCAGGAGCTACAGGAGATGGCACTATCTACGCTCTCTTTGCACCTTGTGGAATCTGTATATGCTCTTGTTATGTATGAGGCTACTTAGAGAGCACTTTGGCGCAGATTACATGATATGTATGATAGATCTGAGTCATCAAGGACTCGTGTGAGACATGTACATTCACGAGCACGCCGACAGGTGACATGTTGGTATTGTGGTCATTCTGGACACGTTAGAGGACGCTGTTTCGTCGTATGCGACATCGTAGGAGACATGGCAGTCGCAGAGATGTATGTAGTGATGCCATGGACTCAGTTGCTTTGACAGTTGAGGCACATGTAGTGTCGGAGTATACTAGTGACGGGGATGTCACTTTTACCTCGAGCTATGCACGAGATGCTATACATGTGGATAGTGCACTCCCTTCGTAGTTGTTGCTAGACGCAGATGCTATGTTTCATGTCACGCCGCATCGTGCATGGTTTTGTAGCTATTATAGCGGGATGCTTGGCAGTGTACGTTTGACCGATGGATCGGTGCATGCGATAGCAGGTGCAGGAGATGTGAGACTATCATTACCGAGTGGTGCATCTTACTTGTTACGACATGTGCGCTATGTACCAGATTTGACAGTGAGTTTGATCTCGATTGGTCAGCTTAGAGATTGGTCAGCTTAGAGTTTGTTGACTGATGATGGCATAGTGCACGAGGGAGATATGCAGGTATTGCGTACATACTTGCAGTACGTGTGCGGTATGTATGGTGGTGTATGGACTTACACGGGAGCAGGACAGCCGGATGCACACGATCACAGCCAGCCAGTGGGCATCGGTTGAGAGCGGTTTTCTCTCACCTTTTGTAGTCTTTAGACTAGGTTCCCTTGCTTAAAGGCACAATCGCCTTTAAGTGAGAGGTTGTCGGGGTATAGGCGCTTGTGCCTTGCCCGGCCGCCCAGAGTCTGGGCACCCACTGACTTGTATACCTTATACATAGCATAAGTGTATAGGGGGCTGCTCACTCTTTGAGTCTCCCCACCCATATCTGTGTTGTGTGTCTCCTTCTCTCTTTCACTCTCCGTCTGTGGTGTGCTCCCCGATCCCCTTCACGTGGTGCCCACATTGGCCCATATGCAGAGTAGAGAGTATGGAAGGCACCATATAAAGCCTAAAGTGAGTCCCATTATGGGGCATCAAGCAAATGAGAGGGAGCTCTCACAATGGTTGGCTATGGTGAAGTCTTAAGGGCGCTGCTCGTGCGTAGTCTGTTTGCACCAGTGGGTGGAGATTGGCCGTTTTGGGGGAGTGCACAATGGTGGCTAGTGGCACCATGGAATTCTCTGTTCGTAGCCGGTGGTGACTAGCTGCAATGTTGACGTGGCAGCTCATCAGGGTGGTTCCCACTACCTGATAGGGCACCCATCATTTTGGAGGACAAGTGTGAAGACCCCCCACTAGCGACCTCGCTAGTGCTCGGGGTGAGGGTGAGTTCATCTAAGTTCAAAGAGAGGGAGAAGGCTTGAGAGTGAGAGCAGGTGGATCTCCAAGTGAGTGTGCAACGGAGAGTTCCAAGCTCGTTCCAAGCGGCTGATCAAAGGGGCAAGTCAAAGAGCCGGACAAAGTTGAGCAAATGGGAAAATTCAAAGGTGAGAAAGAGAGGAAAAATGAAATAAATAAATAAATAAATGCCAGGGGCACTAGCGACATTGCTAGTGCACCCCCCACTCAAAGCAAAGAGGAGCAACTGGAAAGCAAGCAATAGAGAAAGCAACCGCCTCCCAAAAGATGCCAAAACGAGGTGCCATGTGGACGAAATGGAGTGCAATTTTCAAAGTTGAAGACCCCCCCATATAAAAGTCATTTTTAATCAAATGGAGGGCTTTTGGGAGATATTTGAAGCCTACAGAGAGGAGTATTACAGAGGAGTGGTCTATCAACCCACTTTGTATTTTCTCATAAAAATGGCTTTTGTGATGGCAATGCAAGCCTTGTAAGTATCTTTTGAAGTGCAATCAGACCACTATTGCCTAGCTCTTGGTGTCGTTTCCCCTTCCCCCTTCTGCTTTTCCTGCTCTTGTGCTTCCTAGGAGTGTTGACAGTGTGGATGTGTTTGCCCCCCAAGATCAGCAGTGCTTTGTGTAAGAGAGCGAGATTGAGCAATTGTGTGTGTGTGCAAGGGTTGAGACGGGATGTGGTAGTGAGTGTGAGTTGTGTGGTGGTCTTGAGGAGTGTGTGAGCATTGGGAAGTGAGCAAGTGGTGGTTTGCTAGTACAAAGTGAGTCTTTTGAACATTTTTTTGAGAGAATAGGGGTGATGTGGATACCCAAGCCCTTGTCTGTGTGTTGGGTGTGTTCCCCCATTCCCCTTGTCCAACGCCTTGTGCCAGGTTTGATGTAGATATTGATCTCTATGAGCGAGTTACAAGACAACAGATGCCAGGTAGTGCTTGCTGAGCACTATTTCAGACTACAGTGTGGACATCTAGTCATAGAGAGAGGTGGTAGTGCTAGCATGATTCATGCAATGTGAGTATGTCACGTTCGAGACGACACAATATTTGTGAGTACGCAGCCATGCAGAGAGATGAGGAGTGTCTCCTTTTTGTATAGGTTGCACGAAGCTCCAGGTTGTGAGCATGTTGAGCCAGTTGTGTAGACATTTGTGGATATGATGATGGATATGGATGGCTTGAGCACTGAGGATTCAGTTGTGATTCAGTCATTCATGATAGCTTACACCAAAGGTTGATTCATATGAGTTGGAGCTGGACATTGCTCTCAACACACAGGGTTCATGACAGATAGATGCTTTTGGTATGCATCTGACATGCGATGGACACAAGGATTGAATTCTAGATGTCAGGATGATTGCCATGAGTGGAGTTTTGAGCTAGATTTTACTGAGATGGTCAAATTGGCAGAGATTGCTAGGATTGCATCAGCATATTCGAGAGTCTCATGTACAAGATAGTGATCTTGAGACCCAATCTTGCATTTGTGATAGGTGCATTTGTAGTGCGAGTAGTCAGCCGTGTAGTGGCTGATGTTGGCCTTGAGGATAAGGGTTAGAGTATGGTGAGATACCTGCGGGATGTGTGCAACTTTGATGAGAAGTATGTGGTCGATCGCTCTATACTTCCTCTACAATTAGAGCTGGATGCACAAAGATTTAGTGAGCTAGTGGGCATTAGATGAGGTCATACTTGTGATGGCCTTGTACAAGTTTATTATAGTTTTCTTTAGTTCTCTCCCTCACAGTCACATTGGCCTTTACGTGGGAGGTTGTTGGGGTAAATCCCTATGTGGATGGTTAGGCTAGGCACCTACCTACTTCACTTATTCAGTATGTACATATAGAATAAGGAGGCTCACATATTCATAGTGAGTTTTTAGCCTTGGCAAACAAAAGTCTCGTCTTGTTCTCTCTTCTCCATAGTTGCACACACACACACACACACACACAAACACACATGCTCTCGCTTGTGGACTCTAGCTCCTCCCTGTTAGGTTGCTCAAAACCTTCCGAGGTTGCTTCATGTAAACATCCTCTTCTAGATCCCCATGAAGAAAGGCTATCTTCACATCCATTTAGACAAGCTCCATGTCCTCTATGGCTACTAGGTCAAGTATTGTATGCAATGTAGTCATCTTCACCATTGGTGAGAAGATTTTGTCAAAATCAACTCCCTTTTGTTGCTTGAATCCCTTAGCAACCAATCTAGCCTTTTATTTAGGCTTAGGATCATCAAATGTAAACTTCTTCTTGTAGACCCATTTGCAAGGTAAGGCTGCTTGCCTTCTAGAAATTCAACCAAGTACCATATCTCATTGTTCACAATCAAGTTGTACTCAAATTGCATGGCGTGTTCCCACTTGACCTTGTCATCCATTTGCATGGCTTCTTGATAACAAGATGGATCATCTCAATCTGTCAGCATAATGTAATCCAACCCTAGCAAAAACCACTCAAGAGGATGAGAGGATCGAGTAGATAATCTCAAAACCTAGCTGCTGCTCTCTGGTCTATCAATTCGAGCACTTCTAGTGGAAGGTACATCACTAGGCTTCTGAGTTGTCACAGATTCTGAGGCAATGTCCTCATATGTGACCTTTCTATATTCAACCTCTTTAATAATTTTCTTATGCATCTTCAATTCATTGGAGATTACATGTGAACTGTGAATTACTTTGCGTGACTTCAGGTGGGGGAGACGATAGCCCATCACTCCATATGTACCATAACCAAGGAAAATGCACTTATTGACTTTGGGTCTAGCTTTTTACGAAACACGTGTGCATACGCCTTGCATCCAAAGACACATAAGTGATCATCTCTTGCGAGACCATAACTCCTCTAGAATCTTGTAATCAAGTGGTGTGCTAGGTGACCTGTTGATAATGTGTACCATTGTGAGTACTCCTTTTGTCCAAAAACCTTGAGTCAAATTTGCCATAGAAGGCATGGTTGTGACTCTCTCCTAAATCATTCAATTCATTCTCTTTGCAATTCCATTTTATTAGGTGTGTGAGGTGTAGTAAGCTGCCTCTTAATACCTCTCTTACTGCAAAAATTCTCAAACTCCTTGGAGACGTATTCGTCACCATTGTCAGTCCTCAAGCATTTGATCATCTTGCCAAACTGATTCTCTACCAATGCTAAGAATTTTTGGAGAGTAGAGAAGGCCAAATCCTTATATCACAAAGGATAAAATTACACCTTTCTAGTAGAATCATTTATAAAAGTCACAAAATAGCTAGCTCCCCCTAGAGACTTGGTCAATATAGCACCACAAACGTCACTATGGACAAGCTCTAGTGGCTGCAAACACTTCCTATTCATTGGCGATGAGGTAGTCCTAGTTTCCTTACCATAGATGCAATGTTCACACATAGAAAAATTGGGATACTAACTCAACATAGGAAAGTACCCAGAACGAGCTAGTGTTTTCATTCCCGTTTGGCTCATATGGCCTAGCTAGCTATGCCACAACCCAGTAGATGGTAGCTTGGCTATGGATATACAATCCTCTTTTACACACAAATCAAACATAGAGTAAAGCGTTCCATGTTTTTAACCCTTGAGAATCACACGATTTCCCTTCTTGATTGTCCATGAACCATTCCCAAAGGTGGTTGAGTAACCCAAGTTGTCAAGCTGAATGGTAGATATCAAACTTTTTGCTAACTTGGGAACATACCTGACATTTTTGACTATGAAGTCCGTGCCGTTTTGCATGACTAGTTTGATGTATCCAACACCATGTATCTCAAGCTCATAGGCATCATTGAGCTTGACTCTGCCCACTAGTATGTGAGTCAAATGTACCATGGATGAGAGATCCCCAACCCACCAATACCAAAAATTGGGATGGGGTCCTTGATAGATCTCTAGGCCTATTAAAAAGTCAGAGTCTCTAAGTAAGAAGGGTCCAGGGAATAGACCTTTACCATTGACAATGGCTTGGGTCTATAGCCCTAGAAGAAGACCTAGTCCTGTCTCACTACGGAAACGGGACAACATCTTAAAGGTCCAAAACTGTTTCGGCCCTATAACTTCCAAAAATTGGGCTAAGGTATTCTCAACCAACACTTTCCCCCACCAACATATGTGAGGGCACAGGCGCTGGTGAACTCCTCTCCAATTGAACTCCTCTTCCAATTGGAGAAGTTTTCTAAATGTTTTTAGCTCGCGGGGATGGATAGTTACCTGACTAATCAGGTCCACCCATCCATGATTGACAACCTTTGTCAATCCCCACTTACCACTCCGCACTCACACATGATTCTTTTTGTTTTCTAATTACTATCACATTGTTTTAACATTTGAAATAATGGTTTCTTTTAATTTTCCGTCACAATGATTCCTTCAAAGACATCATTGAAAAGCATTCCTTTAGAAAACAGACATCTTTAAACTCAAGGCAGGGTATTGTCAATCAAAAACATTGACCATAATAACCATGACTAGTACTCTTCTTGTATCAAGATCACCCCAGGGTGAAAAACGGCACCCATTCCTTATTCATAATCTGGGTGGAAACCCATCACCCAAAGTTCGTGGTGCCCATACGCCAAGCCAGTTGCCCATACAACCGAGCGGCTCCCCTATGATAAAACGATATCCTAACTTATGTAGAAACATCAAGACATGACACGAAGTAGAAACTCATCATTCATGGGGGTAATCAACTTATCCGTGGCTGAAAATCCATCATTATTTATCAATGTATACCAAGGAGTCGGAGGTGTCTTGAGACAAGCTGTCTTAAGGATGATCAATCATATCTTTCATAAATCAACCAACGTTAAACCAAACAATTCTTTTCTAATTTACAAACAAGTGTACGCTGGTTTCTTGGAAAATGCCTTTCGTTTTTGAGCCAATTTCACCTTTCCTAATTCCTTACCCGATCTTTTACGTATGCAATGTTATTACATAAAGAAGAACTTGAATTACTCGAAACTTAAATTATAATGAAGACCCGCCTGGGATTGGTTGGGCATTTGATGCAGTGCTAGGACGTGAATGCTCTCATCAGTAGGCCTACTCCTAGGCTCAGCCTCGTCATTGTGTTACACTCTAGCCCTCTTAGGAATACTGCCCTCATCATCAGATTGAGGGAGATATACTTCTTTCTCGTAAGAATACTCCTTCTTCCTCTCAATCTACTCTCATACCCCGCTAGCTCTCACCATCTTTGAAGGTGTGTGAGGTCTTGGGTCTGAGACCGTGAGGGAATTGATGTTGTGTTTTATAAGTGTGTGCATGGTGCTTGAAGCTTCCATCTTCATTGCACCAGCAAGTTATTGAAGGAACACAAAGTATTGTATTGTAAAATGTCTCCCTTGATGGGGGAAACCTATAATACAAAGCCTTTTGGAGGGGGGATCAGCTCCATGTAAATCTAGTCCTCAACTGTTGTCGATAGCTTAATTTCTCTCGCTTTTGAAGTATTGTTCATGCCTATCTAACTAGGTGTTATGTTTTATTTGTTGCTCTCTCCATCCAAGCACTCTTGCTATGCTCACTAGGAATTTATTCTCTTGAAATGCTCACTATGTTTATGCTATTTTCCGGTACACACAAGTTACTAGGCCATTAAATGTTACAATGGGATTAATGATGTGTACGTTGTTGCAATTATTAGTGAGTGTGATTGAGTTGATTTGAGGTGAAGAGATGTGGATGTGGAGATTGGCAATCATTGTGGCTTAGCTTCTCCATAGGCTGAGAAGCTCACCTCGTAGAGTCATCATTCACGTTGCCATGATTAGCTCACTAATCTTGTGAGTGTTTCCATGCCCTAGCTGGGTGGCTCATCACTCCAGATTGACAATTATTGTTGGTCATTTTAGCTATGCTACGATGGTAGCCCCAACACACACCCCGGGCACTAAGGCATTGTCTCCACCTTTGTGCACCTCTGAAGCATTTCAAGCGTTCAACATATTCAAGCTTTGAGCACATCAAGCACTAAACTAGTTCAAGAAAAGGAGTTCCAAAAAAAATTAAAATGCATCAAGCATTCACAACATGTGTGCTACAACGCAAGAGATAAAAATCTTCATGGCACTAATTATCTTCGTCTATAATTTTGGATATGTATGTAATAATCTGAGCCATCAAAGCTTCCACATTAGGTGTGCTCTCTTGCAATAAGAAGGGACTTGTGCCCACAGTCTGCTGTCTTCAAAGATAATGGAAAGAATCCAAAGAATCATAGAGATTCCAAAGGGAAAGTACACATTGTCAAAGAAGAAGAAGAAGAAGGGGATATCAACACTGTCTATTATGAGGATGTATTGTAATGGGTTTTAGACACTGCAACAAACCCAAAGTTTGGAAGTAAGACATACCCTGCATCAAATTCCATCTTTACAAGCCCCATGTAGTTACCCAATGTAACCCATGTTAGACTCCATGATTACAATCCATGCTCCTTCGTGTAAGATTTGGCTTACAAGGGCATCTTTTGGGGTAAGCCGTTTAGCTTACACTCGATACGTGATCAAGCCCTAAGGCAAGCATACCAACCAAGCACCTTTATGTGCATGTATGCATCCCACTACATAGATTTCCTTAAAGACATGCTTCTTAATGTCACATGCTATTCAGTATAGCCACATGTTGCTTGACCTTTCTCCCACATGTGATGAAAATCACTTTCTAGCATTAAATTTCACCTTCCACTTTAAGCCTATATAAGGCCATAATGCTTCTCTTGTAATTTGCTCTATCATCATAATCAATCAAGCATTTCTATTTTCATCGAGTACACTTTCTCTAATCTATTTTCTCCTAATTGTTACAAAACTCCCACTACAATGAATGCTTTGCTTGTCTAACCACCATATCTTTTCATTCTTTAACGTGCAAACCATTTTCTCCTTGTCGTTTTTTTTATACCCCTTCAGTTGAAGCATGTAAATCTCCTCCTCCTTCAGGTTTCCATGAGGGAAGGCCGTATTTATATCCATTTGTTTAAGATTGAATTCATAAGCACCTATAAGGCTTAAGACAAGCATAATTGAATTCATTTTCACAACATGAGAATATATTTCATAGAAGTCAATACCTTTCTTTTGAGAAAATCCTTTACCACAAGCATGGACTTGTACATCTTCTTCTCGCCTTCTTCTTTCTTTAGCTATACCCGTTTGTTTGTAGTGCCCGCTTACCTTTAAGAAAATCAACCAATTTCCCATGTTTGGTTGTGGTGCAATGAGTCCATCTTTGCTTGCATGCTCTTTGTCCATTCTTATTTGGATTCATGTTGCATGGCAATGACTCTAGCTTTCCAAAATCTGAGACCAAGAGATGATTGAAAGAAGGTATGAACCTCTATGGAGGTCTGCTTACTCTTGTAGATCTTCAAGGCATATGTTGAGGTTCCTCATCTCGTCAACGACGTTGTTGCAATTGTCACCACTTACACTCCTTGTGTCTTCACTCTCCTCAAGCTCCATGTACTCATCACCTGTGCCTTTTCTACCATCTTTAAGATCCCATAGGTGATACCCAAGGTCCACTTCTCCATAGCCAATGAAGAAACACTTCTTGGACTTTGCATCTAGCTTTGACCTTAGACTTCTATCTATGAGCATAAAAGCCTCACATCCAAAAACTTTCAAAAATGCATAACTCACAAGTTTACCTACCCATGCCTCTTCTAGAATTCCTCCATCAATGCTATTGAGGGTGACCGGTTGATCAGGCACATAGATGTACTTACTATTTTCACCCAAATCTCAAGCGATAGGCCTACATGTAGCTGCATGCTTTGTGCTTGCTCCATGATTGTTTTGTTCATCCTTTTTGAAACTCCATATTGTTGAGGTGTCCTTGGGATTGTCCTTTGCCTTTGAGTTCAATTGCTAGTATAGAAGCTTGGCTGCAATACTCACCTCAATTGTTGGATATGAGGCATTTAAGCTTGGTACCTACTTCATTTTCCAAAAAGGTTTTCCACCTTGAAATATGGAAAACACATCGGATTTATTCTTCATTGCATAAACCCATCTTTCCCTAGCTGCATCATCTATGAAAGTTACATAGTACAACAAGCCACCAAGGGATGGTGTACTCATAGGACTCCATGCATAAGAGTGAATTAATTCAAGTTTTTTAGTTTTTTTCTTTCATTCCCTACTTCAAGGAATTTCACCCTCTTTTGTTTACCGTAAACACAATCTTCACAAAATTATAGGTCCACTTCTTTCAAACTTCGTAAAAGCCTTTCTGACTGAAGGATTTGCATTCCTTTGGCACTTATATGCCCAAGTCAATAGTGCCATGCCCCACCGTCAACTTATGTATTTGTTGCACAAGTTAAAGATTGTACGTTGACCATACACAAGTAGAGTGTACCCACGTTATCTCCTTTTGCAACCACCAAAGATCCTTTTGAGATCTTCCAGCTTTTGTTTCCAAATGCAATATTGTGATCTTCATCATCCAATTGACCTATAGATATCAAGTTTTTGCAAAGAGAGAGAACATATCTAGCATCCTTTAGCTTCCATTCATTTCCATTTGCAATTTTGACACAAATTGTACCTTTGCCGACAATTTCACAAGCTTCATCATCTCCCAAGTATACATACCCAAAATTGTTGGGGTAAGCCATTTAGCTGACACTCGATACGTGACCAAACCCTAAAGAAAAACATACGAACTATGCACTCTTATGTGCATGTATGCATCCCACTTCATAAATTTCCCTAAAAACATGCTTCTTTGTAGTCACATGTTATTCGGTATAGCCACATGTTGCTTGATCTTTCTCCCATATATGATGAAAGTTGGTTTCTAGCATTAAATGCCACCTTTCCACTTTGATCATATATAAGACCATAATACTTATCTTGTAGTTTTCTCTATCATCATAATCAATCCAGCATTTCTATTTTCATTGAGTACATTCTTTTGAAGTCTAATACAATCATTATGTTCATTTCAATATGAATGTTTCGCTTGTCTATCCACTATAGCCTTTCAACTAGTATCAAAGCTTGCAATGTGATTAGCATTTCCTAAATCACTCTATTCGGTTCTAATCTACTCACATCTCCATTCCTATGCTAGCTTGAGCATCATCATCTGCTTAATCACTAATCATAATTTTCTTGTATATTATGTAGCAATAAGCATCGTTAATTAATTTTTGATTATCCATGTTCGGGCATGTTCTTGGATTTTCTCCTTGAGACACTACCTTTGTGTTAATTTGAAATTAATTAGTGTGTATGTGTAGGCTGCATTTGCATTTAGGTTGTGTTGCATCAAAGCTACTCCATTGAAGGCCATGAATGCATGTTTTGAAGCCATTCAATTGAAAGCTACACCAACAAATTGAAAAGACACACTTATGTCTGTACATAGCCGTTAGTACCTTTTGATCGAGGACACCTACACAAATTTTTAAGTAAGCTATGTTAATTAACATACTAATTAAAATCTAAACTTATAAGCTCAGTCTCTAGTTTTTCTGGAGGGAAGACTTATAAGTTTTTTTTTGTGCGCAAGTGAAAGCATGTAATGCTCAAAGTACTTTTAGGTGGAAGTCAAGCTTTACATTTTTCAAGGGAATTCAAAAACTTGTTGTTGGGTATGCAAGCCCTGGTGATCAGTTGTCATCTCCCTGTGGGAACACCGTTCATAAGGCATGTGCTTAAGAGTCAGTTATTGGTAGAACTTTGCATGGCAAATTCACCCTATATATGTACAAGGGCTATTGAATAAAAAGACAACAAGCGTCATTTCTTTGGCTTGCAGTATCAAATTTCTCTCTCTCTCTTTCGTCCTCGCTCTATGCTATAGCACACCTGCACCTTGCCACGGATTGCCTCAGGCGGCATCCCCCATAGCCCCGAGCCCAATAGCTGGTATCATATCTAGGTGCTCTCTCAAGGCGGGCATAGCTTGGCCAGCGGCATCAAGCCACACAGTGGCGCTGCAGCGGCAATTCCCAGGTTGGTGGCGAACCCGCTGAGAGCCTTCACAAGGTGCTGCTCGAGGAGGCACACAGAGCAACAAGCTCTCAGGCGGGCATGAAGACTAACAAACGGCAGCCATGCCCGTGAGCAGTAAAGGTAGCCAGTACCGAGCACAAGTAGCAAATCGGACATAAGGAGATTAAGCAAGGTCGACTATAGCAAGCTACACAGAAGCACACATCAGCGTCGTCGTCGTCTGTTGTGCCATCTCTACACAGAGAATTCGAGTTTTTTTTAATTTGAGTTCACACTTTAAAAAAGCAGCCATTATTTTTTGAGCCTTGCTCCTTAAAGCGTCTTCACACTCCGGTACTCGATTTGCAACATATCACACCCAAACTACTAACAAGCTTTTCAAAACGCCATCTTCAGTAAAGTAGTTGGCGAAGGTGTGGCAAAAAATCGGCCCATTCAAAAGCATCTTGTGATGCTTTCATGGCTTGGCAACGGTTACTGTACCTGACAAAAGGTATTCACTTGGTGTGCTAGAGAATTGTTACTTGCATTTTGTACTGCAAATTGCTAAGTATAGCAAGATTCTCCAAAGGTATAATAGCCAACAATGGTACCCGTTATTACACTTTGTGAAGTTTCAAGTATGGCATCGAAATTCAACAAGATCAACAAATCTGAATCTAGCTTGATACACTTCAAGGGAAGTAAGCATTCTTCAGTTGTTCTTCAGTCTAATTGTCCTCGCCAAAACTCGTGTTTTCTAATTTCTTCATGCTGTCATAGGTCTATTATGGTTTTGTCTGTTGTCATCATGCCGAAATTGTACGGGTTATAGACACTGCCATGAAATAAAATGGTAAGACCGCCCTTCGTTGTTTAGTCGAGTTTTGGTATGTCTCACACTGATGGTTTTTTGAGGGAAGTACACACATACCTATGCTATAGTCAAGGGGGGGCTTCTACTCATGGTTTCAGGTGATTGGACTCTACAATGGTATGTCTCGAGTCCATTGTCAGTAGTTTGGGCTGGGGGAGGGGGGGGGGGGGGGGGGGGGGTGTTGGGTATGCAAGCCCTGGTGATCAGTTGTCATCTTCATGTGGGAACACCGTTCATAAGGCATGCGGTTAAGAGTTAGTTATTGGTAGAACTTTGCATGGAAAATTCACTTTGGTAGACAACAAGCGTTATTTCTCTGGCTTGCAATATCGAATCTCTCTCTCTCTCTCTCTCTCTCTCTCTCTCTCTCTCTCTCTCTCTCTCTCTCTCTCTCTCTCTCTCTCTCTCTCTCTCTCTTCCTCGCTCTCTGCTGTAGCACGCCTGCACCTTGCCATGGATTGCATTAGGCGGCATCCCCCATAGCCTCGAGCCCAACACTTGTGAAGGCAGCTTTTGTTTCAAAAGGCTTTATTTGACTTTGGAATAGAGCACAACTTACAAGAACATACAACCTCTTCTATTTTGGAAGTCCCATCACAAAAGCCTTGAGCTATTATTATAAAGAGTGTTTGTCATGTGCTAAAATGATCCTACTCACCACCTCAAATTGGGCTAAAGAACCATTCTCATGCAATTGAAGTTTTTTTTTTTGATCTCCAAAATGACATCAATTCAAATCAAGCTCAAGGGGGGAGTGTCCCTTGAGGATTCATTTGCGCAAGGGACCTTGTAGCGCCAAGCCATTCATTCACACAAGTATGTCTTCATTTTGAAAAAATCTATTGTATCCATATTTGCACGTATACAAGCACTATGGCCACCAATGAGAAGGGACATGCACCCAACTGGTGTTTCTTCAAAGATAATGCTAGGAACCAAAAGAATCTTAGAAATTCCAAGGCAAAGCACACATTGTGGAAGAACAAGAAGAAGGAAAAGAAGAAGAAAGGGATATCCACACTGTCCATTATGAGAATGTATTGTGATAGATTTTAAACACTGCCCCAAACCCAAAGTTTGGAGGTAAGACCTACCCTCTCTTGCATCAGATTCCATCTTTATGAGCCCCATGTAGTTACCCAATGTCACCCATGTTAGACTCCCTTGATTAGATTAGAATACATGCACATTGTGTAAGCTTCAGCTTATGGGGGCATTAGTTTTGGCAAGTCGTTTAGCTTACACTCAATACATGACCAACCCCTAAGGCCACGTATACCAATCATGCATCTTTATGTGTATGTATGCATCCCACTACATAGATTTCCCTAAATACATACTTCTTTATAGTAACATGCTATTTGGTATAGCAAGATGTTGCTTGAACTTTCTCCCACATGTGCTGAAAATCACTCTCAAGCATTAAATTCCACCTTTCCACTTTGAGCCTATTGAGAGATACCCCTCCCCAAGGGTCTATGCACAAAATATACAATTTACACTTTTATACAATTTTCAATATACATCAAAGTTGTGAAAGTATTTGCATAGGGGAGGAGTTCTCATCGCCCGACCAAGCATGGAGTTTAGGCCATGAGCCGGACTACTCCAGAGTTACCTAGCGACTAATGCTACCCCTTAATGCATGTTATGAATGAAACCGTACTCAAGAAAAATATAACATTGTGGAGGGTGAATATATGTGTACACCGTGTTGCGGAGAGAGAGAGAGAGAGAGAGAGAGAGAGAGAGAGAGAGAGAGAGAGAGAGAGAATATAGTGGAGGGTGAAATAGAGTGCACAGAGACATGAGAAGATGACAACAAATGCCCATCTAAATGGAACAGGCAACCATGTATTAATGCAATGACAAAATCTGGGTATACCATAACCAAAAAAAAAAGTTTATGAAAAAATATATAGCATAGCATTGGACCCTATGTAGGGATTGACCGGTCCACCCATTTACTTCTGTTCTACTACGGACATAAAGAATTTCACTTCGTTGGGAGCGAGCCAGAACACCTCCAACCTACCTGAGCCAGACATAGGCTGAGGCCGATTCGCCTCTCTTCATGAACCCGAGCTTTGAAAGGATCCCAAATACCAGTAGGTGGTAGGGTATCAACACAAACCATACCAGTGTAGGCACCACGCCTCTTAGATGCCCAACACCGGGTGTTTAGGCAAAGCCAAGGAAAAATACCCAACGCGTTAGTCGTGTAGGTCATTCAACCCTCGACGCACTAACCGTATAGATGAGCCTAACAAAAAGAAGAAGACCTAGGCAACACCCCGGTCCAACAAAGCCCTAGGTCCAAGGCCAAAATCAAAAGCTAAGAATAGAGTGAAGCAAAGAAAGATAAGTTCGCGCACGTTTGCGGCCTTTTTTTTGCGGACACGGATTTTGATGCATGATTTTGAGTCTCTAAGAAGAAGCTTGGCTTCCAAGAAAAGAGCTCTAAACTAAACTCCTCCTCTCTCTTTTGTAAAAAGACTCTTTCTTTCCTAAAAACAAGCCTTTGCTTTTTGGTGGTCAACTCTCTCACTTACCATTCAATTTTTACAGCAAAATTGACCATCCGAGCAGTATCTGACCAACTAATGGAAATCGTAGCTAGACTATGTCACACCGTAATATCCCGACATAATTATGACTTTCTTGTACTACCCTGACGTATTTACGATATTGCTTTCTATAAAATATTTTTCATAAAAATTCCGTTTGGTCGCGTTTTTAATCCGGGTGATCATTTTTAAATTCGACAGAGACTGAAATAAATATTTTTATATTTGTGTAATTATAAAAAGCACATTGCTTTTTCAAAAACACCGGAAAGCACGAGAAGATAAAAATAGCGGACTTTTCCAAAACTGAACCAAACGTCCGTCTAACCTACTGGAATATGGAAACGACCTTGCTTTCACTTAAAAACCTTCCAATAGTGTCAATAAGCATCTTAAGTCAAATTTTGGAGAAATAGATATTAAAAGTTATTTTTCTTATTTTTAGAAGAGACCCAAAAATTGGGGATCTTACATCCTCCCACACTTGAAAAATTCAAGGTGTCCTCACCTCGACAGGAAATCTGGATAATTTAGTCTCATTACATCATCACGTTCCCAAGTGGCATCTTTCTGAGGATACGTTGACCTTTTAACAAGGTGTTCAATAATGGTCCGATTACCTAGAGGCTTGGTTCTGCTCTGAAGTATTTCATATACTTCAAAAGTTCCATCAGTAGATGTAGATAATAGAGAATCATCAAGAATATGTTGTGGATCAGGTACAAACTTCTTGAGTAAGTTGACGTGAAAAACATCATGTACCTTTATGTGCGGTGGTAACAAGAGTCTGTAAGCTTAATCATTAATACGCTCTGTGATTACAAAAGGTCCACAATATTTGGCACTTAGCTTCTTACATTTACCCATTGATAAAGAACTACGTTTGGGTTTCATCCTCAAAGTTACAATATCGCCTTCTTAAAAAAGTATGGTAGATCGTTTTGGATTAGCATAACTCTTTTTTCTATCTTGAGCACTCTTAATATCCTTCCATATAAGATCGGTTTGTATTTGCATTTCATCCAACATTTCTTTGGATGCTTGAACTCATATGAAAGGGTCGGTCCATTTGAGTGGAGTAAGACACTCTTGTCCATACAATGCTTGAAAAGGAGACATTCCAATTGAGCTAGAATGATGAATTATACGTAAATTCAACCAAATACAAATATCGAGTCCATTTACTCTACTCATGCATACAATAATCTCTCAACATGTCTTCAATGATTTGATTTGTTCGTTCTATCTGCCCTTTAGTTTGAGGATGATAAGCAGTACTAAAGGCTAACTAAATTTCTGTAGTAGCTGAGAATAAGGCTTTCCAAAAATTAGAGGTAAACTTCGCAGCACGATCAAAAATTATTCGTCGAGGTAAACCGGATACATGAAAACACCTTTCATGAAGACTTGAGCTATATCCTTAGCCATAAACATTGTCTTGACTAGAAACAAATGGGTCACTTTTGTAAGCATATCAACAACCACAAAAATAGAGTCATATCCTAGAGATGTAGGAAGTACTGTAATGAAATCCATGGATATACATTCCCATTTCATTTGTGGAGCATCAATAGGTTGAAGCTAACCGGAATATCAAATTCGTTTGGCTTTAATATATTGACATGTTAATCATCTTGTAACATAGTTCAACAGATCGCGCTTTAGTTCTAGTCAAAAGAAACTCTTTCTTAAAGTAGAGTAAGTCTAAATGTATCCTAGATGTCCTACTATAGGTATATCATGACCACAAAGAGAGAGAATGTTCTAAATGATGTTCTTGATCTCTCGTGTAAAGGGTTCGGGCTGATCATACCGGTTTCTGATTTGTGACCAAAACAATGTTTCTATCGCCTCTATGAGGTGAAACAAACATCACTTTTTATGCATGCACGTGATCATAAATGCATCATGTGCATAAATCATCGTATTAAACATGATAAATTGATCATGGGGCAACTTCGTATGTACTCGGTTGATCCATACTTGCACTCGTATACGAAAAAACAATCACCGAGAGGGTGACTACGTAGAAAAATGACATAGAGAGAGAGAGAGAGAGAGAGAGATGATGACTATGGAGTTTAGAGATTCTCACCGTGCTTTAGAATTGATTAAGGACTGTCGAAAGGCTTCTTGCTTTTCCGCAAGAGAGCGATGATGAGTGTAAAGAATGAGGATGCAAGAGAGCTACACAAGACAAGCACAAAGCACACAGAGATGGAAAGCTTCTTCTTCTTCTTCACAGAAAAGAGAGTACAAAATGACTAAGTGCTAAAGCTGAAAAGTAGCACATATGTACATGCGGTCACTAAGTGTGAACTCGCTAGAAGCGTACTAGGCTGGCACTATAAGTGTAGTCCAGCTGTAGAATCACTGGCAGAGATCCTCCGTGTCGGTCACCTAACGCGCCAGTGAGTAAATGCCGTAAGCGGCCAAGACCCGTAGTGGATGCCAGCTCAAGGTGTAGAGCTCGACATCTCAACACTCCCCCTCGAGCTCTGCATGTCACAGAGTCCAAGCATAGTCCGGAAACGTCGAAGCTTCTCAGCTCCGAGGGCCTTGGTAAAGATATCCGCTATCTGCTCCGCTGTGCTGACGTAGACCAAGTCGATGTCGCCCGCCAACACTCGCTCTCGAACGTAGTGGTAATGGACCTCTATGTGTTTGGTCCTGGCATGGAACACTGGGTTCCTAGCCAACTGCATGCTGCTGAGGTTGTCACAATGAATGACAATCTGCTGGTCCACCTGCACTCCCAAGTCCTCAAGTAATGTGCGTAGCCAAGCTACCTCGCACGCCGCAACTGCTGCACCTCTGTGCTCGACAAAGCAACCGTAGGCTGCTTTTTGCTGCTCCAAGTAACAGCAGCACTCCCAAAGGAGAACATGAAGCCACTCGTAGATCTCCTATCAACAATGCTACCTGCCCAATCTGCATCTGTATACCCATACAATGCTAATGGTGCATCTGCTGCATAGAACAATGCGTAGTCAAGAGTACCTTGCACATACCTAAGTGTGCGTCGTACTCCATCCAAATGTGGCTTCCTCGGAAGCTGCATGAACTGACTCTCCAAGCCTACTGTGTAGCTCAAGTCTGGCCTCGTGATAGTCAAGTAGATTAGACTACCCACAATCTTCCTGTACATGTTGACATCCTCAACAACATCACCCTTCTCTGCACTCAGCTTTGCATTCACATCCAAGGGAATAGAAATTGGCTTACAATCAGCCATACCATACTTTGACAACATGTCCAAAGCATACTGTCTCTGTGATAGCCATACACCCTCTGGAGTCCTGATCACCTCAATGCCAAGAAAGTAGCGCAACTCGCCTAAATCTTTCATTTCAAACTCCTGTTTGAGAAGACCCTTCACATGGTCAATCTCCATAGCATTGTCACCAACAATAATAAGGTCATCTACATATATGGTAATGACCACAATCCCCACATCACTCTCACGTACATAGAGTGAATGATCAGCATGAGCTCTCCTAAAACCAATACTGACAAGATACTTGGCAATCCTGTCATACCATGCTCTAGAGCCCTGCTTCAAACCATACAAAGCTTTGAGAAGTCTGCATACATAATCTGGGTAACCTGGATCGACATAACCAGGTGGCTGATCCATATACACTTCCTCTTGCAACTCACCATTCAAGAAGGCATTCTTTACATCCATTTGATGCATAATCCATCCTCTAGATGCAGCCACTGCTATGACAGCTCTCACAGTCGTCATCTTTGCCACTGGAGCAAAGGTCTCCTCATAGTCTATGCCATACGTCTGTGCATAACCCTTTGCGACCAGCCTTGCCTTATGACGCTCAATGTTACCATCAGCCTTATGCTTGGTTTTATACACCCATTTACAGCCAATAGCTTTCTTGCCACTTGGCAATGGCACCAACTCCCATGTGTCATTTGCTTCCAATGCAGCCATCTCTTCATTCATTGCATCATCCCAATGCACATTTCCAACTGCATCCTCAAAACATGTGGGCTCCACATCCTGTATCACCTTAGCCATGTAGGCTTGGTGATGCGCTAGATACCCATCATAAGTCAATTTCTGAACTGGATTTCTGACTCTATTAGATCTGCGTGGTCCTGGGTCACTCCTTTGCCCTCTAGCATCTTCTTGTACTTTCCTTACACCAGGTGTCCTGACAGCCGGAATTCCAAATTCCTCATCAAGACTTTGTTCAGAACCATCTGAATCCATGTCTACATGTGAAAAACCTGATGATGCATCAGCCATAAGATCAACCTTTTCCTTTCCTTTTCGTGATACATTCCATGTACCTGTTGGTGGAGTAACCTGCGTACGTAGTCTACCATTCCATGGTTTCTCAACAGAGCCACGAGAAGAGGACTCTTGTGGTCCACTCAAAACCTATGACTGTGGCCTCACATTTTGTACAACCACATCATCTTTTACATCAGCCCCAATAGTGCCATGTGCATTACTGTACCAGCTGCTCATCTCATCAAAGACTACATCTCTGCTCACTCGTAACTCTCGTGTAGTAGGATTGTAGCACCTGTACCCCTTTTGTTCAAGGGAATATCCCACAAGAATACATTTCTCTGCTTTAGGATCCAATTTCCTACGCAACTCATCTGGTACATGCACGTAAGTTATGCAGCCAAACACTTTCAAGTGTGCCAAATCAGGCTTTGTACCTGTAAACTTTTCCTCGGGTGTTACATCATGCACCGTAGCTGTAGGTGTCCTGTTCATAATGTACACAGCTGTATTTACGGCTTCAGCCCAGAAATGATGAGGCATGTTCTTCTCATTCATCAATGCACGTGCAATCTCTGCAATGTGCCTGTTTTTCCTTTCTGCGACCCCATTCTGTTGTGGAGTATATCTGCATGTAAACTGTCTGCGTATACCATGCATTCACAGAAAATCTGAAAAATCATTGGAGAAGTACTCTCCCCCTCCATCTGACCTCAATGTCTTGATTTGCATATCTGTCTCTTTCTCAATCATGACTTTGAAGTCTTGAAAGTGACCAAACACTTCACTTTTGTTACGCATGAAGTAGACCCATACTTTCCTTGTATGGTTATCAATGAAAGAGACATAATACCTGCAACCATGTATACTTGCAGTATCGGTTGGACCCCAAACATCTGTGTGCACCACCTCAAGTGGCTTTTTACATACATTGCGCTCATGTGGAAATGAGCCCTTTGGCTGTTTTCCAAACTGGCATGCTGCACACACTTTATGCATACCATCCACCTTGAATTTGGGCAAACCTTTTACAATCTGTTTTGATTGCATCCTGCGCAATCTCTGCTCATTGACATGGCCAATGCGTTTGTGCCAAATGTCAACATCAGCCACAACACCTGTGCCCTGTGCAAATAATGCAGCTTTTACCTCAGGCATGTCTACATTCAGCGTAAACATTCTGCCCACACATTTGCCCTCTATTATCAGCTTACAGCCATTCTGGAAATCTTCTACATAACAGCCATTTGGATTGAAGCGAGCCTGCAAACCCTGCTCAACCATTTGTCCAACAGAAACAAGATTCTTTGTAATGTTTGGGACATGAAGTACATCTGCTAAGTACTTTGATTTCCCACTCTTCGTATTTAGAGGTATGTCCCCTACATGAGCAATGGGGTGAGCTGTGTCATCTCCTGTCTGCACATAGCCTGACACATCTGGTTTGCGCATATCTCTAAACCACTCTCCACGAGACGTCATGTGATTAGAGGCACCTGAATCCACATACCAAACATCATCTTGGGTGGAATTCTCTGCAGTCATTGTATTCATTACATGCTGCATAACAAACATGCGCTCGTTTTTGCTGTCATCTACATCTCTGCTAGTAGATGCATAGTTGCCCTGTTCTCTCTTTCTACTTGCTTTTCCCTTTGGACAGTCACGTGACATGTGACCTCTTTCACCACAAGTCCAACATTCTCTACTATCTGGAGTATGTTGCTGCCTGCTTGATCCTGCACCACGACCTCTTTGACTCCCCCTGCCTTGAGACTGGTTTCCCCTGCCACCTTTATTGTTTTGATTTGATTGACCTTCCAGAAATTGGCCCCTGCAACCCCTTGGGCCTCGACCACGACCTCTACCTCTACCTCTGTTGAAGTTAGAATAGAAGGCCTGTTCAGAATTATTTCTGCCATGAGAAGAAGATGTGTCAAGGTTCTTCTCCTCAAGAATAAGCATAGAAATCAAATCTTGGAACACGGGGATGTCGTCTCTTGTATTCATGGAAGACCTAAAATGTACATACTCATCTCCTAGACCATCCAAGCATGCACGGACAATGTCATCGTCTTCCACTGAGACTTTAATAGATCCAAGAGCCTCAATGATACTCTTGATCTTCAAAGCATAATCATTGATGGAGAGGTTGTTCCTCTTAACCTGATTTAGCTCCGACTTTAGTTGAAGCTTCCTGGCCTTGGTGTTCACCTCGAACACTCTGCTTAAGTTTTTCCATGCAATGGCGGGGGTTTCAACATCCTGTAGATAGCCCATCATGCCATCTGTGATGCTCATAGAAAGCCAATACATCACTTTGCTCTGGCCTTGTTGCCAGTCACTCAAGGCTTTCCTTTGTTCTGTTGTAGCATTTGCCTCGGGAATCTCTGGTTCCTTTTCATTGTCTCCTTCTACATAGTCCCAATAACCTTTTCCTTTTAGGAAATTTGTTATTCTGAACTTCCACCAGCACAAAGCACACAGAGATGGAAAGCTTCTTCTTCTTCTTCACAGAAAAGAGAGTACAAAATGACTAAGTGCTAAAGCTGAAAAGTAGCACATATGTACATGCGGTCACTAAGTGTGAACTCGCTAGAAGCGTACTAGGCTGGCACTATAAGTGTAGTCCACAACTGTAGATTCACTGGCAGAGATCCTCCGTGTCGGTCACCTAACGCGCCAGTGAGTAAATGCCGTAAGCAGCCAAGACCCGTAGTGGATGCCAGCTCAAGGTGTAGAGCTCGACATCTCAACAATGAGAGTTACGTAGAGGTATCCGCCACGAAAGCTTCCGAAGAGCGCATACACCGTGAAACGAGAGAGAAGATAATAAGCAAGTAGATAGAGAGTATCCACAGAGAGAGAGAGAGAGAGAGAGAGAGAGAGAGAGAGAGAGAGAGAGAGAGAGAGAGAGAAGAGCTTATGGAGATGGTGACGTATAGTCTTGCGGTAGTAGATGCAACAGACGACGGTTGAGAGATGGCTTGAAGGTAAGAGCTTGAGGGAGAGAAGGTAACTCTGACATCAAGGCAAGAGAGCTTCCGCTTCCAAGCGTATGTCCTTTCAAAGTGAAGGGAGAGGGGTCTTTATATAGGCTCTCAAGGCTAAAATCACAAGCTAAGAATAGAGTGAAGCAAAGAGAGATAAGTTCGCGCACGTTCGTGGCTTTTTTTTTTTGCGGACATGGATTTGGATGCACGCTTCCAAGAAAAGAGTTCTAAACTAAAATCCTCCTCTCTCTTTTCTAAAATGACTTTTTCTTTCCTAAAAACAAGCCTTTGCTTTTTGGTGGTCAACTCTCTCACTTACCATTCAATTTTTACAGCAAAATTGACCATCCGAGCAGTATCTGACGAACTAATGGAAATCGTAGCTAAACTATGTCACAGTGTAATATCCCGACATAAATATGACTTTCTCGTACTACCCTGACGTATTTACGATACAACTTTTTATAATATATTTTCCATAAAAATCTCGTTTGGTCTTGTTTTTTATCCGTGTGATCATTTTTAAATCCGACGAAGACTAAAATTGATATTTTATATTTAGGTAATCATTAAAAGCACATTGCTTTTTAAAAAACGCCGAAAAGCACGAAAAGCTAAAAATAGTGGATTTTTCCAAAACTGAACCAAACGTCCGTCTAACCTACTCGATATGTAAACGACCTTGCTTTTCACTTTAGAACCTTCCAAAACTATCAATCAAGCATCTTAAGTCAAAATTTGGCGAAGTATATATTGAAAGCTATTTTTCTTATTTTTAGAAGAGACCCAAAAATTTGGGATCTTACATCCTCCCACACTTGAAAAATTCGAGGTGTCCTCACCTTGACAGGAAATCTAAATAATTTAGTTTCATTACATCATCACATTCCCAAGTGGCATCTTCCTGAGGATACGTTGACCTTTTAACAAGGTGTTCAATAATGGTCCGATTACGCAGAGGCTTGGTTCTGCTTTGAATTATTGCCTTAGGATATACTTCAAAAGTCCCGTCAGTAGATGTAGATTATAGAGAATCATCACGAATATGTTGTGGATCAGGTACATACTTCTTGAGTAATCTGACGTGAAAAACATCATGTACCTTAATGTGTGGTGGTAACAAGAGTCTGTAAACTTGATCATTAATACGCTCTGTGATTACAAAAGGTCCACAATATCTTGCACTTAGCTTCTTACACTTACCCATTGATAACGAACTACGTTTGGGTTTCATCCTCAAAATTACGATATCGCCATCTTAAAAAAGTCTGGTAGATTGTTTTGGATGAGCATAACTCTTCTTTCTATCTTGAGCACTCCTAATATCCTACCGTATAAGATCGGTTTGTATTTGCATTTCATCCAAAATTTCTTTGGATGATTGAACTCGTATGAGAGAGTCAGTCCTTTTGGGTGTAGTTAGACACTCTTGTCCATACAATGCTTGAAAAGGAGACATTCGAGATTTGATTTGTTCTTTCTATCTGCCCATTAGTTTGAGGATGATAAGCAGTAGCAGTACTAAAGGCTAACTGGGTTCCTGTAGCTGAGAATAAGGCTTTCCAAAAATTAGAGGTAAACTTCGCGTCACGATCAAAAATTATTCATCGAGGTAAACCATGATACATGAAAACACCTTTCATGAAGACTTGAGCTATATCGTTAGCCGTAAATGTTGTCTTGACTGAAAACAAATGGGTCATTTTTTTGAGCATATCAACAACCACAAAAATAGAGTCATACCCCAGAGATGTAGGAAGTACTGTAATGAAATCCATGGATATACGCTCCCATTTCATTTGTGGAGCATCAATACGTTGAAGCTGACCGGGATATGAAATTCATTCGGCTTTAATAAGTTGACATGTTAATCATCTTGTAACATAGTTCAACAGATCGCGCTTTAGTTCTAGTCAAAAGAAACTGTTTCTTACAGTAGAGTAAGTTTAATGTATCCTGGATATCCTGCTATAGGTATATCATAACACCAAAGAGAGAAAATGTTCTAAATGATGTGTTTTATCTCTCGTGTAAAGGGTTCGGGCTTATTCATACCAGTTTGTAATTTATGACCAAAACAGTGTTCCTACCGCTCTATGACATGAAACAAAAAGCACTTTTTATGCACCACTACAACAAAAAAAGGTGTCATCGACGCAGATAACTATGTCTATACAAGAATAGGAAAAATAACCATGTCTATACAATGACAATGACAATAACCATAACCATAAGGAAAACAATAACTGTCTGAACAATAATCATAACCATATATATGTCTATACAAAAGGAGACACAAAAGCGTGTCTGTGTCTCACAAAGCATATATATGAAATCCGGTCCACTGATGACTAGGCGTCACAACCTGCACATAGGACAACTCACAAAATTAGTATTGATATTACTTCACATATACTTACTTAATTAAATTAACTCACACATATTAACGTCTCACCTCAAGCGATCAGCGAGACTGTAAGGCCGCCCAGTCTATATGCTCTCTTGAAGCATCAAGATCATTCAATACTTCATAGATACCTCTGCGATATCCATCTGACTCCTCCTGACGTGTCGGGGCTCGATACATCGCAAGATTCTGTGTTCATACAAAAATCAGAGTAATAAGAATACATTATTCAACGCGTTTTAAAAAATGCCATAGTTAAGATTGGATTAGAAACTCACAAACTCATAGCGAAAGGCGTCGAAGCCTCCGCTGCCAAGATGAGATGTCTCCCTGGTCATCTATCGTATCTGCGCAGCCTCACGCTCCTGTCTGAACCACGTGGCCGCTATCCGCTCATCCTCTCTGATCTGCAGCCACGTCTCATGTGGGATTCCCGAAGGCTTCGGCGAGCCGGTCCTGAAAGCCTTTCGAGCTGCATCTCGTTGATGTTTCACGGTGTCCCGTGCAACACCCTTGATCCACCTCCTCGGAACAACGTCAAAACCCGGAGTAGGCTGGTACTCTCTCAGGATGGTCTCCACTATGTAAGTGACTTTGTCCTTTTCCTGCTGATCCCAAGACGGCAGAATGCTGGTCGAAAACTGTATCTCCGCGAGCTGGCGAATCCGCTGTCTCATCTCAGTCCTGACTCTATCCATGTCAATAGAACCATCTGGCCATACACTATAGAGCTTGGAGGCACTAGGATCGTGTGTCCCCCAAGGTGTCCGAGGTGTGCCAAGAGGTGTGTCGAGAGGTGTGCCTGGGTAGGACGGGGGTCGTGAGTGAGGAGGGATCGAAGCATCTGTGGACCCTCCTCCAGAGCAACCACGACCTCCACCTGACGATCACCGAGATTGGTGAGTATGCCTGTGCTGCGGAGATGAGGACGTCCCGCCTCTGCCCCACCCCTAGGTGTCGAAGCGGCCGTGATGGGAGAAGCAGGCATCGTACCCATAGGCGTCCCCCCCCCCCCCCATAGGTGTCCCCCCCCTAGGCGTCGAACCCTCGGGTGTGAAGCCCAGAGGCGTAGTACCCGTGCCTCTGGCTACCCAGTACTGAGAAGCCTCTGCCATCTGACCAGGTGTCATCCGTGTAACGAAGCCCATGAATGCATCTGCACTCATAGAAGCGGGATCTGGAAACTGGTCTGCCATACTAAAGTCCTGCACAAAGAAAGTAAAATAAAGCGTCAGAACAAAATTGTTTAAATTAACTTTAAGCTTAATTTTAAATCAACGTCTTCACAAAAACACTTACAGGCCTAGGCCTCGACGAGTGTGGTATCATCGATAAGATCTTGCACCGTTTCATCGTCTATCTCTAATTGCAAACATAACTCTGCCCCAACTCGTTCTAGCAGATTGTCTTCATCCATTGCATCTTCATCTACAAGTGTCAATTATGGCTCGTCTGCGTCATCCCTCGTATATCTTTCAGCTTCCTCTGCCATACTTTCATCCATCTCATCTAATGTCACAGTAGTATAGACGTCGTCTGACTGACTTTCCTCCAGGAGATCTTGCCCTTCAAATACTTGTTTATTTCTTGGAGCAACCTGAACCACAAACCACCACTGTCGCTCTCGAGGGTCCGGTACAAAGACCACTTGCTCGCAATGTTCGGGGAGAGCAAATGTGTCGCTCGCATCTATCCAAACCTTTGTAGAATCTATTTGCACAAGTTTGTTTCCATCTCTGCGTACCGTTGCATTGCGACCAGAAGTAATCACCTTGAACCACTTCACATCCAACAAAAACATCTCAAACCGCCTGAAGCTTACTTTCAGGATGTCTGACACCAGACCACAGTAATCTAGGTTGCTAGTGCTCTCATTCGTGTCTCTGACACTAGCCCTGCTCTTTTGAATGAAACTAACCATTACCCCACTGTCAAACGTGTTTCTTCTGCTGTCAATTTGTTGTGTTCTGAAATGCTTTCCATGCGACCACAGTGCCATGTATGTATGATACTTCCAGTCACATCCAATAGCCAGCTCTTCCTCTTCTAGAGATATGGGTTCTCCGATCTGTCGAGCTGCTCTCACTGTCTTGTCCAACCATGCCATTGTTTCCGAAGACCGTCTGCGTTTTTCCGTAGAAAAACGCAACCGGATTTTACCTACGGCTTGTGTATTTGACGTTTCTTTTGTTTGTTTGACCTACGGCTTGCCATACATGCTCTTGACATTGCGTTAAGACTACCTAATGGACTACGGATGGTTTCGGTAGGCATAGAAGCCATTTCCGAAGTCCGTTTGCGTTTTTCCATAGAAAAACGCAACCAGATTTGACCTACGGCTTGTGTATTTGGCATTTCTTCTATCCGTTTGACCTACGGCTTGCCATACGCGCTCTTGACATTGCCTAAAGACTACCTCATCGTCTACGGATGGTTTTGGTAGGCATAGAAGCCACTTCCGAAGTTCGTTTGCGTTTTTCCGTAGACAAACGCAACCGGATTTGACCTACAGCTTGTGTATTTGGCGTTAATTCAAACCCATTGACCTACGGCTTGCCATACATGCTCTTGACATTGCTTTAAGACTACTTAATGAACTACGGATGGTTTCGGTAGGCATAGAAGCCATTTCCGAAGTCCGTTTGCGTTTTTCCGTAGAAAAACGCAACCGGATTTGACCTACGGCTTGTGTATTTGGCGTTTCTTCTATCAGTTTGACCTACGGCTTGCCATACGCGCTCTTGACATTGCCTAAAGACTACCTCATCGTCTACGGATGGTTTCAGTAGTCATAGAAGCCATTTCCGAAGTCCGTTTACGTTTTTTCGTAGAAAAACGCAACCGGATTTGACCTACGGCTTGTGTATTTGACATTTCTTTTGTCCGTTTAACCTACGGCTTGCCATACACGGTCTTGACATTGCCTTAAGACTACGTAATGGACTACGGATGCTTTCGGTAGGTGTAGAATCAGTTTTCGAGGTCCGTCTACGTTTTTTCGTAGAAAAACGCAATCGGATTTGACCTACGGCTTGTGTATCTTCTATCCGTTTAACCTACGGCTTTCCATATGCGCTCTTGACATTGCCTAAAGACTACCTCATCATCTACGGATGGTTTCGGTAGGCATAGAATCAGTTTCCGAAGACCGTCTGCGTTTTTTCGTAGAAAAACGCAACCGGATTTGACCTACGGCTTGTGTATTTGACGTTTCTTCTATCCGTTTGACCTACGGCTTGCCATACACGCTCTTGACATTGCCTTAAGACTACCTAATGGACTACGGATGGTTTCGGTATGCATAGAAACCATTTCCGAAGTCCGTTTGCGTTTTTCCATAGAAAAACGCAACCGGATTTGACCTACGACGTAGAAGCCGTTTATGAAGTCCATTTGCGTTTTTCCGTAGAAAAACCCAACCAGACTTCAAAAACGGCTTGTATTTTGGGCGTTTCTTCTATCTGTTTGACCTACGGCTTGTTATATGCCCCCTCCCAACCTTTTTTGAGAAGGAAGCTTGTCTCTAAGAGCAACGACGACGCTGTTGTTGCTCCCTAGAGGACTTTCATGTGTAAAGGTGAGAGTTGAGCTTCGAATGTATTTTGAGCTGGTCAAATGAATTCATAGGCTGCATCAGACGATCCAGGTCACTTTGGCTCGACATGCACAACGCCCGGTCAGACTACTTCCATGGAGGAGATTGATGAGATCCGCTAACGACAGATGCTGGATCTCCTATGATCTACCTATCCCAGCTAGCTGTTTTTGCCGTTCAGTCCACACCCAGCAGTTTAGGATTCCATAATATTTTATTTTGTCATTTCCTCATCTTTTTACTCTAACTTTGTATCAGATCCACCACATTGTAACTTTCTTGTCTCATAGGTCACTTTGGCCTTTCGAAGACGTTAATATAACATTTCATTTCATTTCTCTCTTTAATTTTTCTTTCTTTAATTTTAATTTCCTACGTATACATTAATTCTCTCTCTCTCTCTCTCTCTCTCTCTCTCTCTCTCTCTCTCTCTCTCTCTCTCTCTCTCTCTCTCTCTTTCATACACACACACACCGCTCTCTCTCTTTCCTACATACACACACCTCTCTCTCTCTCTCTCTCTCTCTCTCTCTCTCTCTCTCTCTCTCTCTCTCTCTCTCTCTCTTTCCTACACACACACACACCGCTCTCTCTTCTCTCTCTTTCCTACATACACACACACACACACACGATGTAGAGAGAGAGAGAGGGGTTGGCGGGGGGGGGGGGGGGGGGGAGTGACATAATACCTGCGCAATAGGTTTTGGCCAAGATTTGAGCAGGCAAAAATGGCCCCTGCACGCGCGGGTTTCCCTTTTTTCCCCAAATTTTTTTGCGTCGCAAACAGCGTCGATATATTCGTGGGAATTTGCATCGATATACGCATGGCAACTATGTCTTTCCACGTGTATATCGATGCGTATTGCGACGCGTATATCGACACCTATATCGACGTGCTCTAATTACGTCTATATACACGTGGAAAGGCATGGCCGTCGATAAATGATGCGTCAATATCTTCATGTTATGTTGTAGTGCACGCACGTGATCATAAATGCATCATGTGCATAAATCATCGTGTTAAACATGATGAATTAATTATGGGGAAACTTTGTATGTACTCGGTTGATTCATACTTGCACTCATATACGAAAAACAATCACCGAGAGCGTGACTACGTAAAAAAATGACATAGAGAGAGAGAGAGATGATGACTACAGAGTTTAGAGCTTCTCACCGTGCTTTAGAATCGATTAAGGGCTGTCGAAAGGCTTCATGCTTTGCCGCAAGAGAGCGGTGATGAGAGCTACGTAGAGGTATCCGCCATGAAAGCTTCCGGAGAGCGCGTACACCGTGAAACGAGAGAGAAGATAATAAGCAAGTAGATAGAGAGTATCCTTCTTCTATTGGAGAGAGAGAGAGAGAGAGAGAGAGAGAGAGAGAGAGAAGAGCTTATGCAGATGGTGACATATAGTCATGCAGTAGTAGATGCAAGAGACGGCAGCTGAGAGATGGCTTGAAGATAAGAGCTTGAGGGAGAGAGGTTGAGCAAGAGAAGGTAACTCCAAGATCAAGGCAAGAGAGCTTCAGCTTCCAAGAGTATGTCCTTTCAAAGTGAAGGGAGAGGGGTTTTTATATAGGCTCTCAAGGCCAAAATCAAAAGCTAAGAATAGAATAAAGCAAAGAGAGATAAGTTCGCGCACGTTTGCGGCCTTTTTTTTGCGGACACGGATTTTGATGCATGATTTTGAGTCTCTAAGAAGAAGCTTGGCTTCCAAGAAAAGAGCTCTAAACTAAACTCCTCCTCTCTCTTTCTTAAAAAGACTCTTTCTTTCCTAAAAACAAGCCTTTGCTTTTTAGTGGTCAACTCTCTCACTTACCATTCAAAATTCCTCTGGTATTAGAGCGGTTTCATTTCCGAAATCATTTCCGCGTGCACGCACTTTCAAGAGTGCAAATAGGATTCCGATTTTGGCATCGGCAAATTCAGCTTTTTTGAGAGCGTTTCCTCTAGGTGTCCTAACGTTTTACCCCCCTTTAAGAGCCATTCGGGCCATCAGAAACCTCATTCTAGCTACGGTTCAGGAGCTGAATTTTTCAGGCCTTTTTTGGTAGTTTGTGTTGTAGAGCTTCCACAGCCATTACAAGTACCATTGTTGCAGTCTCTTCCATCTACAAGAGCCCATGACACATCTGGGAGTGTGTAGCTTCTTTCAGAGTAGCCTCATACACACACATAGAGTGGGAGTTTGACGGTATTGTCTTCTTCGACTACAGATACAGGTACAGGTACATGTACATGTATAGGTACAGGTATATGTACAGGTATAGGTACAGGTATATGTACAGGTATAGGTACAGGTATATGTACAGGTACATAGAGCGGCTTGGTTAGCTTTCTCTGTGTTTCTTGGCCTTGATCTCGACTTCGGCTACGGCATTGGTATCAACTCACAGGCTACAAGTTTCAGTGCTTGCCATACTCTGGTTCCAGTTGGATTAGTTGTTTATGTGTACATGCATATGTTGACACTTTTGACAGTGTTTGAGCTCTTTCGAGAGCGGTTTGACTCCCCGCATGGATGTTTATTTGCATGCACATGATTTTGATGCCTGTTTGAGCATCCTGGCAGACTTGTACGTCTTTGTGGATGCTACCATTGTACGCTTTTGTGGAGCCATCTTTTGGCCAGTACGGCAGTCCCGGCCAGTTTTGAGACTTGATCCAGAAGATAGCCATTTTTGAGACTTGGCTATACGTTTTGCTGCATAACCCACGTTGTTGAGGGTCAATAGCGTGAGGTTTTCATTGAGTTGGGGTATTCTCCAATGTGGAGATACCTTTGCTGATATAGGTAGCTGGAGAATCCCTTACGAGACCTCGCCATAGTACATGTATAGAGTGGTATAGGTGCTTTTGACATGGAGTTGGTGGTCTATGGTGAGTTTGACAATTTATGCACCTCAGTTAATCTTTATACAGTGTGCTCTCGAGAGGCATTGCCCTCTTTTATACTTTGTGAGTGACATACTTGGTCATTTTGTCTCGTATTTTGGTTAACATAGTCCCAAATACAAAGGAGACTCTACCGAAATTTTCTCAAAATCTTTTGGTAGTTTTGTCACCATGTCTACTAGCAAAGACCATGACATTTATGACATAAATAAGTTTGATGGCACTAATTTTTAGCTTTGGAAGAACCAAATGCATGATGTGCTTGTCCAAAAGAAGCAAAAGTTGTATATTGCCTATGCGGCTAGAACTGAAGATATACACATGACTCAGTTTCAATGGGAGGATCTTGATGAGTGCAGGTCTACAATTAGACTGCACCTTGGTGAGTCGGTATACTTTTCAGTGTTAGAATGCAAAATTGCTAATGCTTTATGGTAGAAATTATGTGACACTTACAAAAAGGATACGGCTAGCAATAAGGTTTTCCTGATGCAAAAACTTTTTAACCTTCGTATGAAGGAGTCAGCTAGCATTGCCAGCCATATCAATGATTTTGATTCTCTTTTTGCCCAGATTCATGCATAGTGCATGACCATTGATGATGAGATGAAAGCAATCTTTTTGCTTTGTTCGTTGCCACCCTCTTGGGATATCTTTTGCACAGCTGTTAGTAACTCTCCTCCTGATGGTACGCTTAAGTATGACGATGTTACCAGTGCACTTTTGTCAGAGGAGATGCGTCAAAATACCATGACTAGCTTGCATCATGGCGAAGCTCAATATGTGCAAAGGGATGATAAGCAACATAAGGGCCGTTCTTCACAACGTGAGTCCAAGAAAGAGAGCAATAGAGATGCATCAAAGGGTAGATCAAAGTCTCGTAGTCGCCACAATGTTCAATGCCATTATTGTGATAAGTTTAGTCACATAAAGAAGGATTGTTATGCTTGGAAGCGTGACAAAGAGAAGGGCAAAGGTAAAGGCAAAGATCATGATGATAAAGAGGAGAAACTAAAGAGTTTGGTTATGAAGAACTGAACATAGTTCAAGATGACAGTGATGCGCAAGACATTAATATGTTTACTGAAAGTAATGATGTCTTTTATGATGCACAGGAAACTCTATCTTTGCAGAGTTCTATGCCAACTGAACACCTTGTTAGTGGTGAAGTATCCCATACATGGATTCTTGATTTGGGTGCTTCGTTTTGCAAGTCACACCTCATAGGAATTGGTTTACTACATACGAGGAAACCATTGGCTCTGTTACACTTGGTGACAGTTACTCTTGTGACATTGTTGGCGTAGGTGATATTGCCATGGTTATGGAAAATGGGGTGAAGTTTATCATACATAATGTGCATCATGTTCCAGCCTTGATACGCAATCTGATTTTGGTTGGACATCTTGATGACTTGGGTTACAAAGTCACTTTTCATCAGCAATCTTGGCGTGTTGCAAAGGGTCATCTTATTATAGCCCATGATTCTAAAGTTGGTTCATTTTATCCTCTTTATGTATCTAATAAAAATAATGTTCTTTCTGTAACCGAGCTGCCAGCCGTTGCTTTGTGGCATAGCCAGTTAGGACATATGTCCAAGAAAGTAATGGAGACACTCTCTCATTTGGGCTACTTACCGTCTTTGTCATTTTTTATTTTCCCTTTTGTGAGCACTGTCAATATGGAAAGCAAACACGGACACATCGTCACATTCTTTTGACAAAGAAAGAAAACCCTTAGAGCTTGTGCACAATGATTTATGTGGGCCTATGCCTTTTAAATCCCATGGTGGTGCATCCTATTTTGTTACATTCATTGACGATGCAACACACCATGTTTGGGTCTATGCCATGAAGTCTAAAGCTGAGACCTTTTCTTGCTTCAAGAAGTTCTTATCTAGTGTTGAAACTCAGTATGAACATAAGTTGAAAGCTTTGTGCCCAGACAATGGTGGAGAATATGTCTCCAAAGAGTTTACAGACTTTTGTTCAAGTAGGGGAATTAAGTGTGAGTTTACAGCTCCTTATACCCCTGCACAAAATGGTGTTACGGAACGAATGAATAGGACCATCCAAGAGAGGATTATGTCTATGCTATCACAAGCTAGTTTACCACAAGCATTTTGGGCTGAAGCATTATACACAGTCGTGTACTTGATCAATAGATCACCACATGCTTCATTACCATTTTGTGTACCTTTGGAGTTATGGTCAGGACATAAATTGTCTTATGAAAAACTCTGCACATTTGGCTGTGAATCTTATGCACATGTACCCAAGGAGTTGAGTGCTAAGCTAGATCCTAAGTCCAGGAAATGAATCTTTATTGGCTATGGAGTAGATGGTCAATTTGGCTATCATTTATGGGATCCGAAAAGTCCTAGTAAGTGATCCGTAGCAGTGATGTTGTCTTTAATGTTACTAAGATGCATAGATAGCCAATGAAAGAGGTTGAATTCCAGAAAGTGACATTTTCCATTGTATCACCTCCAGTCCAGACAACTCTCAAGCCAATTACTACACAGGCTAGTACGAGTTTTGTTCAGTGTAAATATCTCAAAGAGTCTCACATCCGCCAAACGTTTTGTTCTAGGCGTGGATTTTGTTTTGCTAACAGATAGTGGTGAGACTTCTTGTTACAAAGAGGCTATGCTAGACAATGATAAGGTTTAGTGGGAACGTGCTATGAAGAGGGAGATGTCCAGTATTGCAGAGAACAAAACATGGGAACTTTCTCCATTGCCAAAAGGTAGGAAAGCATTGCCTTGTAAATGGGTTTACAAGAAGAAGATTGATAATCACAAAGCTTGCTTAGTGGCCAAAGGTTTCAAGCAAGAATATGGTGTCGATTTCCAGGAAATCTTTTCTCCAGTGGTAAAGATGACCACACTAAGAATGTTGCTTGCTTTGGTTGCCATTGAAGATATGGAACTTGATCAAATGGATGTCATTACAACTTTCTTACATGGTGATCTCGAGGAAGAGATTTATATGCAGCAACCTGAAGGGTTTGTGCTAAAGGGCAAGGAACATTTGGTCTGTAAGCTCCTGAAAAGTCTCTATGGCTTGAAGCAATTATCCAGACAATGGTATCAAAAGTTTGATGCATTTATGCGTTCCCTAGGCTATAAGTGCAATAATGAGGATCCATGTCTTTACATGAAAAGCTACCCAATGGACAACTTATTATGATTATCCTTTATGTAGATGACATACTTATTGCTGGTCATTCCAAGAAGGACATTGCTGACTTGAAAACCAAGCTGAAAAGTCAATTTGACATGAAAGATTTAGGTAAGCCAATCACATTTTGGGTATGCGCATTACTCGTGACCGTAAGAAGAGGTTGTTGTACCTTTCTCAAAAAGAGTATGTGCACAAGGTTCTTGATCGTTTCAACATGCAGAAGGGAAGGCTTTGAGTACTCCATTGCTGACATATTTGAAACTTAGCAAGAACGACTGTCCCAAATCTGCTGAGAAAAAAGCTGCAATGGCTAAGGTTCCTTATGCTTCAGCTTGTGGTAGTCGCATGTATGCCATGGTGGAGCTACAATACCTGACATTGCACATGCAGTGAGAGTTGTCAACAGATTTATGTCTAACCCTGGTAAAAAGCATTGGGATGTTGTCAAGTTGATTCTCTGATACTTGAGTGGCACTGCAGATAGACAGTTATGCTATGGTTGTGGAGAGTCATCCATTCAAGGATTTGTAGACATTGATTATGCAAGGTGTGTTGACAGTCGCTTGTAAATCAAAAATAGGTTGGATTTACACATTTGCTGGTTCCACTGTTTCTAGGAGATCCATTCTTCAAGACTATACATCCATTTCTACCACGGAGGCAAAGTATGTTGCATTGAGTGAGGCATGCAAAGAAGCTATTTGGCTTTCTTGCCTTGTGAAAGATCTTGGATTGGAGCAGCGTACACCAGTTCTTCATTGTGACAGTCAGAGTGCTATTGCCTTGGCTAACAATCCAATGTTTCATTCCAGAATGAAACACATTGATGTGCATTATCACTTCAGTCGTGAATGCCTGGCAAACAAGAGCCTTGATTTAGTGAAGATTCTATGTCAGAGAAAACAACATATGCACTCACTAAAAGTCTCTCTAGCCATCAACTTTAGCACTATCGTGAGTTGATGGGCATTGGGTGAAGAGTGGTTCTCTTCCATTCTTATGGTCTTCCACATTGGCCATCAAGTGGGAGAATGTTAGGTTTAATGGCCATGTGGCCGACCGCCCTTCACTAACTGCTACTAACCCTAAGTGTACAACTATACACTTGTGTGAGCCACTAACACTAAGTACAATGTGTATTGTGCCTTAGTGCATAATATAAAAAAGAAAGAAAGGGGGCACACTGTACGTGTTGGCTCTCCCCCTTCAACCTGTGTGTGTGGCTATGGTGGTGAGTGTGTGAGTGTGTGTGTGGATCTTCCTGCGCTGTGCTCTCTACTCCTCCCCTTCAGTTTCTCATAGTCATCAAAGGTAATGGTAACATTGTGAGGGCTGTACTTGAGAATAGGTCCATTGACTCTATTGAACCGATCTTGGGGTACATAATAGAATTGGTTTCCACCATTTGAATTCTTCCATACTCTGATTATGACCTTCTCACAAAAGCCGTATCTTTGGTTTAGCATAAGGGACTTCTTACTAAGTATGAGTTCACGACTCGGTATGTCCAAAAGAGAGCATAAGTTTCTTGGATCGTTTCCTTCACCCAAAGCTGTGGGTTGGTCATGAATCTATCAGGCACTTGTGTTCGATGTTCAGGATGAGCTTCAACATATAGCTCCCATGATACATAAGTGTTGGGTACAAGGTAATCTCTAGTCCCCTTTGAAACTCGAGCCACTTCAATTCCCCAACGGAGACTGAATCCAAGCATAATTGAAAAAGATTCTATGTGCAAAATCACTCGGGAGTTCATCAAGACAATTAAGAAGATCTATCTAAAACAAGACAATGAGAAAACTTAGTAACATGTGAATCAAAACTGAGTCTACGATTCTTTTATTGGTTTGATTTTTATGATTTCATTACAATACTATGGGTGTCTTGTTGAGATGTCTAGCTCTACATCTTGAGCTGGCATCCACTACGGGTCTTGGCCGCTTACGACATTTACTCACTGGCGCATTAGGTGACCGACACGGAGGATCTCTGCCAGTGATTCTACATCTGGACTACACTTATAGTGCCAGCCTAGTACGCTTCTAGCGAGTTCACACTTAGTGACCGCATGTACATATGTGCTACTTTTCAGTTTTAGCACTTAGTCATTTTGTACTCTCTTTTCTGTGATAAGAAGAAGAAGCTTTCCATCTCTGTGTGCTTTGTGCTTGTCTTGTGTAGCTCTCTTGCATCCTCCTTCTTTACATGGTATCAGATCCTGGTGCAGGCAAGAGAGGCTAAGAGAGCAAGAGCATCACAATCCCTTCGTTCGCAATCCACGACCAGATGCCGTACAAGTTTCTGAATAGGTCTCCAAAGTGCAGTACACAGAGATTTATTGTACAAGTACAGTGGTTGTATGTACGCTTGATTGTGGACACTCGTTGAGTGTAGAAAGCTTTACAGGTACCACGATAGCAGGTTCAGCAGATTTATAGGTTTTTGCAGATTGCAGCTATTTTGTCTTAGTGCTTCAAGATGTCTGACGGTTTCAGTCAGATTGTTACTGAGAAGCTTGAGAAAAATAACTACCCTGCATGGAAGTTCAGAATAACTAATTTCCTAAAAGGAAAAGGTTATTGGGACTATGTAGAAGGAGACAATGAAAAGGAACCAGAGATTCCCGAGGCAAATGCTACAGCAGAACAAAGAAAAGCTTTGAGGGACTGGCAACAAGGCCAGAGCAAAGTGATGTATTGGCTTTCTATGAGCATCACAGATGGCATGATGGGCTATCTACAGGATGCTGAAACCCCCACCATTGCATGAAAAAACTTAGGCAGAGTGTTCGAGAAGAACACCAAGGCCAGGAAGCTTCAACTAAAGTCGGAGCTAAATCAGGTTAAGAGGAACAACCTCTCAATCAATGATTATGCCTTGAAGATCAAGAGTATCATTGAGGCTCTTGGATCTATTAAAGTCTCAGTGGAAGACGATGACATTGTCTGTGCATGCTTGGATGTTCTAGGATTGGGAATATGACCTACACACACAGACTTTGACCGACCTATACATGGGCTACACATACCATGTGGGTTGTTTAGAAGTTGTACAATCCACATCTAGTGCCACTAGTCTAGAGGGACAACAACACATGATCTGCAATGTCATCCATAGGATTATCCAGTCCGAGAGGAACAATCGGGGGATAAACATACCTTCGACAGGTCCTATGTGATTTTTAGACACGGGCAAAGGGAAACAACCCACTCTATCACAAATGGAGACTCCCCAGTGAGTCCCATCGATCCCCCATATGTTGTTTCACCAGGGGTCTCAATGCAATCTGAGCCCACAAAGTGATAGATTTACTTTTCCAAGTCTAGCTCATTTTTCCCTTGATGACACCACGGCTACCATGCCTACCCCAATGATGGGCATGCCAAGAAACACGCCATGGACCTCGTTTGTTAGTAAAGCACCGCTACATGGTAGCTCAATGCTTGCAATAGTACCTACAAGTGCGAACCAATCGTATGCACCTATGGGTCATCACACTCATGTAGTCCCTACCCCTCCCATTGTTTCAACTACCTATGCTCCACAACCACAATACACAAGTTCTTATTTCCATGGGACTATACCGGCTAGCATTAGCATGTCACATCCGACATCTGCTATGCCTAGGGCCACTCATATGAACTATGGACCACCACATAGCACAACATCGTACCCAACGTGGAACCCAAGGGCTTCCTATGCGCCAAGCCCAATGCCAATACCTACTCCACATGTAGTCTCTGGAGCACCTTCACCCACTGGGCCTGCTCACTTAGGTGATTTGGCAACATTTGCTCAAGCTATTGGTCGATCTATTGCTGAGAATATTCGTAACACGCCTGATAGAGAGCCTAGAAGTAAGGCAGTACAAATAGCCAAGCTCACACAAAAATTTAGTGGAGACGGGGATGTGAGAAAGCATATCGAAGTGTTTGAACAAATATGTGATTCTCTAGGAGAACACAATGACCTACATAAGAGCAATGCTTTAAGTCTAACCTTAAGTGGAAAGGCTGGGGATTGGTATAGAACCCTAAGGGTGGAAGAAAAAACGATTTACCCTACTCTTAGGAGACTGTTCATAAAAGAATACATACGAGAGGGAGTGCTTTGGGGTGTAGCCTCTCAACTCCAAAAATCCCAACGAGAGGAAGGAGAGTCGGTGAGAGACTTTATAAGTCGCTTGAAGCATTTGAATTCTCGTTGTAATCCAAATGATCGCTTGAACAATAACCAATTGCTTGATAGATTCATTAGGGGGTTACGACATGAGGATATCTACAATGGCCTAGTCATTAGAGGTATCACCACTTGGGAAGCAGTCACCACCAATGCGATCCAATTGGAGGATAATTTAATGATTCAAGGAGAAAGAGTGTCTGTTGAGCCTAAATCTATTAGCTCGCAAGCATCAGGGCATCAGCCAATGACCCTAAAGCCTATTGCTAAGGAGCCAAAGATATCTGAGATGACTTTAGGAGATCTCACCAAGGCTATTCAAGAGAGTCTTAGAGACAATCGTGCTCCGCAAAACAATCATATGTATCCAAGAAGGGAGCAGCAATGGTGCTCAGTATGCTATGGACCGCATAGTACCAGTGAATGCCCTACTTTTAGAGTAAAATTCAATGGGAATTGCAATGCATGTGGAACGTATGGTCATCAAGCTAAGGATTGCATAGTATTTAAGCGCGCGATGGCCAATAGACCAACCTTAGCATGGACAGACACACCTCGAGTGCCTGCATTGATGCCGGCCCCACCTCTTGAACAAACAGCACAACACATGGTCCCTAGGGCCCAAAATGTTGTTCAAACAACACCCTTACCACCTCCAGTGCTAGGACTGCAACCACTTCTGTGAATCAAGTGGGTTGTGAGTCATATATTTCTTGTTTGGAAGGCTATGAGGAAGATATAGATCCTAATATCGCCTATGGGATGGATGTGCTTGAAGAAAGTGCACAATACTACATGGAGGACTATTGGGGACAAGTCAAACCTGTATATTAAGTAGCTGCTCTTGCGACAAGAGGCCAAAATATCAATTACACCGCTAAGAGACCACTTCTGCAATGCTATGAGTGTGGAGGTCCACATCGTGTAGCCGAGTGTCCTATTAGGCTACAAAAGAACGCCACACTAATGCAAACCAATCAAGCGAGCACGTCTACAATGCCGATACTCATGTGTAATCGATGTGGCATAGATCATTTGATTGCCCAATGTCCAAATAATCCAAATGCACCGAAGATCACGCCATTAAACTTGATTGAAGTTATCAAGGAGCCATCACCAAGTACACCCGTGGTACCAGTAAACGTACTCACACAATCGATGCTCCAAAAACAAAATTACATTCTTGAGGAAAGAGACAAGGCATCAATTGCCCAATCTTAGAAAAAGAAGAAAACACGAAGAAAGAGATCGCACAAAGCAACGAACTCAGATCCCAGTTCAAAGACCAACATAGGGCCTGGTGACGACCCCGTATATATGAACGATGCTGAAGAAGATTCTGATTCAGGTGAAACCATGGAGACCAAAACGACCACTAACATAGAAACCAACAAGGAATATGTTCATGAGCCACAATGGACAGGATCCAAAAAGAAGATAGGAACTTACCCAAACCCTACAGAGGAGATTGAGCGAGTCAAGCAATTAAGGAGTTTGGTAGAAGATACCCAAAGGGATCTAGAACCAGCACCTAGGAAGATCCAGAATACAGACACCGTGTTCCCTACGCAACAACAACCTCACCAAGTCCATAGACCCTTGGACATACCTAGTGTCATCCAAGAAGAAAGTGACTTAAAGTCATGGGAAAGTGGGCGTACTCACTTCTTGATGGAAAGAATGTTTACAGAGGGACTACCTGATCCTATCGAAGAAATGGAGATCCCATCTTCCCCACGTCAAGGGACTCAAGGCCAAAAGGTGCCGTTAAACATTGCCAAATTGATGGATTTCATGTCTTCAGAAGTTAGAACCACCATCATGTCCAAACTATATAAAGACCCCGAGCTAGTCTCAGCCATTCGAGCCTTCCTCAATGGAGAACTGAAGTTTGGGCTACCACAATTTGCACAGATGGATGGAGCTGGGGAGATGCCAATAGAGGAGGAATACATAGATCCACAACCGAACCTAGATGAGAAGCTTGTTATAGAAATACATGTTAACAAGTTGGGACAATACTTTGAGGGTGATGAATCCAATGCAACCATACCAATCACTACTAAGGGATTAACTGTGAAGGGAATCCTTGATGGTGGCGCTGGGGTTAGCATTGTGACTAAAAATTAATGGGAAACTATGGGAAGGCCTCACCTTGCGACCACAACCATAGTAGTGAAGATGGCCAATGGGTCTATTGTTAAACCTATTGGGATGCTAGAAGATCTCAAGATCAAGGTCTTTGGACATAAAATACGAGTTACCTTCATTGTTATGGATTTCTCCAAACACACTATGGCATCGGAGATGATCTTAGGACGTCCTTTCATGAGGGAAGCAAAAATGGTGCATGACTGGTCTAAAAACCATGTCTACTTGCAGTTCCAAGATTCTGTCATTCGAGTGGATCTTGTGACGGGTCGAGCACATCCTCTAGGAAACAGGTTTATAATCAATCATAGATCTGACACCACAGTTCACTCGGCCCCATTGCAGTATTGTTACACGTGTAAAGCGGACACTGATGTTGGGGAAGATTCTCCTTATATGGATGTACTACCTGGGATGACTGAGTCGGACAATGTGGATTGGGTCCACCTAGCAGCAACCATAGACACTTGGGGAAATAGGGGAACGACCTGGGTAACACCTGAGGGGTATGAAATGCCACCACTCGTACCCTTAAATATGCTAGAAGCAATGCATATAGCTTCTGACAAGACTCATCCTAATATAACGAAGGAAACTTACAAGTGGGTCCCTAAAGCTTCTTTAGCGACCATGGCTAGTGCTAAAAAACAAAAGCTTGGTAAGAAACGTCCCACTCGCTCCAAGAAAAGTAAGAAAATGTGGCGTTGGATTCCTAAAGGACTATTAACAGCCCAAGGCTACTATCAAGGAAATGATCAAATTTGGGTGCCAAAACGTAGATTGTGTTCTTACCTGTCACCTGATCCATATGAGCCCAATCCTGTAGGTCCAAAACGAATCAACGATCATGGAAAGGAAAAAATCACAGAATGCTACACACCCGTTCCAGAGCTAATTTGGGTACCGAAGAAAGAACAATTTGTTCCACCTAGCTCAGGAAGGGGGGAGTCCCATGAAGCTTCTAGCTCCTCATGTTATGGATCCATAGAGGTAAAAGATTCTCCACAACCTCCACCTACAATAGTGGACCTCCATAAAGCTACAAAGGAATCCACACTTCCCAGTGTTCAAGAATCACCTGATGAACCACTTCAAGTTCGATCCTGGGAGAGTACCTTACCACCCTTGAAACTCGATGAGGCACCTAAGGTAATAGGAAATTACTGGCAAAAATCCTCACCTATTATCGACTGGAACAATTGGTTTCAAAGGGTGACGAGCACATTTCAAACGATATGATCTACCCAAGGAAGGGGGGAATGTTTGCTGATAGTCATCATTCACTCACTCCCCTCTCAACCTTGTTTCCCTGACCTCTCAATCACCAATCTTAGGGAATCTATATATATAAAGCCTTATACTCAGTAAAAAAAATAAAAAAATAAAGAGCAAGAGCAATTAGCAAACGAGTATGCACAATAAAAGTCAAAACATTGACTCAGACCTACACATTCACATCCGGTACATTGAAACAGAAACCTATGTCATAAAATACCTTTGATCCCCATCACTCGAGTGATGGAGGGTAGGTAGGATTAATACAATAGGAGTGTTTCTGTTTTAGAGTTGAGTGATTAGCAAAGTTCCTTTTTCCCATTGATGTTCCTCCTAGAGGTATTCTTTGTGTTTCCTAGTGTGTACAGGAACGTGTTGTTGTGGTTAGGATTTGGACCTTCATGGAATCTTTCTCTCGTTCACACTTCAAATCAAGCGCGACCATCAACACAAACAGATGTTTCTTGTCCATTAGCATTGCCCCTTATCTTTTTTGCATCTATGATTGTCTGCTTTGATTGTGATTGGTAGCATAATATCAAGCACATTTGCTTAGTAACAAACATTTAATTCAATGTAATTTTTTTGTCATAATCACTTGTCTAGGTTTAAAAATCAAGCAGTCCGACTAAGCTAGTTTGACCAAGTTAGTTGTTAGAGATCTTCTCTTAATACCATGGGGAATGCCTTCCTAATAATCAATGGTTACTTAGGTTCTTAATCCGATTTAGGCAGCATTGTGTGAATGTACTAGGGCTTTCTAGTGGGCTTGACCCTATTGACCTTTAGCTTAATTATTATAAAGGGATTTTACTTGTGTGATGAGGCTGGGGAGGTGTATCAGTGTTATATGACCCCTCAAAGTTACAAAATTAAAATGTTGAAAACGAACAAACAAAAAATCAAAGTGCCACAATGTAAAATCTTAAGCTGGAAGAGAAATCTCAACTTGATTGGGTACTTCACTCACATGTATCGCCTATGGTACTAGAGCCCTAGAGGTTCACAGTGTGGGCGCTTTTCCTTGAAAAGCAAAAAACCCAAGGCACACAAAATAAGCACACACATCAAAATTGAATCACTGTGAAAAGACTTTGGGAGGTCAAAGAAAAGGTAATCAGTCAGGCGATGATTTCATGAGAAATTCCTTTTATCGTAGCTTAACTACAAGGTCTTCTAGGTATAGCCTCTAGTCAGCCCTCGAACATGAAATACTTGGCTCTCGCGATTAAACAACTTAATTGACCAGAGAAAATTAAGAAGCTTACCCATGGTATTAATAGTCGATCTCTAGTGCCTTTCGACCGTTAAATTAGCGACCCCAGACTTGTTTAATTTTTTACCTTTACATCTGTTTATGCATTTGATTATATTGCAGTTAATGTTTATTGCTGACAAATTGTTTAAAATTTTGTTACCAATATATTTGTCTGCCTAAAACTGCCTATGCTTTTTAATCGCTTATGAGAATGCAATTACTGTGCCAATGTTGTTTGATTTTGCAGTGACTAAAGAAGGCTAAGGACATTCATCTCAAATGCTCTTCCACCTCGACGAACGAGCTTCAACTCAATAGCTTCCGAGGACGGAATCTACATCAGGAAGGGGGGCATGTTAACCCTCACTGCTCACGGACACCCTATCACCTACGACAGACGTTCTAACCTATGGTGGACATTGTATTATTTATTTGGTAGAGTCAGGTACCGGGCTTGTCGGTCCAATAGGAACACTCTAACTGGAACATTCAAGGGATTAGTTGGCTAAGCATGGACGCCCAAGTGTGAATGGGGCGAGCTCATATAAAAGTCAACTAAACCTAAAATTCACTCATTCTCTCATTTGTGCAATAGAAGAGTGCTCTTGCTCCATCTCCATCTCCATCTTCTTCTTCTTCACCTCCTTGTGTGTGTGTGTATGTGTGTGTGTGAGAGAGAGAGAGAGAGAGTGTGTGTGTGGGCGATCGAGCATTACGAAGGCACGACGGCGGCGGCGAAGCTGCGGCTCCTTCTTCTTCGCGGCGAGGAATCCTCCACGAAGCAAGCGTAGAGCGGTGAGTGACACACCATCGCCTTCTTTGAGCTTACTAGTTTAGGCTTGTTGTGTGCTTGGAGCCATTTATGGCTCGCACACGGTGTATCGGCAAGTTCCTTGCATTGACACGTGCGACATACGCGCACAGTCACAGAGACAGTATGCTTTGGACATGTTGTCAAAGTATGGTATGGCTGATTGTAAGCCAATTTCTATTCCCTTGGATGTGAATGCAAAGCTGAGTGCAGAGAAGGGTGACGTTGTTGAGGATGTCAAGATGTACAGGAAGATTGTGGGTAGTCTAATCTACTTGACTATCACGAGGCCAGACTTGAGCTACACAGTAGGCTTGGAGAGTCAGTTCATGCAGCTTTCGAGGAAGCCACATTTGGATAGAGTACGACGTACACTTCGGTATGTGCAAGGGACTCTTGACTACGCATTATTCTATGCAGCAGATGCGCCATTAGCATTGTATGGGTATACATATGCAGATTGGGCAGGTAGCATTATTGATAGGAGATCTACAAGTGGATTCATGTTCTCTTTTGGGAGTGCTGTTGTTACTTGGAGCAGCAAAAAGCAGCCTACGGTTGCTTTATCGAGCACAGAGGCCGAGTACAGAGGTGCAGCAGTTACGGCGTGCGAGGTATCTTGGCTAGCACATTACTTGAGGACTTGGGAGTGCAGGTGGGACCAGCAGATTGTCATCCATTGTGACAACCTCAGCAACATGCAGTTGGCTAGGAACCCAGTGTTCCATGCCAGGACCAAGCACATAGAGGTCCATTACCACTACGTTCGAGAGCAAGTGTTGGAGGGCGACATCGACTTGGTCTTCGTCAGCACAGAGGAGCAGATAGCGGATATCTTTACCAAGGCCCTCGGAGCTGAGAAGCCTCGACGTTTCCAGACTATGCTTGGACTCTGCAACATGCAGAGCTCGAGGGGGAGTGTTGAGATGTCGAGCTCTACATCTTGAGCTGGCATCCACTACGGGTCTTGGCCGCTTACGACATTTACTCACTGGCGAGTTAGGTGACCGACACGGAGGATCTCTGCCAGTGATTCTACAGCTGGACTACACTTATAGTGCCAGCCTAGTACGCTTCTAGCGAGTTCACACTTCGTGACCGCATGTACATATGTGCTACTTTTCAGTTTTAGCACTTAGTCATTTTGTACTCTCTTTTCTGTGCTAAGAAGAAGAAGCTTTCCATCTCTGTGTGCTTTGTGCTTGTCTTGTGTAGCTCTCTTGCATCCTCCTTCTTTACATGTCTTGGATCTAGGTTCTAAATATTCTTTTAACTCTCATAACAGGGTATTCTCTCAGACCTCCTATGGGTGTCTGTAGTTATCCTCCTAGATTTTCTCCTCCTATGATGGTTGCAAGAGCTTCAAACTTCTTAGCAAATTTGGTAATCCTTAACATTTGGGAACGCATCACCAAGTAGTAGAACATGTCTTCTAGGCCTAGCCATATTCTGAGTTGAAGTAGTTTGAGGTTGGCAAACTAATCTCTTGGACTATAGTCAATATAGATGAAGAATTGACGGAAGGGTTCTTGGTGACGGCTAAGGTAGCTACGGTCAATACTCTCCCAATAAGTTGTGCTTCCTAGTATACCAAAGACTTTGGTCCCAATTTCTAAGTAAAAGTGTTCCCGTTCATCCCTGGACAATCGTGTCGCCATATTGTTGAACACTATGGCCAAAACCTCATTCTCCTAGCTAAAGCATTCAGACATCACTCTGAAAGCCTTTTGTTACTACAAAACAAACTTTCAAAGAATTTACAATGATGTTTTTTGAACACTTCAACCATAACTTATCTTCTTGAGAGGGAGTGTCTAGTTTACTCTCCCAACAAGTTGTGCTTCCTAGTATGCCAAAGACTTTGGTCCCAATTTCTAAGTAAAAGTGTTCGCGTTCATCCCTGGACAATCGTGTCGCCATATTGTTGAACACTATGGCCAAAACCTCATTCTCCTAGCTAAAGCATTCAGACATCACTCTGAAAGCCATTTGTTACTACAAAACAAACTTTCAAAGAATTTACAATGATGTTTTTTGAACACTTCAACCATAACTTAAACTAGACACTCCCTCTCAAGAAGATAAGTCAAACAAGTACCACCAACCAATGTCACTTATAGTACAATATCTTTCCTCAAACAATATGCATGAATGTGAGCACAATGCATAACTAACCCGAGGCTTTAGGCTATCACCATAACCTTAAGCATTGGCTCTGATAGCATGTGAGAGATACCCCTCCCCAGGAGTCTATGCACAAAATATACAATTTACACTTTTATACAATTTTCAATATACATCAGAGTTGCGGAAGCATTTGCATAGGGGAAGAGTTCTCAACACCCGACCAAGCATGGAGTTTATGCCATGAGCCGGACGGCATCAAGAGGTACCTAGCAACTAGTGCTACCCCTGAATGGGTGTTATGAATGAAAGCGTACTCAAGAAAAATATAACATTGTGGAGGGTGAATATATCTGTACACCGCGTTGCAAGAAGAGAGAGGGAGATAGAATATAGTGGAGGGTGAAATAGAGTGCACAGAGACATGAGAAGATGAAAACAACGAATCTTTAAATGCCCATCTAAATGGAACAGGCAACCATGTATTAATGCAATGACAAAATTTGGGTATACCATAACAACAACAAAAAGTTTATGAACAAATAACTAGCAGAGCACCGGACCCTGTGTAGCGATCGACCGGTCCACCCATCCACTTCAGCTCTACTACGAACAGAGAGAATTTCACTTCACCGGGAGAGAACCAGAACACCTCCAACCTACCTGAGCCAGACTACGCTGAGGCCACTTCGACTCCCTCCATGAACCCGAGCTCTGAAAGGATCCCAAATACCAGCAGGTGGTAGGGTATCAACACCAACCATACCAATTTAGGTGCCACGCCTCTTCGATGCCCAGCACCGGGTGTTTAGGCAAAGCCAAGACAAAATCCTCGACGTGTTAGCCGTGTAGGTCATTCAACCCCCAACGCACTAATTGTGTAGATGAGCCTAACAAAAAGAAGAAGACCTAGACAACACCCTCGATACAGCAAAGCCCCAGGTCAACGACCTTTTAGTCTAAGGCTAAAAGATGTAGTTAATCCTAGTCTTGTAGCAATGCTACCATGAAAAAACATAACACATGAGTCCAATCACAATAGCATTTTCCATATGCATAAACAATCCTTTCCAAGCAGCTAGAATGTATAGGGTCTCTACCCTTACACATCTGCCATAAACCATCTTGATCACTTCACGATCCAATCCAAAAATTCCATAAACCATAATCCAATCACATCACACGGATGAGCACTCCACCCTACTTGGGTGAGGCACGACCAATCCTGCATAACCACTTTAGAACATAACATAGCTGCAAAAATTTTGCCAGCATAAGCGAATCCAGAAAAAAAACCATAACCACACTGGCTTCCACCATAAAATTTCAACCATAATCCATGAGGGAATCTCAGCCCTTGACCATAATCATAATCACACTGAACCAACTCCCACACTTGGAGTTTGACACATACCCTTCAATCGGAGTCTACATACATGTGACCCTTAAGGAGTGATTCTTCCATGCATAAAAAGAGTCTGACCAAAAATTAATCATGATATAAAAACTCAATTTTGACAACATCTAACCATGCAAAGTTGATGCATCACATCTGCACTTCACCCCTCTAGCATATAGAGCTACTTTTGACCTAGAAAGATGGAAAGCAGTCATAACCATGCATATGAGGTATCCACATCAATCAATGAGTCCCTAGACATTATATGATAACATTCAACCATAAACCATAACTTCACACATATGAAAAAACAAATTTTTGGCATTTTCGAGAGTATGCAAAACATGCAATTGAAAGTATTTGGCCTCAAACCAATGCATCAAGTTCAGCTCCATAATATAGACTATCACTCTATCACATCACTTTGACCATATGGTACTCACACAACAAACGGTAACCCCAAAAGAAAGCCACTTTATTCATATCTGCCTATGCAAGTTAGGATGTTTAATCATATACTCCCACATAATTTTATGGCCATCTAATAATTGAAATCAACTCACCAAAACAAACCATAAAACATATCAAAACGGCTCGGTTAACTTACGACGTCATATGATACCCCCCCTTGGTAGCACCCCTACAGGTGTAGGTAAAACCGGTTATAGAGTGATTAATAACTCGCATTCCCGAAGTGATAACGGAGATCTAAATTCATTTATCATCAAGTTTCATCAAGCTTTTCGATTGGTTAAGTGGGTTTGCCCATCCGGAGAATCTATATAGTGTTTCTCCATCAAGGAGCCTGGAGTTAAAAATTTTGGTTTTGTAGTGGGTAGCAAACTATTTTTGACCATATCTCTTAGCTCGTGCATGTTTTTCACATGACATCAAAGAGAGAAAATGTTCTAAATGATGTATTTTATCTCTGGTATAAAGGGTTCTTGTTGATTCATAACGGTTTATGATTAATGACCAAAACAATGTTCCTATCGCCTCTATGACACGAAACAAAAAGCGCTTTTTATGCACGCACGTGATCATAAATGCATCATGTGCATAAATCAGCGTGTTAAACATGATTTAATCATGAAGCAACTTTGTATGTACTCGGTTGATCCATACATGCACTCGTATGTGAAAAACAATCACCGAGAGAGTGACTATGCAGAAAAACGACAGAGAGAGAGAGAGAGAGAGAGAGAGAGAGAGAGAGATGATGACTAATTTACCAAGCCAAATAGCTTCTTTGCATGCCTCATTTGCTGCAACATACTCAGCATCTGTAGTAGACTGCGTAACACAGTCTTGTAATCGAGATCGCCATGATATGGCACCTCCAGCCAATGTAAAGACATAGCCTGATGTAGATCTCCTCTTATCCAAGTCTCCTGCATAATCTGAGTCAAGTGTATCCTCTGACACTCAAATCCTGACTACCATAGCATATGCGCATACTCTTTGTATGTTTTAAGTATCTCATGATACCTTTCACTGCCTCCCAATGTTTCTTGCCGGGATTTGACATATATCTGCTAACCACTCCCATTGCAAATGCAATATCCGGACGTGTAGCAATCATTGCATACATCAAAATACCCACTACAGACGCATATGGAATCTTATCCATTTCAACATTTTCTTCCTCAGACACACGACAATCTTGTTTGCTAAGTTTCACATATGGTGGCAATGTGTGCGCGTATGTCGCACGTGTCAATGCAAGGAACTTGCCGATACACCGTGTGCGAGCCACAAATGGCTCCAAGCACACAACAAGCCTAAACTAGTAAGCTCAAAGAAGGTGATGGTGTGTCACTCACCGCTCTACGCTTGCTTCGTGGAGGATTCCTCGCGAGAAGAAGAAGGAGACGCCGCAACGCTGCGCTCAACCGCTTCACCGCCGTCGTGCCTTCGTAATGCTCGATCGCCCACACACTCCCTCTCTCTCCCTCTCTCACTCTCTCTCTCACACACACACACAAAGAGATGAAGAAGAAGAAGAAGGAGATGGAGCAAGAGCACTCTTCAATTGCACAAATGAGAGAATGAGTGAATTTTAGGTTTAGTTGACTTTTATATGAGCTCGCCCCATTCACACTTGGGCGCCCATGCTTAGCCAATTAATCCCTTGGATGTTCCAGTTAGAGTGCGCCTCTCATCGGCGATCACTCTTACCCTTTTCCTATTGGACCGACAAGCCCGGTACCTGACTCTACCAAATAAATAATACAATGTCTGCCGTAGGTTACAACATCCGTCGTAGGTAATAGGGTGTCCGTGAGCTGTGAGGGTTAACATGCCCCCCTTCCTGATCCATATGTAATGTTGGCCACCATATTCCTGCGGCTAAGACAAGTTTTGCTGTCTTATCACCTGAGAAATGGCCTCCACCTACTCCTCCATGAGCTTGCTCGAGGATTATCACATACTCAGACTCTGATGCGCAAATCCTAAGCTGGTTGTCTTTACCTCTCTTATAGAGTTGATCTCCTATTAAAGCGTAATCTCTAGCTTCTGTCTCTACAGATTTCTGGCGAGCTTTTGACGTTCCTTCTGGTAAAGTTCTATTTGTGAGATATTCAACAATATACTGACTCCATTCTGGAGCGATCATTATCTGATATAATGTCGAATACTCTGCTGGCGGTTTTGATGAACATACAATACATACAGTGACATATTCATGTACGCTTTCTTTCATTCCTGGCCAATAGACTCCCAATTGTAAAAAATTCCTATATGTGTTCCTTCTTGAACAATGAAATGCACATTCCTGAACATGTGCTTCGCGCAGATATATATTATATTCCTCAGGATTGATGCATAGTCGTAAAACATGATCATTTCCCAATTGATACAACCTTCCTGCAACCAATTGAAGATTCTTGGATTGCTGAATAGCAATATGTTTCAGGTTGTATTCTCTTCTATCGAACTCTCCTCCATAGGTTAATAGGTTAACGACATTTTGAGACCACTTCGGTATCATTTCTATGTTGAACAAGTACGCGTCTGACATGTCGTCATCTACTCCTATAGGGTCTTCTCCATTCGTCAATCGCGAAAGATGATCAGCTCTAAGATGTGTTTTTCCTTTCTTTACTACTACCGTGAAGTCGAATTCCAGTAAGATAATGAACCATCTCACTATTCTCCCGGTATTGCATGGTTTATTCACTAGGTAGAGCAAGGCTTGGTGATCCGGAAAAAACACAAACTTGTTGGCTAGAAGATAATGCCGAAATTTCTTCACAGCATATATCATTCCTAATCCTTCTCGCTCTGTTGTGGTGTAATTCTTCTCTGCATTGTTGAGCTGTCGACTGGCGTAACAGATAGGAAAATCCATGTTTCCTTCTTCTAGCTGAGCCAGAATGCATCCTATTGCATATGCCGAAGCATCTATATGCACATGGAATATCTTCTCCCAATCTGGTGATTTCAAGACTGGAGCAGTAATGAGTGCCTCTTTCAATTTCTTGAATGATTCCTCACACTCCTCTGTCCATTCAAAGTTCACTATTAGCCTGTAAAGTGGTTGGCCTATTATAGCGTACATGTAAATGAATCGTCTATAATATCCGCAATGTCCCATAAAGCTCTGTACTTGTTTCGCATTGGTTGGTCTAGGCATATCCACTATAACTTTTATCTTCTCTAAATCCGTGGATATTCCGTTTTGTGAGACAATATGTCCCAGAATTCTGCCCTGTCGGACCATAAACACACATTTCTCAGGATTGAGACAAATGCGATATGTCCTACATTTCTCAAATACTTTTCTTAGGTGTTCTAGATGCTCGTCTCTCAGAAGAGAATGTACACATAAGTCATCCATGTATATTTCTAGAAACAACCTTAATTATTCTTTGAAAGCATGCGTCATCAGCCTCTGGAAGGTTGCGGGAGCATTGGTTAGACCAAAAGGCATAACCCGATAAGCATAAATTCCCCACTCCGTTGCAAAAGCTGTTTTATGTTGATCTTCCAGTGCTATGGCTAGTTGGTTATATCCTGAAAAACCATCAAGAAAAGAGTATGCTGTTTTCCCTGATACACACTCTAGAACATGATCTGTTATCGGCAGGGGATAATTGTCCCTGATTGTTGCAGCATTCACTTTCTTTAAGTTGACACACACTCGGAGTTTTCCGTTCTTCTTGGGTACTACCACAATCGGAGATACCCAATCGGTGTGTTCAATCTCGTATATGAATTCAGCTTCCATTAGCTTATCTATCTCTTCTTTGACTCGCTTAGCAAATGTATCATTATATGTGTATGGTCTCTGTCTGCTAGGCTTTGCGTCTTGTTTCAGTGGGATTGTGTGTTGGCATATCGATGGGTCAACTCCCTTTAAGTCCTTATAAGACCATGCAAACACATCCCTGTACTCTCTGAGAAGACTCAAAAGTCTCTCTTCCTCGCCTGGAGACAAATCTGTGGCTATGTACACCGGTCTAGGTGTCTCACCTGGAGCTGCTAAATCTACTTTTTTTGCATCCTCCGGTCCGTCATAAGATTTGTTCTCCTTTCTCTCTTGAATAGGTTGGGTTAATACCACCTTCCTATCCTCTATTGTGAATTTCCTATAGTGAGAGGGAACATCCATGTTTTCCTTGGTTTTGGCGTTTTCGTCCTCTCCACTCTCAAATTCTGTTGTCCAAACTTCTTTCAGAGTTTTCTTGAGCTCTCTGTACTTGTTTCTACGTTCTAACTTGGACTCCGTGTGTTCTCTGTTGCGTTTGTTCTTTTCTGTTTTTTCTGTTTCTGTTTTCGTTTCATTCCATTGAACTTGATTTCTTGAGCCTCTTTTGTCTTTTCGTAAGCTCTTTTGATCATTACCTCTCATTTTTCCAGAAATCTTGTCCTTAACACAATCTTCTGCCTTTACTAGCATTAGGAATTGATTTTTTCCTCTTATTCTAGGCATCGGATTGGTTCTACCCCCCTTTGTTTTTCTCTTTGCTCTATAGCGTTTGTGGCGTTGTTTAGTTTGGTTCGGAAAATCATAAAATCGGACATCCGTTATAGTTTCTTCGTTTCTGCTTGAATTGTCCGTTGACTCGTTGTCTGCTTCATTTCCCCACTCAAGATGATCGGGAATGTCGTGAAACACCTCCTCTTCATCTTCCTTTTCCAGTGTATCGTTCTTTTCAGTTTCTTTTTCGAGTACAGTTCTCAACATGAAGTACGGAACCACGTCGTACCCGTCCTTGTCGCAAAATTTTGTTGTGGGACCATCCGGAATTGCACAAACATCTAGGGTTGCTAGAATGTGTGTCCATTCTAATGGTTCAAGTGTGTCCTCTGGAAAGGGTTCTCCTATATAAGTTTCGTCTTCGATGGCCCTTTCTAAAACACATTCTTCTCGTTTCAGACTTCCACATTGCGAAGCTCCACACATCCATAACTCCTTGGGTTTACCTAACCAAGCTGGAAATTCGGATCCCGCCAAAGTAGCTGAATCAAACACCTCCACCGGTGTTCGGTTCACATCTTTGTATCTATGGTCTTTCAGGTTCACACGTGTAGTGGTTTCCATATTTCTCAGGTATATGTGATCGTAGCCCCAATCCTGGACCATTTTCAACTGTCTCATGGATGGTCTTCCCAGTATGATATCATAGTTATTCTCCTTGCCAAAATCGACAATAGAAAAAGTATGTTCGTATTCAATGCCGCAAGAAGTCACTACAACTTTCTCTAATAACCCCATAGGTTTCTCCATGTGTCCATCTGCTAATTGGAGTTTCAACCTAGTCTTTTTTATTGCTGGTTTCTCCCATTTTTTCCAGATTTCTTTTGTAGCAATGGCTACCCCTGCTCCGCTGTCTAGTATTGCCATCGTCTTCACTCCTTGGAGTTCAACTGGTAAGGTTGTATTCCCCTCTTCACCTTCGCAATACTCTCCGACCTTGTTTAAGGGTACAGGCTTAGCGTTCTTTTGTGGTTTACTTAGCTCTTGTATACCCTCTTGCAGTCTCGATGTTGGGTCTTTTACCCCAAAATTTTCCAAGCATTTTCCTACAGTGGTCCACATATGTGGTCTTAACCTCAAAAGCTCAGCTAGAGAGATAGTGCATGTCACTGGTGTTGACATGATCTCCATCAATCCTTGCGAGTCCATGACTTTTTCTGATGAGATTCTTCGTGAGGGAAGTGCTCTAATCTCGGATTTTGCTTCATACTCTCCTAGGTATGAAGGTAAAGTATTCAGTGAATGAGGTTTGCTCTCCATTGTTCTAACAGAGCCCCCATCTCCCCAGTAAGATTGCAGATCCAAGTCCACTTGAGATCCTGCCTCAAATTCCACTATGGGAGGATTCCTGATGTCCTTTTCCCAATTTGTCTGATTAGCTTGGCAACTCAGCTCGTTTGCAAAGTTTGCCTCTCTCACTTGTTTCCAAAATTCATTATAATCCTCATCTCTTCCGTAAGACCTCTGTATGACTGGATGAAAACTCTCTATCTCCTGATCGGTTGTGTTCAATACTATGCGGTCATCCTTGTGTGTATTTTCAGGCTTTTGTGCACTGGGAGTCTTTTCAGCTACCCGTGAAACAATAGTCTCTTGCTGAATTGGGTTTTCCGTTCCACAATTCATTGTTTCTTTTGGTGGTTCTAATAAGGCTTGTGCAGTCTCGATCATTCTCTGGCACATTTCAAGTCTCTGCTTTTCCAATTCCGCGTTTGGGTATGTCATCCACCTCTGTTCTTGTGTTTGGTTGTTCTTTAACCTAGCTTCGTAAGCTCTCATCAGTGCGTCCAATGGTTCGTGTACTTTGTCGACTAGCACTGATCCCCCTGAGCTTAAGCTCGTTGTTTCTTTGATACTCTTTTGTTTCGTCCTTTCCGGGCTCATCTCTCGTTTCCCGTTTTGACTCTCAAGTTTTTCTAATCTATCTTTAGTTCGCTTTAGTTCCTCGGCTAGAATAGCGTCTTCACGTTCTTTTCTCAACTTCATGCGTGCTTTTCTACATTTCCATGTGTTTCTCTGACTCCGCGGTTCTTGACTAACCATTTCAGTCGCTAACTTTCCATTCTCAGGTTCTCTAGTGGTTTTCTTAGCTTGAGCTCTAGTAACAACTTGCATTGGTATCAGAGTTTCATTTTCAGACCCACTGCTGGTAGGAATAGTTTCTAGCATATTCAATGTCGTCTTTTGCACTTTGTTTGGATTTTTTGAACAATCCTCAATGAAGTGAGTAAGCCCACACTCAGTGCAATAAGCGTTAATTCTAATGATTTCCGTATGTGGGCAAACATTCATCAGATGGTCACCTCCACACTTGTAACAGGGTCCTAGTGCTGGTCTTGGTCCCATGTGATTCGTCCTTTGTGGATAGGATGGTCTTTGTCCTGTTAACCCTCCATGAGCTATGAACATCAATGTTCTTGCATCCAAATTGTATCTCTCTTCATCAGAAGCACTTGTAGCTGTTGGTGTTCCAACATTCCCAATCATGCCCCATGGTTCTGGTTGTTTGGGTTCTTCTGGTGGGTAATACACAGTTGGAGACATGTGTGCACCAGATTCTTCATAATAGGCTTGAACAGGCACTAGGGCTTGTTCTTCCTGATTCTCTAAGGTTGGTGCATATGTAATGCCTACTGGTCTTGCTCCTGGTAAAGGTGGTTGTTGTCCCAATATCGGTTGCGGTCTTTCTATCCCCATAGGTCCTGGTACATTTCCCGTTGGGTATCGAGGTACTGGATGTACTTGAGGTGGTGCTAATTGAGCAGGAGGTTCATACTGACGCTCCCTTACATACCCTTTGTTGTAATAGCACTCCTCTGTTGGATGATTTGTCCATTTTTGCTCAATAGCACACCATTTCAGTGGTTTTGGCAATGGTTTTTGGTATGGTGCCATCCTTTTTAGAGCATCTTCTATCATTTGCTCTACATTTGGCATGGTTGTTGTTTGAACATTCTTTTTAGTGGTAGTCTCGCTCGCTACGGAGGAAGAGCTACTGGATGCGAAATCTGTATCCGCTGACACCTCTCCATAAACCGTACAGTTATCCACTAAGTACAATGCCTCTCTCGTTACTTGCTCGAAACTTGTACAAGCTTTCAAGTGCAAGTCCTTCTTGAGAGTGTCGTTTCTCAGTCCCTCAATAAAGAGAACAGATAGTCTGTCATCTTGTGGTCGTTCACGTACTGGACATCTCTCAATGTATTGTTTGAAGTGAAGTGAAGCTTCCTTCACTTTTTCGTGTTCTCTCTGTTTAAAAGCATATATTTGTGAGACCGTATTGTGCTTAATCCCTCGTTTTGAGAATTCCTCAGCAAACTCTCTTAGCAAATGGTCAATGTCATGGAATCCCCCTATGTTCATTGGTTGAAACCATGTCAATGCCGTACCTTCTAGAGTAAGACCAAATCCCTCGTATTGTGTATGGAAATCTGTTATCTGCTCAGCTCTTAAGACTTGCTTAAAGAGTGACACATGTGCATACAGATCTCCCGAACCACCATACTTCTTTGGCATACACTTCGCTACTTGAGATGGTCTCATACGTCTATGGTCTGCTACCAATCTCATTGCTCCTGTGTCCCAGCTAAAGCTTTCTCTAGCATCATGGACTTCATGGGTTACCCTTGTCGGTTCCCCTGCCCTGAATCTACTACTAGGAGGTAAATGTGATGGTTCCGCTTCGAACCTTGGACCTGGAGTGGTATACGTGGGGATTGGAACTGCACTACCTCGATTCGTATCCATTGACTCTCTGGAATGTAATGATCCCATTGGTCCGGGCTTCGAGTACTGAGGTTGACTGAAAGAGTCAGCAGCCTGAGTTCTTTGTCCTCCTGTCGTCATTGGGTTTTGCCCTCCATTTGTTGGTGCTGATCTTTGTGAGCTAGAAGTAACATAATACTGATGTAGTGGTCCCCCAAAGTATGTATATCCTTCTAATTCTTTCTTGCCCATTGTTGAGTATTGCCTGCCATACTTGTCGTAAGCGGCAATTTTCACTTTCGATCCCTCTGTGTAGGTAAAGACATAAAGTCTTTTTTGGTCTGTCAACTCTTCGGTGTAGGGTTCTTCACATCTATAATAGAGATCTTGCTCCCCATTATTATATTTGTATAGCCCCACATAGATGTTATCAGTGTTGATCCTTGTAGTTTCATTCTCTCTTCTTAACCTCGCATCAGGGAAGTTCATTATTGGTGCTTTCTCCTCAAGTTCTTCATCTACTTTGGCTTTGGTGCCCATCAATCCCCACTTGTCCACAATGTTAGGGTTTAGGACTACCAAGTACATGGTACCCTCGTCATCTAGATATCTATCTCCGCTATAGCTCACAGGCACTAAGTCCTTGAACTCACTAGGTCTATCTTCTATCTTCACACAATAGCGGTCCATTCCATCCTTGTAGATCTTGGCACCTTGCTCATTGTCGTACTGATATTTTATGAACAATAGCTTCATTGTGGCGGAAGGGCTTGATGATCCTGCTGCCATATTTTTTCTGTTGTTCAGGTTCAGGAGTTCCAAGTGTTCGGTGAAAATCTCGTAAGATCTCTCCAAAGAAGTATCAGAGACACTTCCTTCAAAGATCGGCTCTAATGGTTGCACCCAACTTTGGTTTACACTTCCCTCAGTTGATATGACACTTGTTGGTTCCCCTTGTTTTGGTTGGTTATTCTGGAGGTTCCTGCCCGATCTCAAATTCATCAATTCCCCTAAAGGACTTTAACTTTTTCGTCTCGGCAATTTGTTTTCCCAAGTTTTTGTGGTCAGAATTGATCCAAACTGATTGATACTTGGTCAATTGTTTAATCTTGTCAGTTGGACAACTTTTGTTTCATCAAGTGAGAATTTTGTTGCAGTTATGATGAAAAAGACATTATACGCGTATGATGTCTTTTTTTCACAGATTTAGACTATTTTGGTTATGCTCACTCTCAGTAGCCCCCTTATGCTCTTTCCACTCACAAAATTCAGTTTGAACTCTGTTTGGCAATTTTTCGCTTTTGACTTGTTTTTTGGGTCAATTGTGATCCAAATGGGATGAAAGTTGAAATATAACCTCTAGACAGCTATTACAATGGATCTGTGTTGGCAAAGTATCAAAATATGTCCAAAATTAGGTCAAAGACATCATACGCGTATGATGTCTTTTTCATCAATTTGGGTCAAAACTTGATATTTATGCTTCCTACAGTGCTTGTAACAATCTTGTCAGGTCAGATATCAAAAATAAGTAGTGGATGTGCCAAAAGACATTATACGCGTATGATGTCTTTTGTCCCAGATTTTGACTATTTTTGGTTTTAAGCCTTCTCCAATGTTTATAATTGAGTTTCAAGTGTTTTTGTCAGGTTTGAATGTAAAAACAAGATCTAAATCCAAAATTTCCTATTCTTTGCGTTTCTTGGACTCCGACTTGTCTTTTCGGGTTTCTTTGAGTGTTAATGCTCTTGTTTAAGTTGAAATTAGAGTATAACCCCCCTTTTGAACACTCTGGTAAAGTCAAAATTTCTGTTTTGGTCTCTGTTTGGTCATTTAGACATCATACGCGTATAATGTCTAAAGTTGCAGATTTCCTGTTTTTTGGCACAGAATCCTTCCTAAAGCTTTCTCAAGTGCTCAGCAACTCCCAGATACACAGAAAATTTCTCTGACTTTTGTTTATTGCAAGTTTCACTACTAACTCAACGGTTTAGTGATCTAACATGCAATCAACCACATCAAGCAAATACTCCAATGATTATTAGCTCTAGATCAGGATCAACTGAAGTCCTACCTAAGCTATTCCTAATCATAAAATGGGTCTGGTAATTGTGACTTTAAAGATATCCACTGTCACTCACGGACTAGCAAATTCTTCTTCTATCAACAACTACTCAACACCAACAAAACAACAAACAAACCTAAGCTAATCTAAAAATACTGTCAACACGGGAGACCCAGGAATACCCCACTTCCTAGAGACTCTCGAGATCTTCGGAGTCCACCACTCCTAGATCTTTTCTAACTAAAGTATACAAAGTAGTTTATATGACTCACCTCGTAGGATTAGTCTAAGGTCACCTACTTAGGGCTCTCGTCCCCGGCAGCGGCGCCAAATGTTAAGGCGGTTACGTCGCTAGCGGAAGCTAAATAGCGAGAACTCAACCAACAACAGAATTTGTCAGAGGAGGACGGAGCTTGACCCGCAGGCACATGGAAACAACTAGGTGGGTGTCAAATCACCTACTCGACCTTCTAATGACAATCACTACTAACGAAATCAAATCTAAGTTCTAAAATACGCAAGTGACTGAAATCCGTACTACGAACGAATGCTATACGAAACAGGATCTAGAATCATTGAATCGATCTCAAACTCAAGGGGAAGTCTATACACTAGGTAAGAACAACACCCTAAAGACTTGAACTGCAAAATCAACCTATAACCACTCCGTGCGGTAAACGCGTATGAAGACAGACCGAAAAATACAGGTGACCGAAACTTGAGCCCGATGGTACTAATGCGTAGCTCTACTCGTTGTGGTTCTATAGATATGCTGCACGCTCTATTCCGACACACGAGTTGGAAGAAAACTCACACCGAAGCTCATAGGAACTTACCACACATAGAAGCCGATAGCGCGCACTCTTGGTATCAGTGCGTAGCTCTCGCCATTGCTAACACAATGGCGGTGTCGCTTCTCCAATGGCGGCTCCGTAGCTCGCGTAGCAAGTAGATAAGACTCTCTCTCTCTCTCTCTCTCTCTCTCTCTCTCTCTCTCTCTCTCTCTCTCTCTCTCTCTCTCTCTCTCTCTCTCTCTCTCTCTCTCAGACACAGTCACGGCGCTCAAAAACTCACTTTGATTAAAAACTGAATCTGAGTCCCCTTAGGTTACAAAAACTTTGGCTTATATACCTCAGCCTTGGAGGTGAGAACATCTCTAACTAATTACATCGGCAAGTGAAATTACTTCGGGATTACAAGCTGGAAACTCAATTGAGTCCCGTTACTTAATGAATGGCTCAATTCAAAATCAATGTCGAAAAGACATTTATTACAATCAATGGTTACAAAAATGATGAGTGTGAGCAAAAACGTGGGTGTGATCCTCTGCTGGCTCGCTCAACAACATCCATATAAGGAGAATCTACTCCAATATCAGTGTCCGCTTTACACGTGTAACAATACTGCAATGGGGCCGAGTGAACTGTGGTGTCAGATCTATGATCGATTATAAACCTGTTTCCTAGAGGATGTGCTCGACCCGTCACAAGATCCACTCGAATGACAGAATCTTGGAACTGCAAGTAGACATGGTTTTTAGACCAGTCATGCACCATTTTTGCTTCCCTCATAAAAGGACGTGCTAAGATCATCTCCGATGCCATAGTGTGTTTGGAGAAATCCATAACAATGAAGGTAACTCGTATTTTATGTCCAAAGACCTTGATCTTGAGATCTTCTAGCATCCCAATAGGTTTAACAATAGACCCATTGGCCATCTTCACTACTATGGTTGTGGTCGCAAGGTGAGGGCTTCCCATAGTCTCCCAGCAATTTTTAGTCACAATGCTAACCCCAGCCCCACCATCAAGGATTCCCTTCACAATTAATCCCTTAGTAGTGATTGGTATAGTCGCATTGGATTCATCACCCTCAAAGTATTGTCCCAACTTGTTAACAGGTATTTCTATAACAAGGTTCTCATCTAGGTTGGGTTGTGGATCTATGTATTCCTCCTCTATTGGCATCTCCCCAGCTCCATCCATCTGTGCAAATTGTGGTAGCCCAAACTTCAGTTCTCCATTGAGGAAGGCTCGAAGGGCTGAGACTAGCTCGGGGTCTTTATATAGTTTGGACATGATGGTGGTTCTAACTTCTGAAGACATGAAATCCATCAATTTGGCAATGTTTAACGGCACCTTTTGGCCTTGAGTCCCTTGACGTGGGGAAGATGGGATCTCCATTTCTTCGATAGGATCAGGTAGTCCCTCTGTAAACATTCTTTCCATCAAGAAGTGAGTACGCCCACTTTCCCATGACTTTAAGTCACTTTCTTCTTGGATGACACTAGGTATGTCCAAGGGTCTATGGACTTGGTGAGGTTGTTGTTGCGTAGGGAACACGGTGTCTATAATCTGGATCTTCCTAGGTACTGGTTCTAGATCCCTTTGGGTATCTTCTACCAAACTCCTTAATTGCTTGACTCGCTCAATCTCCTCTGTAGGGTTTGGGTAAGTCCCTATCTTCTTTTTGGATCCTGGCCATTGTGGCTCATGAAGATCTTCCTTGTTGGCTTCTATGTTAGTGGTCGTTTTGGTCTCCATGGTTTCACCTGAATCAGAATCTTCTTCAGTGTCGTTCATATATACGGGGTCGTCACCAGTCCCTATGTTGGTCTTTGAACTGGGGTCTGACTTCGCTGCTTTTTGCGATCTCTATCTTCGTGTTTTCTTCTTTTTCTGAGATTGGGCAATTGATGCCGTGTCTCTTTCCTCAAGATTTTTTTTTTTTTTTTTTGGAGCATCGATCATGTGAGTACGTTTATTGGTACCACAGGTGTACTTGGTGATGGCTCCTCGGTAACTTCAATCACGTTTAATGGCGTGATCTTCGATGCATTTGGATTATTTGGACATTGGGCAATCAAATGATCTATGCCACATCAATTACACATGAGTATCGGCATTGTAGACGTGCTCGCTTGATTGGTTTGCATTAGTGTGGCGTTCTTTTGTAGCCTAATAGGACACTCAGCTACACGATGTGGACCTCCACACTCATAGCATTGAAGAGGTGGTCTCTTAGCGGTGTAATTGATATTTTGGCCTCTTGCCGCAAGAGCAGCTACTTGATATACAGGTTTGACTTGTCCCCAATAGTCCTCCATGTAGTATTGTGGACTTTCTTCAAGCACATCCATCCCATAGGCGATATTAGGATCTATATCTTCCTCATAGCCTTCCAAACAAGAAATAGATGACTCACAACCCACTTGATTCACAGAAGTGATTCTCGGATGTGGTGGTTGCGGTCCTAGCACTGGAGGTGGTAAGGGTGTTGTTTGAACAACATTTTGGGCCCTAGGGACCATGTGTTGTGCTATTTGTTCAAGAGGTGGGGCCGGCATCAATGCAGACACTCGAGGTGTGTCTTTCCATGCTAAGGTTGGTCTATTGGCCATCGCACGCTTAAATACTATGCAATCCTTAGCTTGATGACCATACCTCCCACAGGCATTGCAATTCCCATTGAATTTTACTCTAAAAGTAGGGCATTCACTAGTACTATGCGGTCCATAGCATACTGAGCACCATTGCTGCTCCCTTCTTGGATACATATGATTGTTTTGCGGAGCACGATTGTCTCTAAGACTCTCTTGAATAGCCTTGGTGAGATCTGCTAAAGTCATCTCAGATATCTTTGGCTCCTTAGCAATAGGCTTTAGGGTCATTGGCTGATGCCCCGATGCTTGTGAGCTAATAGATTTAGACTCAACAAACACTGTTTCTCCTTGAATCATTAAATTATCCTCCAATTGGATCGCATTGGTGGTGACTGCTTCCCAAGTGGTGATACCTCTAATGACTAGACCATTGTAGATATCCTCATGTCGTAACCCCCTAATGAATCTATCAAGCAATATGTTATTGTTCAAGCGCTCATTTGGATTACAACGAGAATTCAAATGCTTCAAGCGACTTATAAAGTCTCTCACCGACTCTCCTTCCTCTCGTTGGGCTTTCTGAAGCTGAGAGGCTACACCCCAAAGCACTACCTCTCGTATGTATTCTTTTAAGAACAATCTCCTAAGAGTAGGGTAAATCGTTTTTTCTTCCACCCTTAGGGTTCTATACCAATCCCCAGCCTTTCCACTTAAGGTTAGGCTTAAAGCATTGCTCTTATGTAGGTCATTGTGTTCTCCTAGAGAATCGCATATTTGTTCAAACACTTCGATATGCTTCCTCACATCCCCGTCTCCGCTAAATTTTTGTGTGAGCTTGGCTATTTGTACTGCCTTACTTCTAGGCTCTCTATCAGGCGCGTTACGCATATTCTCAGCAATAGATCGACCTATAGCTTGAGCAAATGTTGCCAAATCACCTAAGTGAGCAGGTACCGTGGGTGAAGGCGCTCCAGAGACTACATGTGGAGTAGGTATTGGCATTGGGCGTGGCGCATAGGAAGCCCTTGGGTTCCACGTTGGGTACGATGTTGTGCCATGTGGTGGTGCATAGTTCATATGGGTGGCCCTAGGCATAGCAGACGTCGGATGTGACATGCTAATGCTAGCCGGTATAGTCCCATGGAAATAAGAACTTGGGTGTTGTGATTGTGGAGCATAGGTAGTTGAAACAATGGGAGGGGTAGGGATTACATGAGTGTGAGCCATAGGTGCATACGATTGGTACACACTTGTAGGTATTGTTGCAGGCATTGAGCTACCATGTAGCGGTGCTTTACTAACAAATGAGGTCCATGGTGTGTTTCTTGGCATGACCATCATTGGGGTAGGCATGGTATCCGTGGTGTCATCCACGGAAAGATGAGCTAGACTTGGAAAAGTAAAGCTATCACTTGTGGGCTCATATTGCATTGAGACCCCTGGCGAAACAACATATGGGGGATCGATGGGACTCACAGGGGGAGTCTCCATTTGTGACAGAGTGGGTTGTTTCCCTTTGCCCGTGTCTAAAAATCGCATAGGACCCGTCGAAGGTATGTTTATTCCTCGATTTTGCCTCTCGGACTGGATAATCCTATGGATGACATTGCAGATCATGTGTTGTTGTTCCTCCAGACTAGTGGCACTAGATGTGGATTGTACAACTTCTAACCAACCCACATGGTATGTGTAGCCCATGTATAGGTCGGTCAAAGTCTCCGTATGTAGGTCATATTCCCAATTTTCATTGAGAAATACCCCGTCCAAACTTGGTGTACTAGAGGGGTGCCGTGAGGTGGATGCAATGTTGCTTCCCGTTGTCGAGAAACTTGCGGTCTTGCCAGGAAAGCACCGGGCTTATGGCTGTGAGAGTTTGTGAGAGAACTCAACAAAAACTATATGAAGGAGTTAAACCATAGATGCCATGAAGACTAGGGTTTGGAAAGAAGTTCAATCAAAGAAGACTCACTCTTTCTCTCTTGCACTCACACACACAAAGAAAGAACGCAAAAGAGAATCTCAAAACAATACGAAGATGAAAACATCAAGGCTATGGTCATATCGTATCATGGGTAATATGAAAGGGTTAATGGATGAGTTAATGGCATTCAATCTTGGCTGACCAAATAGGCTACGAATTGTTCTTTGGAATTGTAGTTTTGTGCTTACCATAATATATATATTTTGTCTAGTGATTGGGATTAATTGTGTGTACAAATCCTCTTGGTTCATAGCAAGATAACTACGCTTACGTCAAAAGAAAAGTTATAGTCTATGATAGGTAGTATGATGGGATCCGGTGATAAAAGTATTTCATTGAGCCTTTCAGGGCCGAAGAGAAACACTATACGTTGTTGAAAGTGTATTTTACGGCTAATCCATACGTTAATTCTAATAGATCGTACAGAGTGAAAGCGATAGAAATGATCATCATGTGGGTTATTCATCTAGGATAGTATGTGAGAAATGTAGATATGAGAAAAATGTAGATATGAGAGAAGTGAAGAGATGATAAGTTTCCCTCCCAAGCCCTATTCTTGTCCGTAGGCAATAAGGATACTGCGGGGAGAGATGTACCTGTAGCAAGGAGAACCTAAAATTTGTAGAGAGGATGAATTACTAAGAGTGAAAGAGATAGATTTGGTTAAAGAGATGAGATTAGATATATATATATATATATATATATATATATATATATATATATATATATATATATATATATATATATATATATATATATATATATATATATATATATATATATATATATATATGTTGGATTAGAGATGAAAATGAAAACGACAAGAAATCAAGAAAACATCAATGTAGAACACATCTTACTTGAAACCCTTCGGCACCATTATTGATGGGAGAGAGAAGAAGAGTGGAGAATTCCACTTTGATTAATACACCAAGTGTAAGACCTTCTTTGATTAGAGTTGATCTTCCAAGGTTAGCTTGTTGCAAGAATGGCTAGTCTCCCTCTAGGAGAAAGTGTAGGCTTGGGCTTATGTTAATGGCTAAGTACAATTAGGCATTACTACTCACTCCCTCGAGAATTCCTCTCATCAATGGCTTGAATGCTTGAGTTCCTTCCAAGGAAGAAGAGGTCCCCTTTTATAGGTGAAGGGAACCCACAAGGGTTTACACAAGAAGAGAGGAGCCAGTGTGAACAGGAATTGGAAAAGTTGGAAATGAGTTGTCCCTGCATGATGTGGGCAGACTGGGGTCCAGTATTTTGGTCATATCTCCTCAACCGTAGCTCCAAATAAAAAAGTAAAAATATGGGCAGAAACTTCAGCTCATTAGATACGATTTTCATTTTAAAATCATTTTCCAATTCGGATTGGAACCTTGTGTAAAAAATTCATCAAAATAGGGTCCATTTCTAGCAGCAAAAGTCTTCATGTGGTCCCCTTAGCCTAGACTTTCATTTGATTCCAAAGGACACCTCATGCCATATGAAAGCATGACATTGCTCCTTGACAAAGTTTTATAATCATGCTTGCAATAATGCATTAAAATAAATGTATCTTTGAAATCATGCCACCTAGTGTCCCACTAGGATTTGATTCCCTCCTAGTAGCTATTTAAAAAGAAATATAAGAAAAATATGAAAAATACATAGAATATATATAGATTGGAAATTACTCTAGATATAGGATCTAGATAGGGTGTGAGATAATAATGAGATGGTAGAAAGAAAGAATCAATGCTTTTTGCCCCAAGTTAAAGAGGTGGATGTTAAAAGCGGCTAACGGCTACACTTATTATGCACCAAGTTGTGGATATGTTATGGATGTACACAATATTTACTTTTCATTGTATAGGGATTGGGCTCATTTAGGAGTTTCAAAGTTCTATGAGTCTAGGCTAGAGAGCTCACTTTATCCCATAGTTGAAGGGTTTGAGGCCCAAAACTATAAAAGAGCCCTATGCTTAATGAGAGGTCATTCTTGAGTGGTCCTTTTGAGAACTCTCTCCCTAGAGGAGGTCTTGATGGCCTAGCCTTTGAGCTTAATGCCCATGCTTAGAAGGCTAGTGCTAATCACATGTAATTAGTGTAATCCTCTCTTAATTAATCTAGTCTTCATTATGTTGTCAATCATGTTTATCTACTTTCCTTCATTGTTTTGAAGTGTTGATCTTCTCTAATCTAACTCTTACTTATGCTAAGCTATCCGATTAGTGGAGTCCTTATCTAACTCTCTCGATTAAGCGGAGTGTGCGTACTCGTGATTGAGGGATTAGAGTTGTCCTCTAATGGTGTGCTTATGTGTGTGTAGGTTTAAGAAGCCTTGAGCTTAATTTGATTATGTGTGACTTGATTTGGACACCATGATGGGCATGGTTGGGATGGCCGACTTGAATGCGATCTTGTGTGCTTAATCGTCAATGCATGTAATTAGAGTTGTGCTTGAGAGATTCCAAGATTAGTGTGTTTCACTTCGTTGCTTGATGTGTGTAGATTATTGCTTGAATTGATGCTTGATGTGCGATTAGCATTAGTTGTTTGGGATGATTTCTAATTGCATTGGAGGATGCACGCTCTTGAATCCTCTCAATCTTTGCATCCGATGACGCTCTCGCACATTCTTTGTGTGATGCCTCCAAGCCCTAGCCGGGTCATGCTCTCTCTCTCCGGATTGATAGATTTTGTGGGAGATTGCCTATGCTATGGCGAGACTCCAACAGTGGAGCTATTGACACTTTTCCCATAGTATTTTTTGATGGTAAAGTAAAAATACATTACCCTTGAGATAAATAATAAGATGAGATAGAAAGCTTATTTTTATACTTACATATGCATATGTACATTATAGGAAATATAATTATGTATCTAAAAAGTTACAAGATAACTCTTGTAGCATGAGTTCCCACTATGTACATGTCACAGCACGACAACGGTTCCTCTTTTAGAGAATAACATGGCTTTGTAGTCGGGGGCAATATGGGTGGTGTAAAATAGGAAGCATGACCCACCAGATTTCTCCCAAGCTGTAATACATTGGTGTTGTAGAAAAGCTTCATTCACTTGGGAGTCAATTGAAGCATCACATAGCAAGTGTAATGTATCCCATCTCCCAAACCACTTCTTTATGTCTTTCATCCATCTCGTGCTCAAGATCTTGCTTTTATGCATCTTTTGAACTTTTTTGCTTGCTTCCCATGCAATTGTAGGAAGTCGATGTGAGGGGTTTTGACTCATCTCCTTCTTTTTGTTTCATGCACACATATACATATAAATATTTGTGTTTCTATGTGTGGGTAAAAATGTTTATGCTTTGTTTTTGCACGTATTGGCTTGATTCTTCGTACTTCTCGCACACTCACATTCTTTAAATGTGAGTGCTTCTTCTTTTTCTTTCATGCACACACACATGCATACGTATAAATATACACACATAACTACACACACATAATCACTATTATGATTATAATTAAGCTTATCATGCACATAATGAAAATCTTTATGGTTCTAACAATACCTTTATTGTTATGCTTATGCTTATGGTTATGCTTTATTTTTTTCTATGTCACTAAAAATGGTTATTGTTTATTTTTTATTATGTTAGCAACAATGGTTATGGTTTTGATAACTCTTTTATGGTTATGGTTATGTTTATGCTTATGCTTATACTTATGATAGTGGCGACGATTACGGTGTTAACAATGGTTTTGGATATGTATTTATATATTATGTCAGTGGCAATGGTTATGGTTTTGATACCCTTTTATGGTCATGCTTATGCTTATGTTTATGGTTATGATAGTGGCAATGTTCATGATTTTGTTTATGATTATGTCATTGGCATTGGTTAAGGTTACTTGTTGTTTATGGTTAAGGTAATCAACACGTTTAAATTCAAGGTTATGGTTTATCTTACGGTTATCATTATGGTTATACTTATAGTTTTGTGTTTATTTATGGCAATGGGAATATTTATGGTTATTATGGTTTTGATTATTGCAATTTCTAATTTTGTATTAATGGTCAATTGCTTAATAGTTCTTTATTTTTTTATGATGCACTATCAATCTATCTTAATGCAAAGTGCGATTACATTTGCCTTCTTCTTTTGAGTAGAGAGGTTGTGCCTTTGTTACTGCAGCACATGTAGCAACAAATGGCACTACTCTCTGCTAAAAAAAAAAAAAAAAGTGTAAACGTCGATATGTGCGTTTGTACAGGCGTCTGTACAAGTGTCTCTACAGACGTCGATATAGGCGTCTATACAGGCATTGGTATGAGTGTCTATATTAGCATCGGTATACTCGTCTGTATAGGCGTCGGTATACACGTCAATATAGAAAGTGATTATACCGACTTGTATATTGACGATACGATTTCGACGCATATATGGATGCTTATTCCGACGCATTTTAATTTTAGACCACGTTTATTTGCATCTGTACAAACGTCGAGTTTTATGCGACGTGCTGTAGTGAATTGGCAAGCCCTTTAACAAATTCCAATAGGCAATATCAAAAGTTCTTGTTAGATTTGTACACATGATTTAGAAAATCAATCGACAATCATATGGTGTAAGTCGTTTAAAATGAATTCATATTCATACTTGTGTGCCTCTAGGCAGTACTACGTAGAATTCACTTAATTACTAAAAAATGAGTTTTAATTTATTTTTTTTGGAGAAGGAAATTAGAGAACTAAACGTGCACTTGCAAAATAATACAACTGTTGGATTCCATTTTCTAAGACTTAATTACTTTTAATGTTGAAATGCTCAGAACTCAAAATATTCATGAAATACCAAAATAATCACACCTATAAAATTGAATGAAAGATTAAAAGAAATTAAATTAAACTTTACAATCAATAGTTATGTATCGAGTTGGGATGTAAAACAAAATTTTCATTAAGATAAGGCTATGTGTTTGAACTTGTACAATGATACATCACGGGAATAAGATGTCCCCACAAGTAAAACCCTTTCTTTTCTAGACCTTACAATTTTGCTATCCACAAAAAAAGAATACTATTCATGGATTAAGGTACTTGCTAAGATTGCTAATGTGAAAGTCATCATTGATACAACTATTGCAAACAATCTTAGTGTGAAGAAATATTTGAAGGTCCACAATCTCTTGAAAAACAATATTGGAGTCAAGCGCCTCCCATACTCCCATAGTTTGCTTCCATCTTCTGTATGTAAATTTCATTGACAAGCCTTGCCTTGCAATATGGTTTCTGCATACCAGTTTTCACCAATAATAGAGCATCTAATGTGGCATAAGCGTGGCCATAGAGGAATATCTCTTGTGAGGGAAGCTCTCAGGATAAACACTTTGCATATAAAAACTTGCCAATGTCCACATAAATAGCTTCAAAGCTGCCCGTGAAAGATTCCACTGACTCCCACTCTGCAAAATTATATGGAAAAATATATGAAAGGAAAATACACAAAATAATGCATATATTGAAGCAACCTAAGAAGTAAAAGCATAAATGGTACAATCCAAAATATTTAAATAGAAGGAGAACATGTACATTTTGCAAGAAACCTAGGTTGAGGCAAAGACATGTCAAGCACCAATAGAGAAGCTATATACACATGTTGTACCTTTGGTAGATGTTTTCCATCTTGAGTTTTCTTGAAACCCATGATCTTCCAATTCCAATGATGTGTCTGAGAAGCCATATGTTTGCTTGATGCCTCGTGTAAACAGCATGAACTTAGCCGCATTTTCACCCACATAAATAATTTTTAGTCATGATAGCAAGTGAAGTACTGCTATCGTCTTGCACATTGGTACAACTTATTGAGTCAATAAAACTCCCATGTTGACAAGCACTTAAAGAAGCCACGAAAGCAATGCAACACATGCTTTGACAAAAATGAAGATTAGTTCATATACACAGTTTTTATTAGTGTGGCCTAATGAGAAATGCTAAGATGTATACAAAGACGGACAATGGCACTGCTACAAATCTCTACATGAAAGATGGAAACAAAAACCAGCATGGTGAGTGAGCAAAGATACGAGAACATTGTAAGTAGGAATGAAGCTCACTATCCTTACCAATGCATAAGCCTAATAATCTTACCCAACTATGCCCCTATGCCAAACCTCCAAAATGATGTGGATGAGTGAGGAGAGATCATTTTAGAGCTAGCTTAGGAACAAGGACCGAGTAAGGTGTTGATGAAGATAATCAAGAAGTAGTTACTGCTTCAGATCTATATCTTCATGTAGAGGTTTGAAGGTGAGGTTGAGTGATTAACCTCACCTTCACACCTAGATGAGGAAGAAGGACCAAAGAAGGTGTTGATGAAGGTACATTTTTCTCATATCTACATTTCTCACATACTATCCTAGATGAATAACCCACATGATGATCATTTCTATCGCTTTCACTCTGTACGATCTATTAGAATTAACGTATGGATTAGCCGTAAAATACACTTTCAACAACGTATAGTGTTTCTCTTCGGCCCTGAAAGGCTCAATGAAATACTTCTATCACCGGATCCCATCATACTACCTCTCATAGACTATAACTTTTCTTTTGACGTAAGCGTAGTTATCTTGCTATGAACCAAGAGGATTTGTACACACAATTAATCCCAATCACTAGACAAAATATATATATTATGGTAAGCACAAAACTACAATTCCAAAGAACAATTCGTAGCCTATTTGGTCAGCCAAGATTGAATGCCATTAACTCATCCATTAACCCTTTCATATTACCCATGATACGATATGACCATAGCCTTGATGTTTTCATCTTCGTATTGTTTTGAGATTCTCTTTTGCGTTCTTTCTTTGTGTGTGTGAGTGCAAGAGAGAAAGAGTGAGTCTTCTTTGATTGAACTTCTTTCCAAACCCTAGTCTTCATGGCATCTATGGTTTAACTCCTTCATATAGTTTTTGTTGAGTTCTCTCACAAACTCTCACAGCCATAAGCCCGGTGCTTTCCTGGCAAGACCGCAAGTTTCTCGACATATTTTTGGTGAACCCGACGCGAATCTGCTAGGGTGAGAGTTTGTGGGTAGTCATGGGTGATCATGTTGAGCAACAGGGTATGCATTTTGACCCAGCAACAATGCAAATGTTTCAAGCATTTGCAATGTTCATGCAACAACAACATGCTACTGAAAGAAGGGAGATTTCAGCAACGAAGGCCATACAAGCGGTCGTCAACAGAATGGATCAGCTCAATGGCAAAGATGTAACCAAGTACTTACGCGAATATGTGAAGGAGATGGAGCTGCATCGCGTGTCAGAAGGTGAGATGATTCAAAGCTTTGAGCTAGTTGTTGCTCCAGAAATTAGGGAGCATGTTAGGGCAATTAAAGATGGGCATGGCAGAAATTGGGAAGAACTCAAAGTAGCTTTAAAGGAGGAATATTTCATGGAGGACTCTGAGAGAGTGACCAAAAGGACATTCTTAGAATGGGTAGTCAAGCCAAAGCAAGCACTATCAATAACAGAGCTACTTAGGGAATTTGAGCGGCGCTATGCACAACTCACTAGGACAGAAAGGGCCACACTAGATGCAGAGAAGACAGATCTTTTCTTACAAGCTGCAGGTAAAGAGTTTCAAGAAAATTTGGAGCTTCTTCTTGAAGATAAAGATGTTGAGCAAGGACTAAAGACCGACTGGAATGAGGTTGAAGGTGATGTCTCACTGCTTGCCAAACGACAAAGAAGAAGGGACAAGATGGTAGTAAACACTACAAGTCCTTCCACCTCAACTTCTGACAAAATGGTAAAGCCTACTTTTATCGCTCCTAAGTTTGATGAGTCCATGCTAGATGAGCTTGTGAAGGGAATGCGTGACTTGAAGGTGAAGTTTGCAAAGCTTGAAGAAAAAGGCCAACCATCAGGGCCACTTCCTAGGCAAAGACAACAGCCCAAAGAAGGGTTTGTTAATAGATGTATTTGGTGTGATAGTACAAACCATGTAAGAAGGAATTGTGATGATTTTAGTGATGCTTTGTCAAAAGATGTTGTCTTTTTTAAGGATGGTAAAATCCACTTAAGAGAGACAGGTCTACCCTTGAGAACTAACTTTGGGAAGGGGGGAATGCAAACCTTAGTTGAAGATATGGCAACCAAGCATGCCACCTCTTCAGTTGAAGCAGCTACTTATGGAGTAAAAATTGAACATTTTTGTGATGAAGAAGTGAGTGACCATCATGGTCAAATTTGGCCAAATGTCATGCAATTAGCTAAAAAGGGAAAGCTTACAAAAGAGATTCTACATGAAGCAGGTGATTGCATACGTCTAGAAACAGGATGGAATGATCCAGTGGACTCATTGTCAGTGCATGCCTACATTACAAAATGCCAACAAAATGAGGCAATTGTAGAAGAGAAGCGCAGACGTGAGAATGCTGATGAAGGACCATCAAAAAGAGCTTCTAGAAGTGGGGGAAGAAGCGACTCAATGCCTTCTCAAACACCCTCAACATAAGGAGCATCTCCACCTGAAGTACTCATGGAGGAGTCTACAACAGGAAAGAAGAAAGAGCCAACGAAAGGTAAGACAAAAGGCCCAACTTATAAACTACAATCTGATATTGAGGTTGCTACAGATTTAAAGAAAGTCTTGGAGGAAAGGATCTTGAATAGCAAGATTGAGTTTACTCTGGGAGAAGTTCTTGGCATTGCAAAGCGTGAATTCCATGAGGAGATCATTGACATCATCAAGAGAAAGAGGCAAACCCTTGCTGAAGTTTCTCGTCCACAAGTTGAAGGGGAAACCTCAAAGACACAAGGGATGCAACTGCAAAATAAGGAGAATGATGGAGCTGTGGTAGGATGCTACCAATCTAGTGGGAGAGTGAAAAAGTGTATTTCTCAAATGATGATGAGGAAGTTGAAGATATTCATAGGAGTTACTATTCACGAAGTCATTGGGCAAGGGCTACTACAGAAACTTTGGTCAAGGTAGGTGATCTTGAAGAGCCATTTGTTTCCTTGATTGACCATGGTTCAAAAATAAACATAATGTCAAAGAGTCTCTACAACAAGTGCAAATGGCCGATGGACACAGATCATGGCTGGATGGTAAAAGTGGCAAACAATTCATCCGGTGAATTGTATGCAGCATGTCCAGGTGTGAAGGTAACAATAGGTGATGTAAAGATTGACCGAAACTTCTTTGTACAGGATACATCTTCATATCATCTCATCCTTGGACAGCCCTACATTGTGGGAGTTCGAATGGAAACAAAGGTAATGGACGATGGTTCAGCATATGCTAGGATACGTAGCAAAGATGGTAAACGTGCTGTCCAATTTCTCACAGTTTGTGTAAACCATGAAAGAAATCGTGACAACCTCAGAGAACATCCTCTACCAAAGGTGAGCAAAGAGTTTCATGATCATAGAGAAATGATGGGTTTTGGCCAAGTACCATTGTAAAGCGGGATTGCAGTGGTACAGAAAGAAAAAGGGTCTCGCCTGATCCAAAAATAGGTGAAGCATTTTCAACGAGCTCCTTGGTAACAAAGAATGGATCAGTATGTTTTACAAAACTTGAATATTTGAAGAGATGTGAGAAGCAATATGTGTATAATGTACAAATAGGCATGAAAAAGAGTGGGTTGCTAGAGCCTACTGAAAATGTTTTGGGTTTGTGTGAACAAGTTTCTTTTGTAGATACTATGGGTGAGCTTGATGCTATAATGAGGTCTAGTTTGCATCTTGAAAATGAAGTTGTGGAAGTTTGCTCTATGGAAATGTATCAAGTAATAGAAGCCTTTAAAGAAAGCCAAACAGTAGGCCCAGAAGTCCATGTTGAAACTAAATACAAGAGTGTAGCAAAGAAGGTGAAACCAGTAGCTTCACCCTTACCACCCAACAACAGGGAAAAGATTGAGCAGGCTTCTTTACAACCAAGTTTGCGGAATCCTAAAAAGATCGGGCATACCTTCACAAAGGAGTCTTTTCAAGAGTTGCAGATTGGTTGCGAGGAGTTTCTAACACAGGAGGAGACAAAGTGCTTCAAAGAAATGCTTTCAAAGCATGGTAAGGCTTTTGCATTTGAGCCACATGAGATAGGATGTGTTGATCCTTATATTGTAGCTCCTATGGTAATTTTCACAATACCTCATGTGCCTTGGAATCTGCGGCCTATTCCAGTTCCAAAGGCTCATTTGCCAAAGTTAGTAGAGCTACTGAATGAGAAAATCAAAATGGGAATCTTGGAGCCTTCTTGTGCTCCATACTCAAACAGGTGGTTCACAGTTCCAAAGAAGAATGGTTCTCTACGCTTCATCCAAGATATGCAACCAGTGAACAAGGTGACAATTAGAAATGTAGGTACAGGTCCAATTGTGGATGAATTTGCAGAGGCGTTTGCAGGGAGAGCAATCTACTCAATGGGGGATCTCTACTCAGGGTATGATCAATTTCAGCTTGCAATCGAAAGCAGAGACTTGACAACCATGAGGACACCTTTGGGTTTGGTAAGGATGTGTACCTTGCCACAGGGAGCAACCAACTCGGTTGCACATATGATGAATGGGATGAATAAGGTCTTACGTGACTTTATTCCTCACATCACAATGCCTTTCATTGATGATTTGCCTATCAAAGGATGTGAAGAGAGTGACAAAGATGAAGCTTTGGATCTCAAGGGATGTCGCAGGTTTGTGGTAAATCACATAAATGATTGTGATAAAATTTTGTCTAGGTTGGAAGAAGTGAATCTTACATTGTCAGGGAAAAAGTCTATGTTTGGTGTCAATGAAGTGCTCATTGTGGGGCACATGTGCGGGCCATATGGTAGGAAACCTTGTCCATCAAAGGTAGATGCCATCCAAAGAATGAAAGAAACATGCACTAGCATCACTGAGGTTAGAAGGTTTCGGGGAGCATGTGTCTTCTATGTTATTTGGATTCCACATTATGCACATGTAGCTGATCCTCTTTATCAGCTGCTTAGAAAGAAGCAAAAGTTTAAATGGACAGAAGCACATGTAAAATCCATGAAAAAGCTAAAGGAGTTACTCCAGTCAGCAACGACTTTGAGAAAGGTAGACTATGAGTGTCAAAGGCCAGTGATTGTGACAGTAGATACCAGTCCTACAGGGATTGGATGGGCAATAGGGCAAGATGACAAAGAAGGACACAGGTATGTGGTAAGATTTGGAGCAAAGGTACTAAGTGCTCGCCAAAGAAACTATCCACAGATAAAGAGAGAGTTATGGGGTATGGTTACAGCCTTGAAAAGTGGAAAAGAGTACCTAATTGGTGCATGTGTGGTTGTAGAAACAGATTGTCTACCACTTCTTGGGATGATTACAAGCTGCTCAACACCAGACATTGCTATGTTGCGGTGGATTGCCTACATTAAGTCCTTAAATCCCGAGTTTAAGCACATTGCAGGTAAAGACAATACAGTGGCAGATATGCTATCAAGGGCAAGGTATGAAGATGAGTCACAAATGATTGATGAGGGAGATGATGTAGGCACAAAATTCTATTCTATCTCTCATGTCAAAGGTAACAATGTCTGCATGACTAATTCACTTGAATTGTTCTTGAAAGATCTTTATGAAGGTGATTGGCTTTCTATTGGAAGGTACTTGAGTACTCTAACAAAACAGGATGATTGGTCTGAACAAGAATTCAAGAGGATACGCAGGAAAGCATATGGGTACTTTTTAAGGGATGGTTACTTGTGGAAGCATCCTAAGCAAAAGGGTGCTACACCACAACGGGTTATATGTAAAAAAGAGACTCAAGTAAAGCTCATGCAAGAGTTTCATGAGAGTCTATGGGCTGGACACAGGGGTGTGTGGGCAACCTTCTCCAAGTTGAAAGAAAAATACTGGTAGAAGGGTATGTATAAAGATGTATCTCAGTTTGTAGAGTCATGTGTAACTTGTCAAATGTATTCAAATGTTTCATATCGTGATGGATTGCACCCTACATATCCACTAGCCATGCACTATAAATGGGTTGTGGATCTAGTCACGATGCCTTTAGGACTCTGGCAGATGAGGTACTTGGTTCTTGCACGAGAGGACCTAACTAATCAGGTTGAAGGAAGAGCATTAAGAGCTAAAACCACAGAAGCTGTGTGCAAATTTCTTCTTGATGAGGTGATTTGCCGTTATGGTTGTGTGGGAAAGATCACTGCAGACAGAGGTGAACTGGATGCCGAAGAAGCAAGGGAGTTCTTTTCTAGATTAGGAATCAAGCTTTCTCTTACTACAGCTTACAACCCTGAAGGCAATGGAAAGAGTGAAAGAGGGCACCCTCCTATCATCAAAGCTTTGGCCAAGTCTTGCGAAGGAAGAGTTGGTGAGTGGCCAAAACTGTTACCATACGCTTTATGGGCTGATCGTACAACACATAGCTCAGTAACTGGCTACATGCCTGCGGAGCTAATGCATGGTCAAAAGCCAGTGATGCCGATTGAGGATACAATTCCCACATGGAATGTACTACCTTGGCAAGAGGGGCTTAGTAGGGAAGATCTCCTTGCATTGCGCATAAGGCAACTAGAGAGAAGACCTGGAGACATTGAGGCTGCAAAAGAACGACTCAAAAATGCAAGATTGAAAAACAAGGACTACTTTGATAAGCGACATCGGCTCAGGAGCAAAGCAATTGACAAAGGTGACTGGGTTTTAGTGTATGATAGTAGCCTTGATAACCAACACACAGTCATGCGTAAGTTTTCAAAAAGATGGTTTGGACCATATGTTGTAAAACATGTGCATGAAAATGCTACTTACAGCTTCTCTAAACTAGATGGCATAGAAGTAAAGATTCCCATTGCAGGAAAAAGGATAAAAATGTTTAAGAGAAGAGGAGACAATGATCCAGAAAATGTTGATGAGGAAGAAGAGCAAAACACAGGTGAAGATCAAAGTAAAAATGAATCTCTGGAATCATCCAGTGAAGATGAAAGCAAGGAAGATGTACAAGAGGGCTAATCTTACAAAGAAATAATTTGGCACATAGCGGAGGATGTGCAGGTTTAGAGGGGGTGGATGTCGTGCTGTGACATGTACATAGTGGGAACACATGCTACAAGAGTTATCTTGTAACTTTTTAGATACATAATTATATTTCCTATAATGTACATATGCATATGTAAGTATAAAAATAAGCTTTCTATCTCATCTTATTATTTATCTCAAGGGTAATGTATTCTTACTTTACCATCAAAAAATACTATGGGAAAAGTGTCAATAGCTCCACCTCTTTAACTTGGGGCAAAAAGCATTGATTCTTTCTTTCTACCATCTCATTATTATCTCACACCCTATCTAGATCCTATATCTAGAGTAATTTCCAATCTATATATATTCTATGTATTTTTCATATTTTTCTTATATTTCTTTTTAAATAGCTACTAGGAGGGAATCAAATCCTAGTGGGACACTAGGTGGCATGATTTCAAAGATACACTTATTTTAATGCATTATTGCAAGCATGATTACAAAACTTTGTCAAGGAGCAATGTCATGCTTTCATATGGCATGAGGTGTCCTTTGGAATCAAATGAAAGTCTAGGCTAAGGGGACCACATGAAGACTTTTTCTGCCAGAAATGGACCCTATTTTGATGAATTTTTTACACAAGGTTCCAATCCGAATTGAAAAATGATTTTAAAATGAAAATCGTAGCTAATGAGCTGAAGTTTCTGCCCATATTTTTACTTTTTTATTTGGAGCTACGGTTGAGGAGATATGACCAAAATACTGGACCCCAGTCTGCCCACATCATGCAGGGACAGCTCATTTCCAACTTTTCCAATTCCTGTTCACACTGGCTCCTCTCTTCTTGTGTAAACCCTTGTGGGTTCCCTTCACCTATAAAAGGGGACCTCTTCTTCCTTGGAAGGAACTCAAGCATTCAAGCCATTGATGAGAGGAATTCTCGAGGGAGTGAGTAGTAATGCCTAATTGTACTTAGCCATTAACATAAGCCCAAGCCTACACTTTCTCCTAGAGGGAGACTAGCCATTCTTGCAACAAGCTAACCTTGGAAGATCAACTCTAATCAAAGAAGGTCTTACACTTGGTGTATCAATCAAAGTGGAATTCTCCACTCTTCTTCTCTCTCCCATCAATAATGGTGCCGAAGGGTTTCAAGTAAGATGTGTTCTACATTGATGTTTTCTTGATTTCTTGTCGTTTTCATTTTCATCTCTAATCCAACATATATATATATATATATATATATCTAATCTCATCTCTTTAACCAAATCTATCTCTTTCACTCTTAGTAATTCATCCTCTCTACAAATTTTAGGTTCTCCTTGCTACAGGTACATCTCTCCCCGCAGTATCCTTATTGCCTACGGGCAAGAATAGGGCTTGGGAGGGAAACTTCTCATCTCTTCACTTCTCTCATATCTACATTTTTCTCATATCTACATTTCTCACATACTATCCTAGATGAATAACCCACATGATGATCATTTCTATCGCTTTCACTCTGTACGATCTATTAGAATTAACGTATGGATTAGCCGTAAAATACACTTTCAACAACGTATAGTGTTTCTCTTCGGCCCTGAAAGGCTCAATGAAACACTTCTATCACCGGATCCCATCATACTACCTCTCATAGACTATAACTTTTCTTTTGACGTAAGCGTAGTTATCTTGCTATGAACCAAGAGGATTTGTACACACAATTAATCCCAATCACTAGACAAAATATATATATTATGGTAAGCACAAAACTACAATTCCAAAGAACAATTCGTAGCCTATTTGGTCAGCCAAGATTGAATGCCATTAACTCATCCATTAACCCTTTCATATTACCCATGATACGATATGACCATAGCCTTGATGTTTTCATCTTCGTATTGTTTTGAGATTCTCTTTTGCGTTCTTTCTTTGTGTGTGTGAGTGCAAGAGAGAAAGAGTGAGTCTTCTTTGATTGAACTTCTTTCCAAACCCTAGTCTTCATGGCATCTATGGTTTAACTCCTTCATATAGTTTTTGTTGAGTTCTCTCACAAACTCTCACAGCCATAAGCCCGGTGCTTTCCTGGCAAGACCGCAAGTTTCTCGACACCGTACTCACACTGACATGCTTGAGCCTATCCCCTTGTCGATGATATGCACTATTGCAGCATTTTGACTTAGTTCCCATTCCCTTTGATGCGAGACAGGGCGTTGGAGCAATGGAGAAGAGTCAAAATTGGTTGTGCACATTATGCTCACTGCAAGTTTGAGAGTTTGAGTACCACACACTACTAGAGTGCTCAGCTTTTGGTAACATCCGAACTTGCTTCTCTCACATTTTCAGCATGACTTAGACCTACACACTTTCATCTCCCAACCATAGTGTGGGCTCTCCATTGCGACTCTCATCACCACAACTTTGGAGCATCGAGAGTCGCTCATCAGCCATATACATGCTACATTTGAGCAGTGAGCAAAGAAGTAATGGAAGGTGTGTGCACCCTTACTTAGCTTGAAGCTTTTCATTCTCCAAGCAAGACTGGTAATTGGCTTTCAGGGCTAGGAATTCATGCTCTCATGATTTGGATGTGTCAAGTATGTGTGATGAGGATGAACCTCTTACATTTGATGAAGCACAAAATTCAAAGAATTGGTTGACTACTATATGCAAAAAGAACATGATGCACTCATGAAGAACAATGCAACTAGATTTTTCATAAATACACAAGCTCCTCCTCCAAATGGGTCAATGGGTTTTATTTACAAGTACCCATACTAGGGTTTCATTAATCACACAATCATACAGGGTTTGGGTAACTACTAATAGCTCCACCAAGTAACTTGTCTAGGTAACTCCTTGTGCAAGGTATCCATAGAGCTAATTCCCACCTTCTATACAAACCAATTCTCACAACAAAAAAATCTTGAAAGGTGAATAGTTGTGCTCAATATTCTGAAGGAAAAGACCAATGAAGAGCCCCTCAAACCAAACCAAATCCAGAATCCCAACACTGCATGGATATAAGAACTTTTTGGAAAACACCCATCTTAGAAAATGAGAAACCATGGCCAAATGAATTACAAGGGACAATAAGAAACACAAAGGAGGGGAGCACAACCTACCAATCTACCCCAATCCTTGATATGAACATGGAACATGAGCACCTAGACCTCAATATCAAGTCTCTCTATGGTGACATGGGATCTATCATCTCAAAAGAAAGCAAACCTTGTAAGATGAGAACCTTACCCTTTTACACAAGAGAACATGAGGATAATTTGGAAGTCAAAGTTGTGCCATTGTAGTGGAAGGAAACTCCTCGAATGATAGATTCAAGAAGTTTACAGGAATTGATGTCAACTCCCATCTAGTGTACTATAATGCTAGAAGAATTGATGAAGATCAAACCACATGTGTGTGTCAAACTAGGAAAGAACCTGGAAACAATGGGCAAAGGAAACAAAAACAAAATCTTTGAAACCAAAGTCCACTGAGCTAGTGCATATAAAGAAAAAAACAAATATTGTGAAGGAGAATATGGAAAACTAGAAGAATCACCATACCAATAGAATACAAGAATGTTAGAACAATAGCTATGTTATATAATGGAGCAAGAATAACCATAGCTACAAAGGAGATGTGGGAGAAGTGGGAAAGACCAACCCACGGATAGATACATGTGAAGTTGCAGATGACAAATAGCTAAATAGACTAGCCCATAATGATATTGGAATAGGTGGTAGTCATTTCCTGTGATGCATGGGTGGGCTACCAAACCTCACTCTATCTTCTTGCAAACATAGCGAGAACCGTATACATAATTGTCAATTCATGGGATGTTGCTGACACAAGTAGTGCATCTACAAGAGATTTTCAGTCTCTTGGAAAACACACTCAATTCCAAACTACTCAATGCAACATTCAATTGTATGTCAAACAAAAAATATAGTCATCCCAATGATAAGAAAATAATGACAATTCACTCAGCTACTAAGCTCCAAACGATACCAAAATTATAGGATAAGTACAGAGAGTCTACACACACATGCCTAAGCACTTTCTCACCACTTTGAAAAGAAACCTATTATTATCAGTAGGGCAAACTTGACCTAGTTGATGTTGGTCCAAAATGCACCTAGAAGCTTAGTTTTGATGCCCCAATACCCCTCCTATAACTAAAATACAATTTCTCTGCCTAAATCTTGATTATGAGCTGATTATTAGGAGGATTAGCAACAAAATTTCACAAAAATATCATGAGAGACTTATGTCATTATGTAGAGCTTTCACCGGTGAATACATATAAGTAGACGACACTTCAAATTGACAATTTTCAAAGGGAGATATGAGCATCAAAAGGTAGAGATAGATCACATAGAGCTCACATGGAAGCGGTGTACATTTCATTATCCAAAAGCTCAAAATATTTTACAAAAATTGGCTTCTTAAGAAATGACAATCCGAGACTGGGGTAGAGTGGGACTAGAGATCACATTTGGGTAATATGGAAGCTCATATATATAAAACAATATGGAAGCTCATAACCCCGACTCTACACTTCCATATTCAAAAGAAGGTACAACGTTTGGACTTGACATGGTTTGCATTTATTAATAAACTGAAATTAAAATCCTTAATCTAAAAAATGGTTAGGCATATGTCACTCTTGTTAGCTTATGTGCTAGCATTCCCCCCTCCTAGCTCAAGTCATCTGTGACACAGCTATTTGATGGCAAGGTAGTGGGTGGGCTTTTGTGCTTTGTGTTGATTTTGTAGAGATTTGAGTGCCTCTTGATACTTTATTTGTAGCTTCTTCTCCCATTTACTGAGCGATTAGAGATCTATTTTTTTCTTTAGTGTCATCGTGGAGTAGTCGATAAAACATGCACGAAGATTTGCTATCATGACACCAAAGTTCTTGGATTTGAAAGTGAAAAACCCTGTGTAGAAGTCTTCCTCAAAGGTCTGCATATATAGTATGATGGTAGAAACATTAGCCTCGTATATAAGCCATAAAGGATTTTTTTTGTATGTTGGTCTGACAAATCATAGCAAAGCCCTTGATTGCCTTCTAGAAAAAAAATCCATGTCGCATCCATTTGTTTATCTTGGTGGAAAGTCTACAAACATGTTAGAATCATTTTTGAAATCTTTATAAACATGATGCAAGCCAGATATGGGATCCTCTTGAATAGTTCAATGGCTTCCATCAGAGTCTTGGCAACATACTCTTTAGTGGGCTTCCTTGATGGTGGCAATAGCATGGGGTAATTTATCCATGTAGGGTGGCTCTTGAGGACCAAATAATGGTTATGCTAGCTTCCAACTTGTTGCACTTGGCAAAGTGTAGGATATTTTTTAATCTCTAATAGGGCATGTGTCTAGAGAATTAAATACCTCCCCATCCAAATTTTTTGCCACACTAGATGTGCCTTGACATTGTCAGCATCTTGATAGTGCAGTAATCATTCCTTGACCTTTAAGAATTCGTACTTCATTAAAGGGTATGATAAGGACTATTGATGCCAGGTAAATCTCCTTGTATGTGAGTTGAGCCACATTTTTTGAGTGCAGTATGCGGTCTTCCCACATCAAAGCTCCTTTCCATATCACCTCTGTCTCCTGCAAAATGTTTATGTTCAAAGCTTTTTTTGCCTCAATTGTGAGGCTATCAAGCTACCCTGTGGTGCATTATTTAAGCTCAATGGGAGAAATCTATGGGAGGGAGGTGGTCCCCTCTATTTCATCAATGCAATGTAAGAATTGCAATGCTTCATTGTCTTTTGAGCCGTGTTTAGGGATATCTTCTTTAGTGGCTATCTATTTTCATTTGATCAAGTGTTGGGCATTATGTAGATCTTTTGGAAGTTGTGCCATTTGCTTATGTTAGTCCTCTTCTTCGTGCATGAAACTCAAGGAGAGTTCTCTTGTTTACATTTGTTCAAGTTTTAGCTTTATCTCCATGTCATTATTTCTCTTCTCTAATGCTTGATAAGCCAAGTTGGATCCTCGGAGTGTGAGGGCGGTTGGGTTGGCCCTTGGCTTATCCAAAATCTTGTTTAAATCTTTAAGTCCCAAATCAGTGTCATGAAAATCCACCTCCACAAGGGGAAATTTAGATAGGATATAATTTTTTTCATTCCTTAGATGGATTATTGGCACTTGTTATAGCAACTTGGCATGTCAAGCTTAACAATGCTTGCTTGATATGTACGCCAAATGTGGTGCACTTTAGAAAGCAAAGAGTGCTCAAGGGGTTTGATGACTGAGATGTTACAAGTCTCTTGCATTGAATCAACAATGATTTGCCACTGAAGTCATGTGGAAGGTGGGATATTATTATCATGGAAGTGACATGGAAGCCTTGGGTGTTGTGCTTGGCAATGTTTTGGTCGATATGTATGACAAATGTGGGTACTTTATAGAGCACAAAAGTGATTGAGGTGTGTAGAAGGTAGAATTGTAGACCTTAGTAGGCCTTAGTACTTTATAGAGCACAAAAGTGATTGAGGTATGTAGAAGGTAGAATTGTAGACCTTAGTAGGCCTTAGGATAAGTGGAGATGTGAAAAGGCAACTCGAGTTTCAAATTCTATATAAGGAGTTGTTCTCCTGAATCACGAATCCTTGAAATGTAATGAGAATGTCTTGTGCCACAATTGTTGTGTGTTTCTATGTGTTATGAGAATATGTGGTAGTGTTCGCTATTCAAAATGAGAGAGAGGTGCTCTATATTGTCTTTCCTAACTTTAGTAATTCAATCAATCCTTGAAGTTGGGTAGTTATCCTTGTGATATGTGCATGATGAATTGGTGTATGCATGTCCGACAAGGATGAAACAAGAAGGACATCAAGGGTATACTTCACCAGACAAAGGAGTTGCTTTGTGAGGGAAGCAAGTGTTAGTGGATTCTCAAATCCTCCAAAAGAGAAAAATTCTAGGTTCACGTCTTGAGGTTGACACCCTCAAAGAGTCTCCATGCCCCATCTGAGTGTATGTCATATCCAATGCTCCCTCAAGCTATGGTATATAGAAACCAATCACATTCAATGCAATGGGTGGCCATATCCAAATAAATGGTTGGTAACTACATCTTGGCAGAAAATGTTATGTGATGTTCAATCCAACATCAAGTATGGACACGACGCAAATTTAACAATCTTAGATGGCATGCTAGGGGCCAATTGGGGAACTATCTAAGAAGTTTATAATTGGGACAGATTCAAGTGTGTGGTCGCCTCCTCCAATCTTTGCATTAGATACTTAAAAATCGTATCACATTGTACATCCACTTTTCTTACAAGTACCGATATGCAAGAGGGGGAAATGGACTCCCATCAAAGTTCCCAAGGAGGTGGTTCCCTTCAAATTGGCATTGCCATTGACTAATGGTGTCCAAGAGACTTTGTAAGTTAGCAAACATTTAATTCTTGCTAATCTTCATGAGCACTTGGTTATAATGGGAGTGGATGGGGTACATGATGCAAGTTTCAAGTTGAATCGTTCTAAGGTTTAGTTTATTAAGAAGTCGTTATTTGTTCTTCAAGACTGATCTGTTCTTTGGTAGTAACAGGTTGGGAAGTCCTGCTCTTCTTGTCTGCGCTCAAATAATCAAGTACTACTTCTTTCACCATATTTGGCAAGCAAGGAACCGCCGCGTGTTTGAGGGGGATCTGGCTATGGCAAGCTTTTGTGAAATCATACAAGAAAGCAGAGTGACGATCCATAGGATCGGAGGCAAACAAGCCTCAGAGGACTGGTCTAGAACAATACATGTCATGATGACATCTTGTAATAAGTAAAGCCTAGGAGTAGTTGTGGTTTCTCTGCCAAGCAGAAAACTTGTAATTCTTGAAATGTCTGACTTTGGAGATAGGCAAACAAAAATAGGAGAATATGATGATTCCAAATCCATGGTGTGCAAGAGAGTTAATCTTTAGGTGGTTTAACCATAGAAAAATCTTCTTGTTTTTTTTATGAGCCCTTGATTCAGTTCAGCCAATTTGTATTTCTTTGTCAATTGCAATTCATGCTTGACTCCACTCATTTGTTTGTTATATAATTGTGCACTGTTTAAATGTTGACTACTATAATGTGATGCGGTATATAATTGTCCATTTTGTAAATGTTGGCTACTTTAATGTGATGAGGTATGTCCTTGTGCATTTTGTAAATGTTGGATACTATATGTGATGAGGTAAATTGGAAGCGCTTTAATTATCATGTTGAACATATGGTTGTATGGAAACGTGTCATCATTTTTTGCACCAAGGGGGGGGGGGGGGGGGGGGGGGGGGGGGGGGGCGCTCTGCTATAAAAAGGGACCATTAACCCACATTTTACGGTTTGACACTTCCTTGTACTCTCGACAACTCAAGCTCTCTCTAGACTTGTAGCCATGACAAGAGTCAATTTAAAACACCAAGTTGTCCTTGCTTTTTGTGCGGAGGCCTTGTGCGGAGGCCGACTACACTAGCAAGACCTCTACGAATTTTTCAACGCCCACCATGGCCAAAAGTTGCAACCCTTCTATCCCTTCCTTTGTTGCTAGCCCTGCACACGCCGGCCGGGAAAATTTTATAGTAGCCCTTCCTAAGGACGGGTAGGTCGCTCCACTGGCCTTGCCCTAAGGAAGGGATTATTTTTGCAAAGCCTTCATAGGGGAGGGAAATTACTGAAAGTTCGTTGCAGAGATTGACTTGTACCTAGGGGCCTAGGGCATATGCCATGGACTTTGAGAGCTAGCTGACTTAGAAGATTGTTCGAGCATGCACCTTAAAATTTAAGTATTCCTTTGTAGGTCAATTTTTGAAGCACTGGAAGTGGGAATGCACCTTAAAAGTTAAATTAAGTATCCCTTCGTAGGGAAATTTTCAACACACTCTTAATGGACAAAGGGTAGAAGCCGAATTCAAACTACACAGTGCAAAGTTCAAACCCGAAGCTGAAAGTTGAAACACTGGCAACTTTTTGGCCTTGAGTAGGAACCCAGGCAAGTTGTGGGTGATGGTAGGACATCTCTTGCATGCCTCATGAATGTGGACACTAGCATGGAGTACAGGTTCATGGTTAAAGGGAAATTCAATAAGTTTCCAAGAGGGGCATCAACTTTTTGGAGGTGCTAGTTTACAACATGTATATATGCATCAATATAGCATTCCGATTTAACAAATTTGTGTTGTCAACATTTAGGACACAATTGTTTGGCTTAGAGATTGCAGCATGATTTTGTGCAAGTCCTATAGCTAGAAGAAAATCAAGTTCTCCATTGACATTTCAATGGTAAGATGGCTATGCTACTTGAGACAAGGAAGCCATCGAGAAATTTATTGTGTTGCCCACAAATCCCCCTATCAACTGGAATATTTTCATCTTTCTAGTGACCTATATTTATTTATATAGGTGTCCTTATGTCAAGGAGAGCCAAAAAGAAATTGACTTACCTTCTCATTTTGGTATGCTAATTTTACTGATTATTGAGGCAACATAGAATTTGTCTTTACATTGAGCCAAGTGCCATTCTCATTGTGGTCTTTCAATGTACACATTTATATCATCTTTGATTTTCTTCATGTTCTAGATGCGGTGGAGATTCAAATCAAGGACTTACGTGACCATGTCTACACTTTTTGACACATCTATTGAGATTTGAACCAAGGACTTGTGTGACCATGTCTAGACTTTTTGACAATCTTTTGAGGTTTGTGGCTTGAAGATTCAATAAACTTCTACAATAGAGCTTATCAAGTTATGATTTTGTTTGTGAGATGACCTTTCTAGATTCTTGCAGGTAGGCTCCAATAGAAGAGGCATCTTCTACAACAACATGGAGTGTGTTTGTGAGTGCTAAGAATCTTGCAGCCGGTGACTCGATGCTATTCATCAAAGTAATGAACCAAGGATTTGTAAGGGAGAATACTACTTAAAACTTTGAAGCTGCAATGCATAGACTTATGTATTCTTATAAAGGGATGACAAAGGTCAAAAGAAAGGCGGGGCCATTAGTCGACAAACGGCTATGAATTGTGATGTTGTCTTCTGTGCTTTCAAACCAACTAGTATGTGACCCGCGCGTTGTTGCGGCCAAGAAAGGCATGGCAATTGGATCTCTCTCTCTCTCTCTCTCTCTCTCTCTCTCTCTCTCATACACACACACACACACACACACACAATGGAAACGTAGTCCTTGGAATCACTATAGAAAGATAACAATGCATATGTATGCCTTCTCTCTATCTTTCTGTCTCTCTAGAATAGCATGGTAATTGGATATCTCTCTCTCTCTCTCTCTCTCTCTCTCTCTCTCTCTCTCACACACACACACACACACGCATACACACACACAATGGAATAGTAGTCCTAGGAATCACAAGTAGGTCTTTGATATCTCTTTTATCACCTTCTTTCCTCCATTTCTCAATTCTTTTAAGTTGAAGACTTGCTCAATAGCGCTCTCTCTCTCTCTCTCTCTCTCTCTCTCTCTCTCTCTCTCTCTCCACATGGAGTGCTTTCGGGCGATCGGTTGCGATCAACTCATCCTTCACACAACTTCTAACAAATTTGAGTTATCCATATCTCCCCACTCATCAATCAATGACAATGTACCACATTTCCACCAACTTGCTACTATTGCGCCATGCTATCAAAACCATGGCTTGCCAATATACGGGCTTCTCATGACTCTCAGTTGGTTGAAGGTAGACAAGTTTTGATGCTTCGTAGTCATTTTGGTGGGCTACCAAGTTGCCAAGGAAACTCTCTCTCTCTCTCTCTCTCTCTCTCTCTCTCTCTCTCTCTCTCTCTCTCTCTCACACACACACACACACACACACACACACACACCATTGTAACAGTGACACGCACGCACGCACAGAGCGTGTACACACACATGCAAACTATCGGGTGCACAATTTTGGCTACTACAATCTGTATGTTGTTGAAAAGGGTTGTATTTGCATAATCTACATTCTCTCTCTCTCTCTCTCTCTCTCTCTCTCTCTCTCTCTCTCTCTCTCTCTCACACACACACACACACACACACACACATTGACAACAACTTGTCATACTCACAAATTTGACTATTGCAAGTCATTAGGAAAGGATGGAGTTACAGTTTGAACTACTTATGCAATTTTTGAAGGATGGGACTCAACATCTTAATATCGGCATTGATCCAACGGGCCATGCAAATCAACCAAAAATGCGACGTATGGAGGCCATCTCCTTCCTCTAATTTTTTGAGGTCCATTATAAAGAGTATAGATAATTGACTATTGAGTAATAGTAGAAAACTATTCTGTAGGCAAGTGCTCGAGAAAAACCTAGGTTTAGTGCAATCCCACCTACAAATTTCTCAACTATATCTTATGCACCTTGGATGCCCCTGCCATGTGACATAAGGAAAGGGCTTTGGGGGGGCGGGGGGGCAGGGGGCCAAGGCAAAGAAAGAGAGAGAATGGATTGAGTGCCAAGGAAAGGGCATCTCTCTCTCTCTCTCTCTCTCTCTCTCTCTCTCTCTCTCTCTCTCTCTCTCAGTCAGACGGGCCACACACTTGTATAATTTAATTTGAAGATTAGGACACCCACACCCACAACATTGCAAAAAAAACATAGGTTTAGTGTAATTCCACCTATAAATTTCAAGATTTACCTCTAAGTTTTAATTTTTTTTGTTTTCAACAACACTCACTCAACTATATTGAATCACAAACATAAAAAATACAACATCTCCATGCTCAAATTGAGCCATGGATGCAAAAAGAATGACACTTAACATAACAACCTTGGATTTTAAATTGAAAGACCACCTCCGCAGTTCAAAGAAACTAAAGTTCAGAAAACCTAAATCAAAGTTTAGAGAATCTACAAAGTGCAAAGAAGTTTAGTGCAAAAACCTTCAAATTTTATAGTAAATTTACCTCTATTTCTTTTTGGGAAAAATCATAGTATAAACAAATGCTCTAAAAAACCTAGATCTAGTGTACTCTCACCTACAAATTTAGAAAATTATCTCTATATGTACAAAGTATTAAAAAATTGAGTGTAAAAGCTTTCAAATATAATAAAGTTACCCCTAAAATTTCTCATACCTAAGTTTTTCATGTTTTTGGGAAAAAACATTGCGCCTCAACTCGATTTAGTGTAACCCCTCTTACAAACTTTTATGATTTGCCTCAAAAATTCTAATTTGCCTTTAAGCGTTTGAAAAAATCTAGGATATGTGTAATCCCACCTACAAATTTTGAGATTTACTTTTAAATTCTAAGTCAACCCGAAGGAAACCACAAAGCTCACAAAAATGTAGCGTAAAAACCTTCAAAAATATCAAAGAGTTGTTGGAGTTGCCTCCCATTGTCTGCCTTTGCCATCTGTTGAGGTCCGCTCCAACCTTGGGTATGCACGCTTTCTACCTTGGATTCATTGGATCAAACTTTTTTTATCACGTCGATTCTCGATTCTGTAGATGTCAATTGTCAATTCTTGATTCTCGATTGCAAATTTCATCGATTGTTGATGTAAGACCAATGTTTATTCTCCCTTCCCTCTGACTCTAGTTCCGGTGTGAGAGCCCTCTCTCTCTCTCTCTCTCTCTCTCTCACACACACACACACACACACACACACACAGCATGATTTGCATAGACTCTCTATTTCTCAGCACACTCATCCACACATAAAAGTATAGAATGGCTCTCTCTCTCTCTCTCTCTCTCTCTCTCTCACACACACACACGCACACACGCACACACACACTCACATGTACACACACGATGTGTCTAAGACATCCACAACAAATTATTAGACTCCCATGGATGAATTGTCGAGCTCATTGCACTTCATTAATGCAATGCAAATGTGGAAGACCTCCGCAACGCTCCAATACCACAACAAATGGCGCGCCAACTCTATCTCTCATACACACACCTGCAACAGGTCTCTCTCTCTCTCTCTCTCTCTCACACACACACACACACACACACACTAACACGGATGTGCCGAGATCGAAGATCATTTACCGCATGGAAGGTTCATTGTGAAAGCGTGTTGAGAGAGGTTCATTTTGCAAGCGTGTTGAGAGAGGTTAATTATGCGACACGTAGAGGGGATTTCTTCATGGCCTTCAAAATGCAAAGTAAAGCTACTCTTCAAATGGCTTTCAAAAAAGAAGTAGTCAGTGGTCACCCTTGACATTGAGAATCGAAGTGAAACTCCATGGCCTTCCCAAGAACTATAAATAATATGAATGTAGATAGAGTACTACTTTTTGGCCTACCCAAAGGGCAAAGGCTATAGCGATGCTTTCTCTTTTTGCTGACTAAAATAGAAAAAATTGAATTGTATTTTTAAGCATTTTTTTATAGGCAAAAAATGTTGATTGGTTGAAATTGGTAGTGGGCACTCATTCAAATGAAGAGTGTGTAACTTTAATGATGAACTTCTTTAATTTACTCTCTTGGTGATTTGGTAGTGGAGCACCAGTGTGGTAGTGGGGCTGCTAGCACTGTTGAGTGTGGGCTCTCGGGCTACGAGCATTGTTGAGTGTGGGGCCTGGGCTCTCTTTCTCTCTCAACTTTTTCTTGTTCTCCTTCTTTGTGGTCATGGCTATGGTTGCAACGACCTTCCTTCACCCCATTTGTGAAATCGCTTCTCTGTAGAGCTCTTCTACTTCTCGATCTTCTAGCTTGTTCTTTCCACACTCACAAGAGTGTGTGTATGAATTCCATGGAGAAAGACACGTATCTTGACACTGCTGGCCAACTGCAACTCATCATGATGGTCATGGCCCATGGGCTATAGCTTGGGGCTCCCTCCACAGAGCAAAGACCGGCTCAGCTGCCCGAAACATCATCAAAGTGGACTGGGTGACGAGGAGTCTTTTAAGGATCAAAGAGGAAGATTTTATGACCGTTATCGGCAGCTCTGCAGGAAATGGAATGCAGAGAATGCAGCAAGGCGAAGGTAATATCAGAGCAGGGATGTTCTATAGCAGATTACACAAGATGGCACTGCAAGTGGAGGCAAGACGATCGAGTGAAGATCTGGGTGTACCTTTTACTTCTGTAGAACGAAGTGCAGAATAATCAGGGTCTCAGCTGTCTGGATATGGCTATTCATCTTCTTTGAATGCTTCTGGTGTTGATTCTTCTGGCGATTCCCCCTTATCTGTAGTGTCAGATGCATTTGCTGCTGGCCAGCACAAACAAGAGAACACATTGGTGGCAGGACAATTTTCCGAAGGAAGAACGTCGGTGTTGGAAGAGGCCCCGAAAGTGGTGGAAGACTCTGAAACCAAGTCTGTTGTAGATCATGTTGCCACTAAAGATGGTGACAATCTGGAAAAGTCAGGTAAACCACAATCAGCAACAGGTGAGAGCAGTGAAGTCAGGGAAAGTCAAGAGGAACGCTCAAGCACTTCTGCGAGAAGGTTGAGTGTAAAAGCTGCCATAAGTCTCTTTGAAGGTAAGAAAGCAACTGTTGGTGAGCCCCCTATGAGAAATCTAGTTAGACAAGACAGCCAAAAAACAGCATTTCAAAGTGGGAGTTCTGCAACCGAAAAGTCCGTGGGCAGCTTAGGCTCTCCCCTCGGTCTCCCTCGCACTCAAGCTGCTAGCAACAAATTATGTTTGCACTCAGCGCCCTGCCTGCATGCACCTCTTCCTCTGCTGCTGCTGCTCTCCCAGAACCTCAACGACCTCCCACGTCCTTCGATCGCTCTATTCTCCCTTCATCATCCGTTGCCTTGGCACCCCTTTGTGATCCCTCTGTAAATGGCCCCTGAGGTTGTGCAAGGGCTAGAGCAGGACCCACCTCCAACATATTCTCACAGGAGTGGAGGTGTTGCAAGGCCGGCCTCATTTTTTCAAGCTGAGAAACTCGCAGCAGAGCAACTTTTAGCTGTTAAGGCTGATATTGAGCAGGTCACAAAACTGTTGCCGAATCAAAGCAATGCCTCTTTGAAAAAGCCAGACGAGTATCGCCCACAGCTGCATGCTCGCAGGGAAATTTTACGCTTGCAATTAAGGTAGCATTCAGACTGCTTGCAAAACAAATAGAGATAGGGGCATGTTGACTCTCGGGCCCTCGCAAATTTGCGAAAGCAAGAGGGAGGAGTTCCCGGACCCACCCCCTTGGAAGTAAGGTATATCCATCTGCTTTTGCAGCTCAGAAGATGTACTTGCATTGAGTTTCTGAGTTGCCTCAGGAAGACACATCAAGATGACAACAATCGTAGATTTGTTTCTATCATATGCGCTTCGCGAGGTGTGAATGGTAGGGGAAGAACTCAGCTCAAGCTTCAAAGGTGCAGTCTAAATGAAATGCAGCTCAAACATCAAGGTTGGCATTGCCCACAAGCTTTGTGATGTGCTTGGCATGAACTTCTTTAAGACTGTACCTTAAATACATTCTAGTCTAAGAGCTTCTGCAATGATACAAATTACAAAGGCAAGAAAGAGTGCCCATGACAGAACTCTTGTCTCCTTTTGGTTCATTCCCTTTTCTAATGTCATGCTGACCTCGTTATACATTGTTGATTGAAATGCAGAGTTTGTTGAATACTGCCATAGAGGAACATCAGTTGTTCCAATATCTAATCTACATCGTTAGCATGTTGGACGATGATTTCTATGCTCCCTGAGCTTTTTCTCATGAGAACATTGACCAAGTTTGTGAATTTAACTTGTGGTATGAATAAGTTGTTTTTATGATTCTGTCTCTGTCTCGTTAGTGAATTTGACATGTGACATCACAAAATTGTGGTGATGATTTTGCTTGGGTTCTTTGATGAAAGATAATCTCTCGATAATATTTTGATCATGTTCCATGATTCAGGCCAGGTGGAAATGCGAGGCTGGATACACTAAAATCCAATAACATACGGGAGTTACCTATTAATAACTAGATGAGATTTTTAGGCAAGCTTAGGTAGCTACTTCATACGACTCGACTCTTGTTACATAGAGCAAATCTTTTGATTGGTTGTTAGAAAAAGCATCACAGCTTCAATTGATTTCTGAGCTATAATAGATTTATCATAATTTATTAGGGCTTTTGCACTTTGTGAGTGAATCTCCTCCAGACTCAACATGCTTCATTTGTGGACTCCTCTTGCTAATGATGATGATGTGTTGTAGTGTCATATGTTCTCCACCCTAGGTAGCTTTAGGAGCATTGCCATGTGCAAGCTATAGGTTTGTATGTTGTATGTCTTTGCTCAGCATCGCTTGCATTGAAGTGTTGGCTACAATCGTTGGTGACAGCCTACTACTTGGCACTGTGGGGCTTCCGTCTGGTGCTATTATAACATGCTTTGTATCTCGTCCTGACACGAAGTTGCTAGTTGCATCTGCAAAGGTTTGAAGTGCATACCCTCTTCCCAAGCAAGCTGCAACCATCGTGGCTTTGTTGTGGCAACCAAGACAAACTTTGTCATGATAAATTTTATCAAGCCTCAAGTAGTGCACTGGATTGATTGCAAAAATAAACTTTACCTACAACTTTTACATGTGTAATAAATAACTTTTATACTTAGGCTTTTGCTCTCTTTGTAGCATCATTCTTTCTCTATGATTATTCCCTCCCAACATTTAGGGTTCCAGCTTGGTAGAACTTCCTAAAGATGGTCATTATCTCCATTTAGGGTTCCAACTTGGTAGAACTTCCTAAAGATGGTCAGTATCTCTATTGAACCTCAATTTCCAAGTCTCTCTCTCTCTCTCTCTCTCTCTCTCTAATGTAGGTGATAGCACGATAGAGGTGTGTTGCATTCATCATGCATAAGCTAGTGCCTAATTTTAGGAGCCTCAGATTTGATGTTTCTTTGCTTAATAAGATGGCAAGAGCTTTGTTGTATGTATCACCCTTCATATTTTTCTTTTGAATGGGAATTGCTACTACCTTGTCTTTGTACTTAAGTTTGCCAAGGGGGACCCATCTAGTCCAAGGTGCAAATCTAAACACAAAAATGAAAATGTCAAAAATGGTGTTTGTTTATGTGCCGGCTCATAATAAGGTTTCCCTCACAAGGGGTGCTTGGAAATTGGAAAAATGTAACCAAATCAAGTAGGTGCCCAAAACTACTTTTTCAAAAACCCCTTAATTAGTTTTTTTTTTTTTTTTTTTGGGGGGGGGGGGGGGGGGGGCGCTAGGGGTAGGGTTGGGGGGGAGGGTTTTATTGTTTTTTTTTAATGCTTAAAAGGACCTCAGAGACCAACGCAAGCATATAGCCTAGTGGTTAAGGTTGACTTTCATACTACGTACGTGATGAGTTCAAATCTTTCTCATTAAGATTGGTTTTAAATGGTGACTTGCATGGACATGCTAATTGGAGATGCTAAAGCATCTTGGGGAGATTCTATGTAATGAACAAAAAAAATGTAGAGCCATTAGAGCAAGAGGGGCAAGTGATATGTTGCAAGTCTATGTTTACAAGAGTAAAGTTGAAACAATGAGCATCAAATTTATCGAGCACTAGCTAGTTTTGGCAATGGATTTGACTTTGTTATTCATCTTATACCTTGTGCAATTGTAGTGTTCTCATAGCACTAACCTAAAACATTGTGTTTAAAACTCCCCCTATTACCTCCAAAATTGTGTGGTTTTCAATAAGGGTATGCCTAGTGATTCATCACCTTGTATGGCAGGCGTTGTGATTTTATCACTTGATTGAGTTTACATTCCTAAGACTAAGTTCTAATCTTTTGACTTTACATTGTCAACAATCAATCAATCAGATTTTTTTTTCATTTTTTACCATCTAAGTACTTAACTCTTCACACACACACACACACAGCATGATTTGCATGGACCATTCTCTATTTTCTCAGCACACTCAGCCACACATAAAAGTATAGAATGGCTCTCTCTCTCTCTCTCTCTCTCTCTCTCTCTCTCTCGCACGCACGTACATGTACACACACAGTGTTAGATCTAAGACATCCACAACAAATTATTAGACTCCCATGGATGAATTGTCGAGCTCATTGCACTTCATTAATGCAATGCAAATGTGGAAGACCTCCGCAAAGCTCCAATACCACAACAAATGGCACACCAACTCTATCTCTCATACACACACCTGCAACGGGGGTCTCTCTCTCTCTCTCTCTCTCTCTCTCTCTCTCTCTCTCTCTCACACACACACACACACACACACACACACACTAACACGGATGTGCCGAGATCGAAGATCATTTACCGCATGGAAGATTCATTGTGAAAGCGTGTTGAGAGAGGTTCATTTTGCAAGCGTGTTGACAGAGGTTAATTATGCAACACGTAGAGGGGATTTCTTCATGGCCTTCAAAATGCAAAGTAAAGCTACTCTTCAAATGGCTTTCAGAAAAGAAGTAGGTGCCCAAAAAGAGTTTTTCATTTCTTTTATATAGAATCTTAGAAGATGCTCTTTATCTTTTAGTATAAAAGGGGGGGGTGGGGAGGCACGTGGAGAGAGAGACAGAGAAGAAGAACAAGAACAGAGTTTTAACGTTGTACGAAACTGTCCCAAGAGACCTTAAAAATCTAGTGCCCGAGAATGCAGGCAAACTAGCATGCGGGAGGGCGAGGTTGGAGACAGATAGAAACGTCTCTCTCTCTCTCTCTCTCTCTCTCTCTCTCTCTCTCTCTCTCTCTCCCTCCCTCCCATCCGGAGATCTCTCTCCGTTGGAGGTGCGCACATAGCATGCAGAATAGAGACGGGAGAGGCAGACGGGCTGGCTCTGGGACAGGGGGCTCATAAAGGACCAGACCCAGCCAGGGAGTGTTGGGGTATAGGCGTCTGTGCCTTGCCCGGCCGCTCAGAGTCTGGGCGCCCACTGACTTGTATACCTTATACATAGCATAAGTGTATAGGGGGCTGCTCACTCTTTGAGTCTCCACACCCATATCTGTGTGTCGTGTGTCTCCTTCTCTCTCTCACTCTCCGTCTGTGGTGCTCCCCGATCCCCTTCAATAGGTATCAGAGCGTAGGTGCGGAGGGAGCGCGTGTGTGCACAGTCACGACGACAGCGGAGAGCCAGTTTCATTCCCGAAATCGCGTCCGCGCGCGAGCGCACTTTCAAGAGTGCAAACAGGGTTTCGACTTCGGCATCGGCAAATTCAGCTTTTCGAGAGCGTTTCCAGTAGGTGTCCTGGCGTTTTACCCCCCTTTCGAAGCCATTCGAGCCATCAAAAACTTCATTCGAGCTACGATTGAGGAGCTGCATTTTCAGCCCTCTTTTGGCAGTTTATGCTGCGTTTTTGGGTCAAAACAGAGGTTTTTTGGCATAGCTTTCACACCCGGACGCGGATACATGTGATCCAGGAGTCTACCTTGGGGTTTTGGCACGCTCCGGGCGCGCTCGTCATATCAGAATTTTAAAATTCTGAACGCTGAATTTTCTGCAGCAACAGTTGTTTATTGTGTGTCGAGGATTCCACACATGGTTTGCTCTCAGATGTGAGAGTGATATTTGCTGCAAGTTTCCTCACAGGTGGGAGGATACAATGTATGCCTTATGTGGTTTGATGCTCAAAGAGACTAATGTGATTGCATTTTGAGCTCGGCAATGTATGCCTCGAGCATGTTTATTGGCAGTCACAGGTAGAGCAGATATTTGTGTACTAGATTTGCAGGTGTTTGCAATGATGTATGCAAAGTGTGGAGATTGGTGCATGCATTTGGAGTGCGGTTTGATGCGCTTTGGTTGCTCATGATTTTGAGTGTGCAGTCACTTTGGTTACTGGTTTTGTGGTCGTTTTACTGACGAAACTCTGGCGAAATTTTCCCAGGAGTTTTATGCGTATCATTTATGCGATCTAGGTAGAGATTGCGGGTTGCACTCAGCATTTGCGTGCGGTGTTCTCTGCATGTGGGAGATTTGTGCATGTGTATGCATCGATACCGCATAGTGTGGACTTGGTGATTAGCTCACGGTTTGACAGGCGTACAGTTATCTTGGCACACTCACAGGAGTGAGTATTGTGATGTATGCTTGTGTGGCTACGAGCTAAGTAGCCGGATTCGAGCACTAATGGCTTGAGGTTTTTCAGTAGGATTCAGATACAGGTTTACAAGTTTACAGGCAGGTTTGAGGGCTTATTTGGGCGCTGAATTTCCAGCCATTGTTTCCTCTTTGCAGGTGTCCATGTATGGCTCAGTTGCAGGCTGATCTGGGACACGTTTGTGACTTGTTTATGCAGCTATTTAAGAGCTGAATTTTGGGGCTGTTTTGGGGCTGATTTGCAGCCATATTTGCAAACTTTTGTTGATGCAATTCGAGCCAGTTTAGGGCTGATTTGGTTGACATTTGCTACTCATTGTTGGTTGCTCTTTTGCGAGCATTATGGCTGATTTTTCATTTAACTTCCAGCGTTATGGTCTGACACAGTTTGATGGTGCAGATTTTGTTGCTTGGAAGGAGCATATGCTTGTTGCATTGGCGGATTTGGGGCAGGATAAACCCTTGTGTGGTTTATCGGCGAAGCCCAAGTCTGTGCGTGATGATGATTGGTAGGATCTTGATGACTTAGCAATGTCTACGATTCGTTTGCATCTGGTTGAGTCTGTTGACTGGCAGGTCTCAAGGGAGACTACAACTCATGCTTTATGGCAGAGTTTACATGCTATGTACGCGACATCCATGTCTACAGGGAAGTCTAGTCCCACTTCTATGTCCATGGGAGAGATTGATCCCACACGCAAGTCTCGACGGCATAGAGACTTGACATGTTGGCATTGTGGACATAGAGGGCACATTAGGCGTCGATGTTTCACGCGTTTGAGACAACGGAGGCGACAGATGCGTGATGCAAATTTGCGCATGACAGATGCTAGTGAGATCAGTACGGTGGTTACTGAGTATGCTTGTGACGGCGATGTCACATTTACATCTAGCTTGTCTTCAAACAATCTTATGTCTACGGATTGCATATCGGATTGCACATTGTCTTCACATTGGTTACTAGATTCAGATGCTACTTTCCATGTCACGTCGCATCGTGAGTGGTTTAGCACGTTTTCTAGTGGGAGACTTGGTTGTGTGCACATGGCTGATGGTGCTGTGTATGACATTGAGGGTACAGGAGACGTATGTTTGTCCTTGCCCAGTGGTATGAGATTTACCCTGCGTCATGTGCGTTATGTGCCAGATCTGAGACGGGATTTGATCTCAGTCAGACAGTTACAGGATAGTGGATGTCAGATTTCGCTACGAGAGCAAGATTTTGTGATGCATTTGTGTTCGCTAGTGATTGCGAGAGGTGCCAAGAGTGGTACAAGTTACCCATTGCATGTGGATCACGGGAGAGACAGTGTTGTCTCTGTGATCACGCAACCAGGTAGAGAGCGAGAGAGCAGGCGAGTCTCTTTTGCTTGTGGGTTGCAGGGTGCTTTGCATGGAGTGCAGAGTAGTGAGCTCGTTGTGCACACAGTTGGGGCACGACTTGAGCAGTCACACAGAGAGGTGACAGAGTCAGACATGCATGCTTTGCTAGTGACTGATCAAAGCAGAGAGTCAGTTGTGCGAGATACTTCTATGCAGGATAGACAGGTAGAGCGGTCTTGCTCTAGTGAGTCACGACAGGAGGACGTTGTGCAAGAGTCTATGCATACGGAGTTAGAGCATGAGAGCTCTCGTGAGTCACAGCAGATTGAGTGGTCATGTTTGCAGTGGATGATTGCAAAGGAGGCTGAGATGTCAGCGATTATGCAGTCATTCCTTTCTATGCTCGACAGTGAGCATGGGGATATAGTTGTGCAGGATATGTCTTTCAGCAGACACCTAGAGCAGCTGGTTTGCTCTAAGGTTGCACGACAGGTTGATGCGTCTTTTGTGGACAGTCAGGAGATGCATGTGGCTGACATGCCTTATCAGTCAGAGATGCCTATTGCCAGGGATATATATGTTGATGCATGCTCCGTAGAGCTAGTAGGGCCCGCTAGCATTGCATCGGCATTCGGTGGTCTCATGTATGAGATGTTGATCTTGAGACCGGATATCGCAGCTGCAGTGGGAGCATTTGCAGTTGGGGTTGTCAGTCATTTGTTGATTGATGATGGCATAGTGCACGAGGGAGATATGCAGGTATTGCGTACATACTTGCAGTACGTGTGCGGTATGTCTGGTGGTGTATGGACTTACACGGGAGCAGGACAGCCGGATGCACACGATCACAGCCAGCCAGTGGGCATCGGTTGAGAGCGGTTTTCTCTCACCTTTTGTAGTCTTTAGACTAGGTTCCCTTGCTTAAAGGCACAGTCGCCTTTAAGTGGGAGGTTGTTGGGGTATAGGCGTCTGTGCCTTGCCCGGCCGCCCAGAGTCTGGGCACCCACTGACTTGTATACCTTATACATAGCATAAGTGTATACGGGGCTTCTCACTCTTTGAGTCTCCCCACCCATATCTGTGTGTCGTGTGTCTCCTTGTCTCTCTCACTCTCCATCTGTGGTGCTCCCCGATCCCCTTCAGGGAGGAGGTGAAAGCGGAGATACAAAAGGGCGATGGCGAGAGACATTGCTAGCGTTCGGTGAAAGGGAGAGAGGGAGAATGTCGTATGTAGAGATGGCGTCTATGAAGGCATGGTGTCCGACTGTGTGATGCCACGGCACAGCGAGGACGAAGTGTGTTGATAAGGCAGGTGGCCATCCTGTTGGCAACAGGCAGTTGCAAAGAAGAACCTCGCCGTGCTGTTGGTAGCAGGCAATCGTAGAGCAAGATCTGCTTTGAGCTGAGGCTAGCGCAAAGCGGCTCACAGCCCGAGAGGGGGGGTTGATGGCGATAGGAGGGATTGCTTTTCCTTCAGAATTGTGAGATTCGGACCGAATCTTGGAAGAAATTAATTAATAGATTGTAATATAGAACTAGTAGTAGAAGTAGTCAGTGTGGTCACCGTTGACATTTGAGAACCGAAATGAAACTCCATGGCCTTCCCAAGAACTGTAAATAATATGAATGTAGATAGAGTACTACTTTTTTGAGTTTACATTACCAAGACTAAGTTCTAATCTTTTGACTTTACATTGTCAGCAATCATTCAGAAAATCTTTTCATTTTTTACCATCTAAGTACTTAACTCTTCACTTTTGCATTTCAAATGAAATGTTTCCAAAGGTTTTCTTTGAAATGAACCAGGGTGTGACACGTGGATGCTCTCTCCTTCCTTCAAAATTTTAAGCTGCATTATAAAGAGTATAGATGTTGCATAAAACTATCTAACATGGCTTTGCAGAGAGAATAGCCATAGTATTAACTTCATGAGCTGAACAATCAAAGGTTTGGGAGGAGACTTTTCATGGTTAAAATTCCAACAAAGGGCAGGTCCAATGAAAATCGAGATATATGATGTCTTCATTGCAGCTGCATTGTAGCACATTTCAAAAAACCCTCTATCGCTTCTTCACCGCCCACCCTGATTTAGAAACCACCTTTGACCTACACAGTAAAATTTCTCTGACACCTTGGCTTAATTTTTTGCATACATTGCAAACTACACTGTGTGTTTACCCACCTTCCTTGGCCACCGGGTGCTCTCCTACTCCATATACAAAAAGGAGATCGTCCCTAATAGCACCTTCAACATTTTGAGGAGGTTGCCACCGGTACAAACCACTTCCTTAATATAATGTTCAAGGAGGTGGGGCAAGCAAGGTAAAGGGAAATTTTTATTGTCGAAGTAGGCTAAGCTCTTGCTTTTAATGGCCAAGCAACCCGGAACGTCGAACGTGACTTTCCTCCACATGCAGGACACTACCCGAGAGCCAAGCAAGATTAAATCTTGCTGGAGTACCCAATGGGTCTTGAGAGTGTTGTAGCTACCGCCTCATCCTCTACTATCTCCCCACCCCTAGTATATGGAGACCAATGTCCTGATGCCATACCCAAGGTAGAAGTATTTTGTCTGGGAACAATGGTGGTTGATAGGGAAGAGTATGCATTAGGAGAAATATGGACTTTGTAGGGGCCTTGTAAGGAATCCTAATTTTTAAGGATTAAGGCTAATGTTGTGTAGGGTTAAGGGGACAAGGGCATTCAAGAATGTAGTTTTGAGTAGACTTTTCTAGCCTTCTTTTAGACAAATGTAGGATGTGGACCTAAAAGGTTACTTTCTCTCTCTAGCTTTTTGAAAGTGAAGGGAGTAAAGGGGTGTGACCACATCAACAAAAACGGGGGTCACTAAGAGCAAAAATTTAACTTTTCCTCAAGAAAATCATTTTTACTTATATTTGACTTAAAACTCCCTCCCAACATATATACATATCCAAAAATAATTTTTTGACCCTTTTTTTTTACCTACAAGCTTTGAAAGTCCATTTTTTCACAATTCTTTTCCAAAAAAAACACATTTTGTCCTCTCCTTCTCCTCCCTCCTCTCTCCCTCCATGCCCCTACCTTCCTCCTCCTCCCCTCTCTCTCCCTCCCCCCTTCTCTCCTCCCATCTTCCTCCCTGTCCCTCCCCCTCTCTCTTTTCATCATTTGCTTCCTCATGCAACAGTTTCCATGGTGCTTACGAACATCACAAATCGTTTGCTTCCACCACCACGTACTCTACACACCAAAAGCATACATATTTGCTTGCCCACGGCGTTTGCAGTGAAGGCCACATATGAGGGTGATCAAAGGTCATCACAAGAACATCGTGTCGTCAGTGACTCGAATGTTGACATTTAGGTGGATAGCCATTTGTACCCTTACGATCCTATAAGTCGCTTCCATCCATCCTTTAATAGCCTTTTGATATTTCTTCAATATCTTGGGAGGGGAGAAGCATGCTTGTTAGGCTATTGCAAGCGGTTGTGTATGGGTGGAGGTGCTTTTTTGCATATGTGGATGCACAAATGTCAAGCTCTTCAGCTCAAGACGGCAACATTACAAGAAAGTATTGCCTCTTCAGAGAGGGAGATTGAAACTCTTCAACAACAAATTCAAAGAAAAAGATGCCCACATTATGAAGCTTGCCAACACCATCACATATTTGAAAGAAACACCCCTTGGTGCAAGGGAGCACAAACGCACGTATTCATTCATTGAAACCTTTGCACATTCGGGTGGAGCACGCAAACGACGAGTGACAGCCACAAGATGATTTGTTCTTTATTTGCAAGATACATTCTTACTTCACACTATTTTCTACATTTATCTTATTGGTTGCTAGAAACTTCATCCATGACCCGTTCTACACAAGGTCAACTTTGCAACGAAGGCCATAAACGAAGATGTGTTCTCTCGCATTGGGGCATACCTACACATTGAGGACACAATGCCAACTTCGCTTTATGCTTCATGCACAACAAAGGCAAGGGAAAAGGGTAAGAAACACTCCATAAGACCTTCAGAGAAGGGCTTCCCTTACACAATGTGGAACAATAGTTTTTGTGGACCTTAGAAGGCCTCAACAAGCCATGCTTAGATTTTACGAGTTACCTGGAGAAGGTGACACACTACTTCTTTCTTTTGGTTTTGTTCTTATCATAGACTTTGAAGTATAATGTCTTGCCACTATTTATTTTGTAGTGCTTGGCACAAAGGTGGCTTTCGTGCTAAAACTCGATGAGTAACACCATATTAGAGAGTTTGAGACTTTTGAGCAAACTTGGGAATCACCAATGTCTTGAAGATTTGGCCATGTGGATAAATCTCAAACTATTTTTTAACGCCAAAGCCTTCCACAAGGTAGTACTTGAAAAGCTCTTTCAACCATGCTCTCAAAACTTTGGCTAAGATTTGGCCATGTGGTCAAATCTTAAGCTTGTTTTGAAAGTGGGAATTGAAAAATTCCCAAATTCAATAATATGGTGTTGAGTGTCAAATAGTGAAAGGCCTAAGGTTAGAGAGGCTAAGTGTCACTCTAATGAATGAGGCCCTTTCGCAAACCAAGCAAAGGGATTCAGTCGAGCCATCTCCCACCCCGTCTTTTAGTGTGCAATCAGAGAAAGACATTTGATGGTTGGGTGCTATTGAGGTGCATAAAGAGACCAATGGAGTACTTTCATGGATTTTCGAGAGAACTCCATGGATCAGAAGTAATACACTCCCAAATTGCTGGTGAGAAGTTGGAGGTTGAGGGTTTTGGTAGCTTTGATGTGGAGTGGCACTTAGGTGGGGATTTGAAAACCATAAAGTGTTTGCTTGGCTGCAAACAGGGGGCTTCTTCTCTCATAACTTGTCCATTTTGCACTCAAGGGTAGCTAATAGACAAATTTCAGGTGTGCTCGAAGAGCTCACTCTGCTCAGATTTCTGATTTGGGCTCATTTTGGCCTCCGTTTCCACTACAAGTAGTACTGCACAGGCTATTTCGTCAGTTTGTGCAAAATTTTTGTCAGTGATATTTTCTGCATAACAAGTTTCTACGGTTTGTGCTATATAGCACGCGTTGTTCCTGCTTCAGTTCTCCTCTTTTTGAGCAATTTTCACATCAAGTGCAGCATTTACCATGGTTGACAACCACACAGATGTGTTCATGATGTTTGCTACTGTGAGGACAGATTCGATGGGGACAATTACCCTATGTGGGCTTACATGATGCAACATGTTCTTGTGTCAAAGGACATCTAGAATATTGTGCATGGCAGTGATGTACGTCCTGTGTTTTAAGTAATGTGATTTTGGTAATGATTAGTTATATTTAAATCAAATATTAACTTTTTTTGTATCTTGGGGGGCATACAAGGCCATATAATGCAAAAAAAGGGGTGGCCACAAGGGCGCACAGATAGCCCAGCCAGCAGTCTTGGATGGCTCATCTGCGCACCCTTGTGGCCATCCCCTTTTTTGCATTTTCTGGCCTTGTTTGCCCCCTAGGATACCAAAACATGTTAATATTTAGTGAAACCAGATGTTTATGCAACATGACAGTATAAATTCCACTTCTTTCCACTTAGATGATTTTTATATTGTCCCCAATGTGATTTGACCTTTTGGTTTAGGGAACTATTAAATTAAGTTAAAGGGAGTGATCATGTACATGAAAATTAAATTTAAGGTTATCTCACGTTAGAGGCGGTTATTCTCACCAAGGGCTTACCACTCTACATGCAATGCATGCTAGCCAGGTGGAAGGACCTCCACTACTTTTTGGTTTATGCTTTTGCTATAACACCAGACACTTTGTCAAGGACAAGATAAGTTCTGGGTTGTTTAACATGATTTTTGGGTTGTTGTCCAAACACAACAACAAAGGCAAAGTGCTATCATTAAGTCACACTGGTGTCGTCACAACCACATACACGGTAGGTGGGTCAGTCTGTGACTTGTTTGTGTTCTTTTTGTTACCTTCCTTGATGAGAGAGTCATAGCAGAAAACTATTGCATGCTTATAGGATAAGCTGCACGTTAGGCATAAGATGCACACGAGCATGGAAATCAATTATACATGTCATAGTCATTTAAGGAAAGCTCCTCGGCCCAACATGCTCTCTTTCTCTCTCTCTTCTTTCTCTCAAAGAATAATGACAAGTTTTTAAGAATCTTTTGATACATGTTTTGCTCGTGAGTCAGCCTGAGCCAAGATGCTCTAACTCTAAGCTAGAACGTGGCAAAACGCCACCCAAATTAGTCTTCATCGGTTTGTCGATTGAACACTAATTGCCATAAGGGCTATGAGCCACACACGTTGGCTAAGAGTCATTGTTAGATCTCGGGTAAGACCCAACTGTTGGCATTTCTTGGGTCATTGTTCTCCAGCTTGAACAGACCTACCTAGTGGACTTCCCATCGATGTTAGTGGTTAAGCAAGAGTCTTGCCATTGCATATGGGTATTTTGTAAGCACTACATGTTTTGGTGCGAAGATTGAATTGAGTTTTGATGAACTTACACTCGCATAGGCTGATCTATAACACGTCGTATAGATGCAACTAGCATTTCAAACAGCATGCCTGTCCATAAGAGCTAGGGGTTCCACCCTACGTGGATCTCCTATTTTCTCTATAGCACTAGGCGTGCATATAGGAGCACAACTTTGGTGGTAGGACCACACATGGGATTACGCAATCACCCAGTATGTGTTGATGATCATTTTTTTTGGACATCTTCACACTTTGTTTTTCAAGAAAACTATCTACCAAGGGGTAGTCACAAAGTTATTTCCAAACTTTCACCATAGAGTTTGGTTTGGTAAGCTATACGCAGGGGTTTGGATTGCCAAGGCAACCCCCATTATCAATTTAATTTCTTTATCTCCACTAATTTCTAATTTTAGTGATTAGCAGGTCAACAAAATTTTGATATGGTAAGCTTACAGGTTGAGGGATCTACTTGACTTTCGGGTAAGTATCAGGTAATTTCCACCTCATGGTAAGTACATGTTTTTTGGATCTATTTTCCTTTCCAATTAAGTTTGCTTAAGTTCTGTAAACAGGGTGTTTGAGCTAGAAGGCTTTCATCCAGCTTGCTCTTTAGCCAAGTGACAAGGTCATGTAAGAGTATAGCATTTTGAGAAAAAAATGATATTTTATGTCTTCCCTGTTCATCAAGATACCGTAATGGGTTTGACTCTTGTTGAAACAATTACACACCTACATGGTATGGTTCTGTTTGGCACATGTTGTTGCATGGGACACAACATGGTCTTGGAACTCAAGGAGTTTGGTTTAGCCAATGTGGAGCAAGGCTAATGAGGGTCCCTCTCACTCCCGTCGTAGAGTGTTTGTAGTTACCTCCACACACAAGTACATCTTGTACTTGTAGGATGTTCTTTTTTCAGACATCCTTAGTTGAGACATATTCCACATGTGGCAAATATGAGTCTCTGGGACTAGCACTGACGTCCCCTATTTCAAGTATCTATCACCACAAAGACCCTAGGTGCTGGTCAAATCTGTTTTCTAGACCATTTTTAGCACAATGTATCAGGAGCAATTTTGGTGGCCAAAAATTTTCGGATACTTAGAATGACTTGTTAAGATACAAGTGCAGCTAAACAACATTACAGATGGTTGTTTATGCATATAGCAAGGCTATGAGTTGTTAATGAAAAAGTTTCATTGTTTGTACTTAGAAGTGATCACTATTTCACATTCTATTATGGTTCAAATGTTTCAGCAAAACTTGCAAATGATTGCAATAGCAAGTACTTAGTTTCTTTTTGCAACTATTTACACTCCTCTTCAATGTGTTCTAAGAACACCATATTCGCCATCAGTATTGGCAAGGACAGTTATGGATATACAGGTTTGGATCTGTTTTTTGCTAAATGCATGCACACTAGGTGGTATGGGCCCTAGTGTTTAGCAAAGGTTGATTTGGAATGGTATGCGTATTCATCAAGCTATTGCTTATAAATTTTGCACTCTGTGTGCCGTATCTCTATGAGATTACTTTTGGGTCTACTAATCACCAATAGAGTTCATGGCTCGGTTTGGGTGTTTGTGGATTTTTCAAGTTAACCACGATGGTTATTTCGGACATTGTTGATTCCCCAGCAATGTTATACGATACTGTGATTCCCATTTACCAGTCATCTAGGAAGACTGCATGTAAACCATGGGGGAAACACACCTCGGTACTGTCAGTTATCCAAGGGGATAGGGAGGTTACAAAGTGTAATCTTGGGCTAAAGGATATGCAAAGTGCGTACATTAGCACCAAGAACTTCAATCAGTAAGCATTTATTGCTCTACTTGGATTGCTTACCATAAGTTAAAGCATGTTTGCGACTAGGTTTGTCTCTTCATGTATAAGTCAGATTCTCAACCTTAAACACTAGTTATGGTGGGGTTGTTTACTGATGAAATTTGAGAACAATTCAAGGACTTAAATTTGGTTGATGAGTTATGTCAGCAAGTTACTTTCATGGAAAGTAACAAGAGGTACTCTTTTGGTACATCTTTGTTATGATAAACTCGTTTAGCATGTTCAATGAGCGTTCTAAATGGAGTCTACACACTATATTTGGCTAGGAACCGGTACCATCATATGGTTGCAAATGGACAACAATGTAGAAAATCAAAATGTTACTCTTGATTTCATTGAACCTCCTACTGAACCGGGTTCCACTCAAATGAACAGTTGGATCCATGAGGGATGCCACAGTGGAAAACATTAGTGTTCTTATGAAGATACCATCACTTGTGGTTTTGCGGACGAAAATGCTTCTCCAAGGGGGGAGTAATGTCAGGCCAATGGTAGGACCGGGCAGCAGGCCAAGGGCCAGGGACTGAATGGCTCAGTACGGCTAGGAGCCGAGGGCCAGGCGTGCGTTAAGGGGACCTACTTGCAAGGGCCAAGGGCTATAAGTAGGGAGATTGGGAGGAGAACCACATGCCAGTCTACCCTTTGGCCTTTCAGTCAAACTATGATGGAGTGAAATGTGGTGAAAGGATTCTCACCTTGTGACCTTGCAAACAAAATTGCGCTTGTTGAAGGCCCTCAAAACCCATTATAGCCAAATGCTCTCGCACATTACTGAGAGTCCAATGCTTTTTCACTTGGACAGCCTCCAAAGCATCGTTGGGCATCCTCACAGCAATGTCAAACCTTGCGATAGTGCCATCTACGCTCTGTAAGGGAGTCCACACTCCAAGCTTGCACATCCAACGATCATAGTGAAATCATATGTACAACGAGGTGCTGGATTTTAAATAGCGCATCCCAATACCTGAAGCTCCAACCTTACAACGGTACCTATCCCCATTGTGCATGCCCTCCACAAAACCCCAGTCCTCTTCTAAAAGCCTTCCTAATTCCTCATAATGCACATCTTTACATACAAGAATTATGGTAGTCTCTACAAATCCAAACTCTTTAAAAATGTGCACGAAACAATGAATAGGAAAACACCAACTCAAGCCCACAGACCTAGAAGCTTTAGAATGTTTCAAGGAGTTTTGAACATCTATTATCATCTTTTGCTTGAAAGATGCTACCAACCACAAATCTGGTTGTGGCCACTCCATACTTAATAAGGAAGATACTTTGATGGGTTCAAGCTTTCCAAACTCTTGTGTAAAAGTAGGCACAGTATAGGAGTGAGAATAGAAGAAAATCCTTCTTTGGACCAGTTTGGTTGGGCAAAGACGTGTGAAAATTGTTGCTCCAATATCGCATGTATAGCATTGAATGTGCCGGAGAGACTATGTAGTGGCTGCTCCTCCACCAAAGTGGATGGAAATATGAGTATAAATGCATGGCAAATCTTAAGTATAAATCCATAAAAACATTACACTATGATTTCACACCTAGCTTTGCATTCTCAAAACATGTACTTATAAGGTGCTGGAAATCGAGCTGGTTGTGGCAATTGCATGCTTGACATTGAGAAAACATGTTGCACAAAGGCTATGGTCTCCTTCACTTTGCAATTCTTGAAGCCAAGGAGCTTTCCTTTCCAATGATGATCCAAGTTTGCACGATTTCGTATACGATAAGGGTCAATAGTAGATGATTGCATGTATACCCAAGCACCTTTGGTGAACTCTTGTGGCACCCACTCATCATCTATACCTCTTGTGTTGTGGCATGCAAGTGTTGTTGACTTGTCCTTTGGCCGCCTTTGCGGAGTAGAGTTGGCCATGGGTGAACAAAGAAAATTAGGAGGAGGAGCAGGACCTTGCTTGTTGCTACAATGTAGGTGGGAGAAAGTGAATGACTTTGCTTGGTGTGCCAATGGAGGTGGTAGTGATAGAGGGGGAGGAGTGTTGTGGCAATCGAGATACGAGAAGGTGGATAACCCTTGCTTGGTGTTGCAATAGGAGGTGGTAGGGGAGGAGAGAGGATCTTCCTTGCTACAAAAATGGAGATGGTGTAGCGAGAGAGTGTTGGAGTAAAGGGTGAGTGTGATGGTTGCAACCAAGGAGGGATTGGAAAAGGGGTTCTAGAGAGAGAAAAGCACTTTTTGACTAGTTTGGGGGGGTCTTTGGATAGTAAAATATGATGTTTCAAAAGTTTTTGAAAATTTTTGAATTTTAGAGTTTTTGGTGTACATTTCGACTTTTTGAGGTCAAAAGATGTTTTTTTGACCATAAAATAAGTTTAGAGACATTTAAAGAAGATAAGAATTTGAGTTTTGAAAAATTTCAACATTTTGAAATTTTTCAAAACTGGATCAAAAAGAAGGGAAGTTAGAGGTTCCATGTGGCCCACCACACCTCTTCCCCCCCCCCAAACCCACCCTCTCACAAGGTAAGATATCATAAAGAAGTGTAAAACTACTTTGTCCCCCTACTTTTTTTGAGGACATAGAGTGTGTCCACCACTCTTTTCTCATTGATTGACCTCTAATTAACCTTAATCCCAAACGGCTCTTACAGGGTTCATATTTTTTCTAATGGTTTTCAAGCACGATCTCAAAAAGGCGTTTGCTTTGCAATAGGATGAATGCCTTGCCATCCTTGCCAAACTATAAAGTTTCCTCTCAACACTTAGTATAAGAATATGTCTCAAAGTATGAAAGGTTTCTTGAACGAAAGCTTGAAAGTCTCAAGAAACTTCATTTTTAGGTTTGAAAAACTAGAGGCTGTGGGGCTTCATTAATATGTTTATAGGAAGTGCTCTCAAATTGCTTATGGCTAAGCTATGCTCCAATTGGTCTGGTTCATGGGGTTCATACAAAAGAAATCCAAAGAGTAAGAGCTTGGTTGCAAAGACACGTAGATACAAAAACAAAGAAAATAATGAGATTAATACAACAAGGAAATTGGGATTGATGTTAAGATGTAAAGTAGGATGTTTTGTATGCAAGGTGGTTTAGCTTGGCTTTGTGCATCCATGGCTCGATTTCGAGCATGAATCTATTTGTAATTTTTTGGTTTTAATACAATACAACCCACATATATATTGGGAGCTTTATAATAAAATTCAATAGCCAAAAGATGCCCGCGAATCTTGCAATTGCATGCAAATGCAAGGCATGCTCTATGCAAGGATGCGCTTGCAAGTTCTGAGCACTATCACAAACCACCATGCGCGACAACAGTCATTCGTGCCTCAGAAAGACAAAGCGAGAGCATTGTCCTGGCCCTTCTTGTCTCGCTCAATGCAGCTAAAAGAGACCCTTGCTTGCACTCTTGCGATGTGAGAGAGAGAGAGAGAGAGAGAGAGAGAGAGAGAAGGGCATGTCCTGCCCTCATCCTCGCCTCGACCTGGGACAGACAGAGCTGGCTGCTGCTGCGCGTGATGTTGAGAGAAAGAAAGAAAGAGAGAAGGGTCGCGCATGATAGGAGAGAGGGAGGCCAGGTGGGCTGCCCCGCAATAGAAAGAGAGAGAAAGAAGGGCCAGCTCAACTCCCCCTACCTCCCGAGTCCCCGGTTCCAGAGGATCTATCCAAGGTGCTCTTCATTTTATGAATAAAAAACAGCTGGTACCCCCTACTGTGGGTTTTTCCCAAAAAAAAAAAAGAGTAAGGTAGTAGGCCTTACTGAGTTTTATAACTAAAGTGCCCAACTTTCTACCTTGAAAATTAAACGTTCAATGAAAGTATAATTGGGAATTTTCTTATCCTTGAATGAATGCTATTGGAACACAAAAATTATAAAATTTAATAACTATGTACCACTCTAACCTTACCATGCAGGCCAAGGAAGAATTAGCCAGTTTGATCAATAGGCACAAGAGAATATGTACCCAACTAATATGTGGTCCCGACTTTGTAAGCAGGTCACATTAATCGGAATCTGAGGGGATGCTATCATGCCTCCCAAGGAAAAAAAGGGGAATGGTGCACGTGGAGGAGAGAGGAGAAGAGAGAGGAGTGCAGTGACGTTTGTATGGCGGCGCACGATGATTTTTTTTTTATTCTGTGTAGCCTAGCACTGGGGCATCGCGTGCACTGAAGGGCCTCCAATTGATGGTGCGAGTAGCACTGTCGAGGGCAGAGACAGAGGCCAATGGTGTTGCGAGATAGAGAGCGAGACTTGTGGAGGAGCACGTAGTGCTGTCGATAGAGACGTCTTGCGAGACAACGAGGGAGACACTGAGGCGGTAGAGAGATTGATTTTTTTTGCTAGCGCAGTGCAGATGTTGCCGAAACAGAGGCGGAGCAAGGCCATCTCTCTCTCTCTCTCTCTCTCTCTCTCTCTCTCTCTCTCTCTCTCTCTTTGATCGCAATGTCCTCAGCCGGCGGCCTTGGAGCTGAGCGGGACGCACAAGTTGTGTGCATGAGACAAGCAAGAGACCTGGTTCAAGGTGACACCCTCAGCCAGCTGCGTACAGGACGAAATGAGGTAGGCGGAGATAGAGCAACAGGGCCACTGCGTGCAGGTCTGTACATGTCACGCAAGAATGTACTACAACGAGTTTTCGTTCAAGTTCAAGATTCGATTTGGAATCGAATCTTCAAAATTAATTAAGAATGGCAAATATGTACCCATTATGTATCGAGAATTACGATCGATGCCAAAGCACATTACCTAAAATAACATCATTAAAGCATCTTTATGGAACAACTTCATGTCCTCTTTAACAACAAAAAAGACCTATCTACAAAGGTGTTATTGTGACAATTGGCAAAACGATCACATCAAAGTTTATGCCCTACTTCTACTTAAAACCTTTACAACCAATCTAGGCTTATAACTCCCCCACTTCAGCTTGTCATCCCATACAATAATAACATCATAGCAAGAGGGTTCTCGGCAATCTATCAACATACAATGATCTAGGTTTGGCACAATCCTTCAGGCGACGTGGGAACTTGAGTTTATTTTCTCAACATGATGAATTGGCCTCATGCACATGTGGATGCAAATGCATGAAAAAATGTTGGGTTGTCATCGACCATTAATAAAATGCTTTTGGAGGATTTTAAAATAATAATGTAGGGTGTTTGAAAAAACATCCACTAGTGTTTTTTAAGGTGTCATCATCAAAAGTTAGCGTCATTATCAAAAGCAATGGACTAAAGGAAAACAAGTAATAAAATCATGAGCCCTGTCAATTAAAAGATATGGACTGGCAAAGCATTAACATATTCAAACCACATAGCAATCACTAAATAAACTTAGGCCTTGAACTTCCATAATCACAAGTAAAATCCAAACAAGGCCTTAGCATTCTAGTAAGGTCCAAAATGTGTGTGTGTGTGTGTGTGTGTGTGTTCTCTAGCACAAGAACAAGAGAAGAGAGTCACTTTTAGTAGAGCACATGCTACACGAGGCATACATTGAGAGTGCTATGCTATAGCATTACGCCTTCAAACAAGCTATGAACACCGTCATGCTACACCAGGCCACATTAGCACCATCCACGAGATGAAAGGACTTGCAATGAATGTAAAGCACGGCCATAGTCTGTCACCATCAAACTTTGTCACTGAATTGGCTGTTATGTTTTTTCTTCTCCTTCTTCTTCTTCTTCTTCTTCTCTCTCTCTCTCTCTCTCTCTCTCTCTCTCTCTCTCTCTCTTTCGCATTATGCATGCTTGCACCATAATCTTCACAATTGTTTGCAAAAAAATATCGCCACCATTCATTAGCACCATGTGTCTTGGCCATGAACCAAGTGGCAAGAGGTGTTGAGGGGTTCTTCTCTCTTTGCACGATCTCTCATTTCCATCCTTTTGATTGTTTACTAGTTTCTTTTTTGGTGCATAATGTGCATACATATTATGGTTACTTTTATCTTTGTGAGACACATTGTTGATCACCATTCGTATGTCTCATCTCACCCATGATCCAAGGTATGAAGGGCTGAATTGCAAAGCGTCTGCACTCCTAGGCACAATGAATAGGTGTTTGATCGGTCATCGCATCCATCATGCTCAGTGTTTCTAGTGTTTCCAGTTAGTTCTCATACGTCCTAGCCACATACCCACTAGGTGGTGCCCCCCATTTCTCTCTAGATGGAGGGTCTCTCCTTGAGGTGATTGGTGGCTCTGGCTAGATGGAGGTGTAGAGGCCACCCCCACTTGACGGTGACTCCCCCCATCATTTCAATGGTGCCCCCATGGAGGAGGGCTCAAGACTTCTAGTTTCTCCACAAATGAGTAACACAACCTTGGCAATTGCATTCCAAGTAGAATTCCTTTACATCAATGCTCACAACAAAGAGATCATCCATGTGAAGGGAGGGAAATGAGTGGCGAAACCTCTCTTCACCAAAGAATCATTAAAGAAAAGGAAGGTTATGGTTGCTCCCAAAAGGCCCAAGGGCACAACACGAGCAAAGGGTCAGAGCGAGTCTGTCGTCGTCAGTGCGACCAAAGTTTACATGATCCCCCATAGGAAAGCAACACCGAGCTATAATGGTTCTTCAAGTCCATAACCCACCCCAACCGCAATAGTAGAGATACCACCTAGGATACCGTGGAGGTCGTATGTTGAAGCAAGGAAGAAAAAGACACATACCATTTTATGGCACGGATGCTAGTGCAGTCATTCCACTTCATCAATTATGAGGCAAAGTTAGCAAGGTCTTTCCCGTGTGAAAGAGAGAGGTGGTATGGCCACTGTAATTTGTGTTTTGGTGAGCGCACTGAGGGTCTCCCGGCTCTCCCTTTACAACTCATACTGAAGAATCTATCCACCACCGGTGCAACTGAGTGGATCAATGACAAATTACAAATTACACCTAAATGGTGTAACCTTTACGCGTGAAGCTGACTTTGGCAACCATGTGCAACTACTGCTAGCCAAAAGAGCCTGGTCATCACTCCCTATACACCAAGCAAAGAATCCAATAAGGTGGATATCATGTGTGGCAAAGTCCTATTGTGGATGTACCACCTCACCAATGCCAAAAGTATGCAACTCTAGTAGGTGGGGCTTTACCCTATACCCACTATAGATAATAACAATGGGCCTGAAGTATTTCCTTTTCATTTCTTACAACATATGCGTGTAAATGTATACATGAATAGGAAAATATTCTACCATCAGAAGATTGTGTTCTTATTTATACATAAAAGCTACAAGAAAACCTTACATCCTTGTTGGAATTAGGGTTGCAGAGAAACGCACACGGCTTGGAGAAGACGAAGGAAGCTCAAGGCACACGATAGAGAGTGTGTTACTTAGTGTGCAATGGAAAGATAGATAGCCCCAGAGTGATGGGCGTATATATAATGCTCGGGGGGGAAAACCTCCTAAAGAGGGAAAAAATGCCCTGGCGGTCCTAGTGTGTTCACACACATCGCTACCACATGTATATGGTAACAAATCCCCACTGCAGTGATGCGGTGAACGAGAGCTAGCACATAAGTAAAGGGAAGTGCCATGCCCTGAGGACATGATCAGTCCACAAAGGGGAGTATTCCCAAAGCTTTGCAAAAAGCTTCAAGCTTCTCATGAGACAATGCCTTTGTGAAAAGATCTGCAAGGTTGTCCTATGTTGGCACATAAGCCAAGTTGATCTCTCCAGCTGAGAGCCTCTCCCTGACATAGTGGTAATGCACCTCAATGTGCTTTGTGTGAGCATGAAAATTTGGGTTCCTCGCAAATGCCAATGCGCTCTGACTGTCAATGTAGATAGTGTTGGCAGTGTCCTGTCCAACACCCAAATCAGCCATATAAGGCGTTTGAGCCATACACACTCAATCGTAGCTGTGAAGACTGCCCTGTACTCAGCCTCACAACTCGAAGTGGGCACAACAGGTTGCTTCTTGCTCAACCATGACATACATGAACTACCAAGCATGAAACAAAAACCACTTGTGGACACTCGCGTGTCAAAACAACCAACCCAATCTGAGTCTGAAAAAGCATGTAAGTATGGCGGTAATGATCCCTCCTTGGGATAAAACAAGCCAAGATGTAAAGTGCCACTCAAGTAGCGGAAATCCCTCTTGACAGCCTGCCAATGCTTAGACCCTGGGCTATGCATAAATTTGTTGACCTGTGAGACTGCAAACTGAATATCCGGCCTCGTGTTGCATACATAAATGAGGCAGCCAACAGCAGTTTGATAAAGAGTGACATCATCAGGATCGCCCGCATCATGTAGACTCAACTTCAAATCTGTTTCCATGGGAGTGGCAATAGGTTTGCAATCCTCAAGTCCAAACTTACATAGCAATGTCTCTATGTAACTTTTCTGACACAAGGCAATACCACCATCACACTGCTTAAATTGTATACCCCAAGTAATGATGCAACAGCCCCATATCTTTCATCTTGAAAGTATCATTCAAATCAGCCTTAAATTCAGCAATATGTCTCTCATTTGGTCCAGTGATCAGCAAATCATCGACATAAAGAACCACGATGAGAAGTAGATCACCCTCATGCTTTAAATACAATGTGCTTTCCGTTGGATTGTTATGAAAGCCTCGTGTGACCCAATAAGTGTCAGCTTTCTCATACCAAGCACGAGGAGATTGCTTCAACCCATACAAAGCCTTCTTACATCTGCACACTTTGTCCTCTTGTCCTTTTATGACAAAACCGCAAGACTGCGTTACATAAACTTCCTCAAATATGTCACCATCCAAGAAAGCAATAACAATGTCTGATTGATGTACATCCCAACCAAAATGAGCTGCCAATGCACATAGAAAACGCACAGTAGTCATACGACAAGTGGGAGCAAAGGTCTCTTCATAATCTATGCCTTTTTGTTGTGCATAACCCTTTGCAACAAGTCGAGCCTTATGGCGATCGATCTCACCATCCGGCTTGCGTTTCAACTTGTAAACCCACTTCGTACCAATGGCCTTTTGCCCAGGAGGCAAATCACATAAAGTCCATGTGTCATCTTCTATAAGTGCATCATATTCTGATTGCATGGCAGCCATCCAATTTTCTGAACTCTGTGCTTCATCAAAAGACAGAGGCTCCTCAACATCATGTAAGCCAGACACAGCCAAAGCATAACAATCTGATGCATAAGATGAATGGCGAGAGCCTGAACAAGTACGACTAGACAAAGGTGCATCCAATTTACTGTCACGCAAAGTGTGCACCAGCCATTTTGGCATACCTCTAGCCTGTTCATTTTCAGCCCTTCCCTCATCAAGTACATCATGTACATCTGCATCAGTAATAGGCTGATTTGTAACATTTTCAGGAACCACCATAGGCTGTACATTTGCCTCATTGGAACTTACATTCGTATTTCCACCACTGAAAAGAGGCAACAAAGTGTCATAAATCCTGTGAGCTTACATAAGTGTCTCTAGTACATGACAACAAGGGCTGAACAGAATCTTCCACAAACACTACATCCCGTGAAACCAGAAAACGTTTTGTTTGCGGATGATACAACCTGTAACCTTTGCTTTCAGCACTGTAACCAACAAAAATACATTTGATAGCCTTATCATCCAATTTTTTGCGTTGTGTTTGTGGCACCAAAGCATATGCCAAACAACCAAAAACACGCATGTGCTTAATAGAATGCTTTCTATCATGCCATGCTTCATATGGAGTAATAGACTGCAAAGCTTTTGTAAGACACATGTTTAGTACATAAGTGGCACACATGATGGCCTCAAGCCAAAAAGAATGCGGCAAAGCTTGACTTTTGACCATACATCGTGCCATTTCCATAAGTGACATGCTTTTCCTCTCAGCAACACCATTTTGCTGAGGTGTATAAGGCACTGTACATTGGTGTTTTATCCCACAATTAGCCATAAATGCATTGAATTCATGAGACATATACTCCCCCCCTTGATCGGAATGGAGGGTGCCCATAGTACATTTCGAAACATTTTCAGCCATAGCCAAAAAATGTTTGAAGCACATAAAACTTCGGACTTCGCTTTAAGCGGAAATACCCATGCATGCCGGGAGTAATCATCAATGAAAGTCACGAAGTACAGGTGATTGCCCAAGGATACTATGCACAAGCTGCAACCTGCATGTGGCCCTAACTGAACCATCCTTTGGAAACTTAGAACGCTGCATTTTACCCAAAATACAGCCTTCACAAACATGTTTGACAGGTGCTTCAAGAGGCGGCAAAGAAGCAACCATATCAGATTTCTACAAACGCAGCAAACTGGCAAAATTCAGATGACCAAAATGTGCATGCCAAAGTTTTGCATCTGAAATAGCCCTTGAATCCGCAACAGCATTTGTAAAATTTTGTCCACACTTGTCATACAAAGTGAGCTTATACAACCCACGGCACAAAAGGCCAGATGCAACAATTTCATCACCAAAACTGAGATCATGGACTGTACATCTGTCATACACAAATTTGACTACAAGTCCAAGTCTAGCAAGTGCAGATACAGACAAAAGATTCTTCTTGATCCCAGGTACATAAAGTGCATTAACAAGTGTCAAAGAATTGCCATTAGCAGCAGTAAGCACAATCTTTCCAACTCCCTGAACTGTATAAGAGGCATTGTTGGCGCAAGTGACAGAATTTCCATGAGGGACAGACTCGAGAGAGGTGAACAATTCACGATGTGAGGTAATGTGCTTTGTAGCACCACTATCAAAATACCACACATGTGAATCTGCAACAACTGGAAAGCATGCATCATGGACAGCAGGATTGTAAGTGCACTCTGCACTAAAAGCCCATTCTGCATCGACATCAGCATCACAGTCTCCTTTCATAGAAGACTCAACAATGGCTGTATTTGTAGTGGAACCAGCATTTGTAGTGGAGCCACCCTCTTTCTTATTAGCCTCTTTGGCCTTCAACTTAGGACACTGCTTGATCAATTGATCATTAGTTTTACAATAATAGCAACGTATCTTCTTTTTGCCCTTATCACCAAAATTGCCAGACGAAGTGCTGCCAGCAGAAGCATTAGGAACAGAAGTTTTGCCACTCGCAGCAGAAACCATAAGAAGTGGCTGCCTTGCTATTACCATCCTTTCTTTCAAAAGCAATAAAAGCATGTTCAACTGCACGCTGCCTAGTCCTATTTTTTCTAGAAAGTGACTCTTGCAACAACAATGTGCATAATGCATCAAATTTGGCAACCTTAGGATTTCCTTGGGTCATAAGTCTCCAAGTACTAGCAAAAGTCTGGTAAGAATCTGGTAAGGCATCAAGAACATTCTGCACAAGGAAACTGTCTGAAATGACTTCGCCTGCAGAAATAAGTTGCTCATTGATATCCTTGACACTAGCAAGGAAAGTGTCCATATCATCTTCCTCATGCATAATCTTCGACTCTAGCTCTTTACGCAGCAAAGCAATTTTAGCCTCATTACAACTTGCATAAAGACCAGCCAATATATCCCAAGCCTGTTTTGCAAATTTTGCTGAACGGATAAGAGGAACAATGGTGCGCTTCATAGACAACGCAATCAATGCATGAGCCTGCGCATCCTTTACATCCCAACGAGATTGTTTTGCCGTAGGCAAAACAACCCTAATAGCAGCAATCCTTGCAGCAGAACCTGCAACATCCTCAACATCGCTGCATCCTCAGAACCAGGACGTACATCAATGCCCTGCACAATATTTCAGATGCCCTTTGACACAAGAACGTGTTGCATCATATAAGCCCACATAGGGTAATTGTCCCCATCCAACCTATCCTCAGCAACAAAAATCTTGAAGACATCTGTGTTGTTGTCAGCCATGGTAAATGTTGCACCTGAAGTGAAAAATGCCCAAAAATAGGAGAAATGGAGCGGGAACAACACGTGCTATATAGCACAAACCGTAGAAGACTGTAAGGCACCTGTTATGCAGAAATCGGCACTGACAAAAATTCTGCACAAAATGATGAAATTGCCTGTGCAGACCTGCCTGTAGTGGAAACTGAGGCTGAAATGAGCCCGAATCAGAAATCTGACCATACCTCACTGTAATCGGAGAAAGTGAGTAGGCGTGTGCTGGAGCAGCTGGCGACTAAGCTCGGGAGGACGTAACCTGCTCTGATACCAATTGTTGGAATGAGGGTTGCAAGAAACGTACACAGCATGGAGAAGACGAAGGAACCTCAAGGCACACAATAGAGTGTGTTACTTAGTGTGCAATGGAAAGATAGATAGCCCTAAAGTGATGGGCGTATATATAATGCTCGGGGGGAAAAACCTCCTAAAGAGGGAAAAAATGCCCCGGCGGTCCTAGTGTGTTCACACATGTCACTACCATACGTATATGGTAACAATCCCCACGTCCTATCATCTTACCTATTCTCGATTACTATCACCCTTTTGATGTATCCATGTTTATTTTGTTCTAGTTTTTGTGCCTTTTTAGCCCCAGCTCCATCCACCCAACCCTTGTATAAACCCTTATGAATCTTTAAATCGCTTAATTAAAAGGGATTCCAAATGGCTTCAAAAAAATTAAAATCCACTAGTTTCTCTTCAAGATGCCTTTGCAATGTACGTTTAGGGATGTCATAGCCCACGATTGTTGCTAATCTCTCATTTGTCATCGCTTGTTCGCTATCTACCCTATAGCCACTACCCTTGTGCAATCTCCCTTTGTCTATAATCACCGATGTCGGATGGTAGGCCCTACATTTGTAGCCCAAAATTCCGTTACCATCTTGTTAAACCAAGAAAGCCACGTACTTCCTTTACTGACTTCGGTGTAGGTGTTAGGAAATAATACGTAGCTAAATAGATAATTGAGTAGATTACTTAATGGAGAGAGACAGATTTACATACACGAGATTATAGAGTAGAGAGAGAGAGAGAGAGAGAGAGTACACACGATATACGTGGTTCACCCAATGTGGGCTATGTCCACGGGAAAGCAGCCACTCAATGGCTTTAGTACTTCAAAACAAGAAGTAGTTTACAAAGGGATTATACCCTTAATGGAGCTCCCGCCTTGCTTCACTCTCACCACCTCACACTCACCTTGTTGCATCAACTTCACACTATGAAATGTGTGTAGAAATGGCCTCCTTTTATAGGCCAAAAGGGCTGCCCTCTCTCATGAGAGGCAGCCATGTGTAGCCGCCCTTGTGTAGATAAGTCCAAATCGGACCCTCCAATCCGCCCATGTGTGGCCGCCCTTGAGAAGACAAGTCCGGCCATTGAATTCAGCCACCGACCACCGGCCATTGACTTCCGACCACCGGTCACCAGTCATTGACTACCAGCCACCGGCCAACCGACGTTTGTTTTCCGACCACTTTCCGGTCACCGTCCGGCCATAATATTCCGGCGAGGGGAAAAAAAGTCTCGGGGGCGGAAAGGCCCCTAAAGTTGCCCCTGGTTTTTTACTGTGAAAATTTTGGTTTCCGATGAGTGATTTACCTTCACGCACGATGGCTTCTCCTCATAATGGGGGCCTTACAAATGTGCGCCTTTACCAGAGAAAATTACAAGGGTAAATTAGGCTCCATACTTAACAGTAGGCTAAACTACAATAGATTTGATCTTACTTGAATCTGTAAAAACACAATCCTTGGATACAATAAATCCCAAATAATTCACTTTATTAGTGAAGAAGGTGCATTTACTACTCTTAGCATAAAGTTGATTCTGACGTAGAACCTGTGCTGGAGCATATTTGACAATAGTCAAGAAATGTTAATATGACTCCAGATCTCAAGTTCCTAGAGTACAATCAAGAAACTCATTCATACAATCTGAATGATATACGTTGTTCTGATATTTCTTCTTGAGTTGAATCTTGAGATAATCTCAAGTTGCTACATTAGGGTTAACATCGTTCTTTGTGCAATGGTCTCTCCGTCAACGTTTGGCTATCTTTTCTAGTTTGAACTTAGCAATTATAGCCTTGTTCTCTATAAATGAATGAGCCAATTTGAAGTAGTCATCCATGCGCTCAGTCCAATCCTCAAGAACTTTTCCTACATCTTTGTGTTTTCCGCTAGAGTTCCCAAGTTGAGACTTATGAAGCATAACATCAATGTCTCTGTCAATGATTGTTTGTTGAGGTGCAGTAGGCACATTGACATTTGTAACGACTACATTTCCTCTAGGAGGCATGGTAACTTACTACACATATCAACCAAGGTCATTCTTAGTACAATATTCAAGTTTTGTTGTCCCTCTTAACAAAATAAAGGAGAGAGTTGAGAATAAGATAAGAGAGTAGGAGAAAGAATTAGGAATAAATTAAATCAATTCTACATCGCAAAATTTTTGAGGTTTAAAAAAACCTACAATGTGTCTTCGAAAGTTTCTAATAAGTCCTTATGGCTCTAACATAATGCACTTCGTAGTAGCCATTGCGACATCCTTCCACCAGTGGATCATAGCTATCCCATTCCGGACGGGTGATCGAGGGGTGATCCCAATAATCCTTCATTATCTTTGGTTGAAACATTTCCTCTTTGGCATGTGAATCATATCACTGCTGAGTAAGTGAACGGTTGGTTACCGGCACTCCCATTTTGCTATGAATAATTACCTTCATGTAATCGAAGTAATCATCAAAGTAGACAGAGTCCTTAGGATACACGTCCGGTGTGTCCCATCCATCAGAGCTGTGTATGCTTGCACAATCTACGAGGCACTGGGGTCTGTTATAGGCATTGTACAAAAATTTTACATGGTGAGGGTTGTGGATTATGGATTTTCCAAACAAGTCAAAGAACAACTTCTAAGGTACTGGACTGAAGGAATGTTGGTCATTAGTGTGTGACATTGACGGCCCCATACATTGAACATGACAATACCAAAACATCATGTGGCCATCACTAAGGAAGTATGTTCCTAGCTATCGTGGTTTCTTTCGTCGGTCTCATGGTAAGTTCATAAACATTTATATACAACATTTGGTTAGTAACAATGATTTCGTTTCCCAACTTGGATTGAATCCATTTGATACTCCTAACGGGTGAAAGTTTATGTCCGGGTGGTCTAAACTATGGGTTCCCTGCAGCATGGTGGTACCAAGCTCAGAATGTAATCGACACAATACAATCCATAGATAGTAACCTTCTCTTCTCTGTCCCACCGTGCGTGGTCGTGACAAGTCATCGCACTTCCACACCTATCTAAAGATGCTCTTCCACCATAAGGCGAGAGAGTATATTTGCCTATATCCCTCGTGGATCGATCGTATACCTATCTGGCACTTGGGTTCTATGTTCAGGTTGTGCTTCAATATAAAATTCCCATGCTACGTAAGTGTTTGGAACAAGGTAATCTCTAGCCCCCTTTGAAGCTCAACTCCTTAATGAACATTGAATTCTGACCGCATAGTTGAAAAGACTTTTCATGCTAAATGTAAGAACTAGGGAAAACAAGACTGAAGATCCTCCTCCCAACCTCCCATTATATAGGCGGGCTCCTAGCCCCTTTCCCTAGATGGATCCCCTGTCTACACTGTCTACCCCAACCCTTGGCCGTAGTCCATGACCATCCTAGTTCTTAGGTTACAGGAATCTTGTCCTGACATTACTCCCCCCTTAAGAAGAGTTTTCGTCCTCGAAAACAAAAGTGGGAAACTTCTTCTTAAGAACACTAATGTTTTCCCAAGTGGCACCTTCTTCGGGTCAGCCTTTCCACTTGATTAAGGCTTGTTGTCGTACGTGATTTCGTGTATGCAACTCATGATAATCCAGAACACATTCAGGTTCATGCGGTAAGGTAGGAGGTTCAATGTAATCAACCAAAACCTGTTGGTCAATTACGTTGTCGTCCCCATGTAACCGCTTTTGTAGATGGCTTACATGAAACACCGGATGAATGTGAGAATGTGATGGTAATAATAGTTTGTAGGCATGATCACCGACTCACTTGAGTATTTTGAAAGGCCACCAATATCGAGGAGATAATTTAGGTGTCGGTCCAGTTTTCAGACTTTCTGAATGTTTTGGCACACGTAAAAATACTTCCTCCCCTTCTTCGAAGGTAACTTGCCGACGTTTCTCATCAGCGTATTTCTTATACCGATCCTGTGCTTGTCGGACATTCTATTGAGCAAGTTTCAGCATATCCATGTGGTCTTGGAGAAATCCTTAACCTGTTGGAGTTTTTCGGTTGCCAACCCCACCGTAACTGGTGACCTAGGTTGAAACCCGTACATGAGCATGAAAGGACTAAAACCTGTTGTGACATGCTTAGAACTATTGTAGGCAAACTCGAGAATAGGTAAGTATTCTTCCCAGTCTGACTGTTTTTTGCTGACGTATGCTCTTAGCATATCCTCTAGCACCTGGTTAACCCGTTCCGTTTGACCATCCGTTTTTGGATGATCATCTATACTGAGGTTGAGTTGTGTACCCAATCTTTTAAATACAGCTCTCCAAAAGTGGCTGTTAAACTTAGGATCACGGTCACTAACAATGTTACTTGGCAACCCATACAATTTGTATAGATTGTCCACAAATAACTTGGCTAGTTCCGGTGTCTTAACCGTTGATTTGGTCAGAATAAACTTACATAGTTTATTCAACATGTCTACGACGACCCATACTGAGTCATGACCTCGTATAGTGGTTGGTAAACCTACAATGAAATCCATAGAGATACTTTCCCATTTTCCATTGGGAATTTCCAAAGGATGTAAGAGTCCTCCTGCTTTCAAGCGCTCTGCCTTCTTAACTTGGCATTTTTGGCAATGCAAGACATAAGCTTGAACAAAGCCATGGAGACATGACCAGTAAAACTGTCGTCGTACGAGAGAATAAGTTTTTATAATCCCCGGGTGCCCTGCACTTGGACTATCATGACATTCATAAAGAATTTGGCGTTGAATGTCTATGTCAGTCGGTACACAAACTCTCCCCTTGTGGAGTAGGTACCCATTGTCAATGGTAAAATGCTTCCATCACTGTAGTTCATCACTTGATAAAGGAGAACTAGGTGTGGAGGTTAACTGTACACTACCTGCATTGGAGTGAGAAGGATCCCTCTTTTGAACATGGCTTCACACTTTGGAATATGTATCATCTTGCTCATATTTTCCCTTGAGAGAATCTAAAAATTCACTACGAAGTTCCGTGAACAAGAGCGAATTGATCTTTGGCATTTGACTTAGAGCGTCTGCCACTACATTGTATCGGCCTTTGCGATACCTTAATTTGGCATCATATTCTTGAAGGATCTCGGCCCACTTGGCTTTTCGACCCTTTAAATCTGTTTGTTGTGTAAACCATTTGATGCTTTCATGGTCAAACACAATGTCGAACTGAGCACCATACAAATAGTGCCGCCATGTCTTTAAGGCAGAAACTATTGCATAGAGTTCGCATTCGTAAGTAGAATAGTTATGCTGAGCTGCAGCTTCTTACTTTCAAATACAATTGGCCGTCCGTCTTGTAACAGGATTGCTCCAATAGCACGATCACTGGCATCCGTTTCCAAAATGAATGGTTTCAAAGAATCTACAATAGCCAGTATAGGAGCTGTAGCTAATGCATCTTTGAGCGTTTCAAAACTCTGCTGTTGAGCGGAACCCCACCGAAAAGCTTTACCTTTGCCTTTTAGTTGATCCGTCATAGGAACAGCAATGTGAGCATAGTTTTTAACGAACCTCCTGCAAAGCCTAAAAAGATCTGTAATTCTTCCACATTTTTAGGAGGTGGCCAATTTCGGATGGTATCCACTTTGGATTGATTCATGTATAGGCCATTAGCTAAAATAACATGCCCTAAATAATGAATTTCATCCTCGAGAAAATCACATTTAGATACCTTGGCATATAACTTGTTTGTGCGTAACAACTCAAATACTTGCCTGAGATGTTGTAAGTGTTCTTCTTTAGAAGCACTATAAACTAGAATGTCATCGAGGAAAACAATGACAAATTTGCCCAAATATGGCTTCAAGACACTATCCATAAGTATCATGAATGTTGCGGGCGCATTGGTTAACCCAAAGAGCATCACCAAAAATTTGTAGTGTCCAAACCGTGTTCGGAATGCAATCTTAGGTATATCGGCAAGCCGAATACGGACTTGGTGATATCCTGACCGCAAGTCAATTTTCGTAAAAATGCGAGCATGAGTTAGCTTATCAAATAACTCATCTACTCTTGACAATGGGTATTTGTTCTTAACTGTAACCGTATTTAAGCCCCGATAGTCTACGCACATGCGCATACTGCCATCCTTTTTCTTCACTAAAAGGATAGGCGAAGCCCATGGTGCGGGGTTGTATAAAACCTCTGCTAAGGTAGTCAGCAAGCTGACGTTCCACCTCAGCAACCTCTGAGTAACTCATACGGTAAGGTGGTTTACTAACAGGTTTACAGCCTGCAGTCACGTCAATTCCATGTTGTATTGACCGTGTCGGCGGTAAACCTGATGGCAAATCATTAGGAAAGACATCTTGAATTTTCTTTAATAATTTTTGTAATTGATTAGCAACATTTGCTTGTGTAGAATTAGCAATTGGTGGAATAGAAGAGAGAGAAGCATGCGGCATGGAGGAATGTTCAACTGACTCAATGTTAGAAAGAAAATGAGACAGTGAGCAACACAAGAAAACCTGTTCTATTTCATTATAAAAAATGAGCTACATAAGCTCAACATTACAAATCAGTGGTGATGAAGGTATATCCTTTTCTCCTAACAACAACACATGTGTGCCATGGGAATCAAACATCAAGTTGTTGTGCTCATAGCTACGCTTCAGTGATGGTCCTAGGCTATGCAACCACTCCCTACCAAGAACCACATTAGCCCTTTCCATGTTCATAACCTGAAAATCCAAACAAGTAGAGTACCCTTGTACCTCCAATGGAACAACTCGGCATTGAGTATCCCATATTTCAGTGTCATGTCCATTCATCATTGCTACCTTGTAGCGGTGGGTACTCGGAGTTTGAGGCAGTTTGAGCTTTTTCACCAATCCATAATTGATAAAATTGTGAGTAGCACCATCATCTACCAAGATGCGCACCTTGTGCCCTTGCAGATATCCATGCATACGTACTAACTCGTGTGGTCCAAAGGTTTGTTGCCACATGGAAGCTGTGAGACAGCATTCATGCACCACCTCCGTGTGTGTTACTTCCACTGTGGATAATTTTGAGGAAGAATCAAGAGGCAGTAGTTGCACCGTGTGCACTGCTTTCTCCTTCCCCTGAGCAGCAGATTTCCTCTTGGGACAATCCTTTTTGCCATGGCCTCTTCCTAAACATTTAAAACATAGCTTTTCTTTCTTGGCTTTCTCAAAATCCTCAGGAGAGAGAGGACCACTGGACCCCTTAGGTTTTTTAGATGCATTTGAATTAGCCACTAGAAATTTTCTTTTATTGTGCCCGTACTGAGTGCGTGTATTACCATGTATACTAGCAGGCCTGTTACTATTATGTGTTTTCTTATTATTACGGTCATCATGAATATGTGCTTCACTATGGCTTCCTCAAGTGTTGTAGGGTTTTGGGTCTTGACATACTTCTTAACCTCTAGAGTCAGACCTCGTATGAACCCTCGTTGTCGTGCAGCTCCGCTCCCATGCTAAGAAATATACCAAGAAGATCCAGATCAAGCTTATTAAATGCCTACTTGATGAATGGTCAGTGACCAGGGCTTGATAATAGGCCAAGCCTAATGATTAATGTATGCCTGATGCGGCTTAAAAGGGCCAACAGATGCCTCAATGATGCCAAAAATGAGTATTTTTGCAATGACCACAAATGAGAGATTATGATCTAAAACTGCAGTGCTTAAAGTGCTGTGACGACTGTCTTTACGGCTCGTCAATTGGAGCTACAATGAAGAAGTTATGGCAGTTTAAAGCTCAAGCCGATTGCAGATTGGGCAACAGCAGCTGAGGGGATAAAAATGAAATGAAAGCATCACTTTGTGGAGCGTGTCTGTCTTTTCAGATGAGTGTGATCGGAGTCCCGGCCACCAAGATATTAGCCGTTAAAGATTCACCGAGGGCTGGCTCCGTACCACAGTTCGGTCTGCTCGATTGGAGTGCCATCTGGGACTTTGTAGCCTCAGCAGGGTTTGTATGCATTTTATGAATCTTGAGAGGTCTACAGGGATTTATAGCTCGTCAGGCAGATTTCCGCTTGATCAGATAATAAGGCTTGAGGCCAATGACAAATGTCGGCTGCTAGCTGGGTAATTTTGGCATTATACGAGATACTGGTATGGGCAATAAAATTCACGACGACATTGTCATTATATACCAGATGTCGTGCTAGGCACTGCTTTGGTCGGAATGTATACGAAATGCTGTGCTTGACAATGCCTTAGCCGACACTACATGGCCGGTAAGTGTTCCGAATGCTGCCAATGCCTTGCCGGTATGTATGCTTAATGTGGGCTAACCCATTGCATGGCCGGTAAAGTGTGCCCGGATGCCGCCATTGGGAAACTTAGCAGCACTAATCCGATATGTATGCCTAATGTGGAGCCCGACCAAGCCAAGCCACTAAGCAAAGCCCACCCAAAGGCCTTCTCAATGGCCACCCATTAAGTAAAAAAAGGAGGTTTTTTTAAAGAAACCTAATGTGAAGAAGGGAAAAAAAACGAGAGAGGTTGTGGTGGCAGCGGCAGTGAATTGCGCAGGGAGGAATGACTCGCGACGGCCAGGGAATTACCCGGACGAGCTCGGCCTTGTGACGAGAACTCTTCAACTTGCCATGGCGCGCTGTTTCGGCACCAGCAATGTCGAAATCCGTGCCCATCACCCCGCGGTTGCCACGTTCAAAAAGTCGTTCCCATTAGCAATATCGCTAATGGGATGGCGGGCAAGGGTTTTTTTCCATGCAATCCAAGCAACCTAGAACAAGAGGAGGGGTTGTTGAAGAGATAACGAGGAGAAGCATAACGAAGGGAGAAAAAAGGCAAGGAGGGTTCGAAGGAGGAAAGCTCGGAGGCTCTTGCTTGCTCGCTCTCATCTTTGAAGCTAACTAAGTGGAGACGAGCAAAGCAAGAGTTGAAGGAGGGAACGAGGGCAAGAAGAAGAAAACGAAGGCGAGGAGGGCTTGCAGCAAAAGAGGAAAGAGCTCCCTCTCTCTGGCTCTTATCCTCGGAGCAAGCAAAGCTTGTTCTCTCTCTCTCTCTCGCTCTCATGCTCGGCAAGTTAAACAAGGCAAGGTTTCTCTCTCTCGTGCTTCAGAAGGAGAGGATCTCGGAGTTGCTGCATGAAGGTGGCATGAGCTGGGAAGAGGGAAAAACAAGGCAGGTCAGGCAAGTATAGCCGCTAAGCAAGGTCAAAGCTTCGGACAACAATTGAAGAGCAGAATTAAAGCTTGCGAAATCCAAGGGCAGTTGAAGCTGATTAAACGACATGAAAAAATTTCCTTCATGGTCATCGGTCTAAAGATTAATTAATAGTCTTATTAAGCCCCGGTGTCGTTAACGACCTGGTTAAATTGTTAGGGAGCTTAAACTCCTATTTATCAATTCGTCCAAGTGTTGGTGCTGCTAATAGCCTGCCTTGGCTACCGATTACATTGTACTCAGAGTTCGAATTGATTAATTGAAGACTACGGTGATTGCCAAATCCAGAGCATCTGTTTTTTTGTTCTCTGTCACACCTCCCACAGCTAGAGGCCCAGCGCCTGCCCGGCTCACGTTTTGAATACATATCCCCCGACATCGTACTCGTTGAAAGGTATCCAAGTCTTCCAACTTGAGGATAACGTCCCGATAGTGAGAGATATATTCAAGGAGTGATGGGTATTGGCGCATGGAACATGTGTCCCAAGCGGTCCAATTCCGATCGGCCTCGTTCGTAGGCAAAAATTCCTTTCTAAACATTGCTTCAAAGGCTGCCTAACTCTGTGGTATGATTTTCTTCTCCTTGAGAGACATCCACCATTTGTAGGCCTTGCCTTCCAGAGTTAAGCTCGTTTACAGAGCTCTGACTGCATCCGGAGTACGCCGTAAGGCGTGAATTCCATCCCATTTACTGAGAAAGATGTTCACTGCATCCTTATTGCGGTCTCGGTCTTCGCGCTTGAAAATTGGTGGTTTAAAGTTCTTTAACAAGTCATCCACCTCTTTGGCAGTGAGAGTATGCAGTGTTTCATTAATTGGGCTTTGCCCTTGTGTTCCAACGTGCTCATGCATGTGGATGTCCGCAGGACTCTTAGACTGATGTTGCATTAATTGAATGACTAATGTGGAAAGTTTAGTAACATTTTCATTTAAAGCTTTAAAATTTTCAACCATGACTGTCATGCGTGTCTGAAGTGCACGAAATTCTTGAATATCGAACAATTCGTAAGTATCTTCTCCTGTCGTACCATTGCAGGTACTCTCCTTGAGAGGATCCGACCGCGAGCCATCATTGGTAGGATCAGGAGTACTTTGCTCAAATTCGAATGTCATGTTGATATCCGAATCCATGGCTACACAGTGCAGTGAAAGAAGTACTCAGAAAAAAATACCGATGTTGAGATCACTCGCCAAGTATAGCTAACTCCACTTGTGCGTCGTAGCACCTGACCGTCGAAAAAGGAAGAACTTGCACAAGCGGCGTAAAAAACGAACTCCGCAAAATTGCCCGTGGTTCACAAGACGACTAAAATCTTGTAGTGGAGATGGTCGAATTTTCACGGTTGTGAAGAAGCTTGATAATTTTAAGCTTTCGTAATCGGCGAACGATTATGTTGTATGAACTCCAATTGAAACTGTCACAATTGTAAAAATATGCATAAATCTGGAATTTTCTGCAAGAACTGAGCGGAATCGTAAGCCGTCAAGCTCGACGGAAAGCCGACACGGCTTGATTTTTGCACCGAGTACGGAGGTTGAGGTTTGTGAGTTGCCTTGCTTGTGGGAAGGACCACCAAGAAGGTCCAAGGCTCAAAAAATTGTGGTAATTGACCTTGCCATGTGAAATAAGGCAATTTTTTGAAGGAAAACGTCGCAGGCAGCGTGGACTAGAGAACGCGAGCAAGAATGAGATTGTGTGCAGCTTGTTGCTCAGGCACCACTAGGCCACAAGCCCTTGGAAGCACAACATCTTCACCAGGGTGCTCCTGTCAAGCCTGGGCGCACGTAGTTCTGTGCACCACACACCCCCGTCCAAAACGAAAAACACAAGCCAACTTGCTAATTTTGGTAAACTCCCCTAAAAAGCCACGGTTCACACCTTAAAGCCCTATTTTTAGGAGCCAAAAGTGAACGCCTAGAGAGAGAGTGGAAGAGAGACCTCCTAGCCAACCTAAGCTCTGATACCAGTGTAAGAACTAGGGAAAACTAGACTGAAAATCCTCCTCCCAACCTCCCATTATATAGGCAGACTCTTAGCCCCTTGCCCTAGACGGATCCCCTGTCCACACTGTCTAGCCCGACCCTTGGCCGTAGTCCATGACCATCTTAGTTCTTAGGTTACAAGACCCTTGTCCTGACACTAAATCACCTGGGAGCTCATCTAGACGATCAAGAAGATCCATCTAAAAACAAGACAAGGAGAGAGAAGACATAGTACACATGAGGGCCATAACTGAGTCTATGCTCTTTATTCATTAATATTCAATTTTTATGGTTTCTTTACAATATTACTGATGTTTGGAGCCAACTCTCTAAATACTCTTTCAACTCTCATGATTGGGTATTCTCTTAGACCTCCCACACGACAATGTGGTCTTTAGTTATCTTCTAGCTTTTCTCTTCCCTATGACATCTACAAGTGCTTCAAACTTCTTGGTAACCTTGACAATCCTTAACATTTAGGAGCGCATTGCCAAGTAGTAATACATATCTTCTAGACCTAACCACATCCTAAGTTGAACTACGTTGAGGTTGGCAAACCAATCCCTCGGACTATCATCAATGTAAATAAAAAACTAATCGAAGGGTTCTCGATGACGAGTAAGGTAACTACGATCAACACTCTTCCAACAAGTTGTGTTTCTTGGCATTGCAAAGACTTTGGTCCCGATTTCTAAGTAAAAGAGTTCCCTTACATCCCTTGATAACCACATTGCTATATTGTTAACTACTATAGCCAAAACCTCATTTCCCTTGCTAAAGCATTGAGTCGTCACCTTAGGAGCCATTTGTTATTACAAAACAAACATTCAAAGAAATTCTTAATACCGTTGTTGAACACTTCAACCACTTCAGTATACATAGTTTCATACAAGAAGTCAAGTCAAGCAGGTACCACCAATCAATGTCACTCATAGATGCATCGTGAATATAATATCCTTTCTCAAACAACATGCATGCATGCGTGTATGATGCATAACTAACCCGACTAGTATTAAGCTTCAGGCTATCCCAATAACCTTAAGCATAGGCTCTGATACCAGGTGAGAGATACCCCTCCCCCAGGGGTTTATACACAAAATACACAATTTACACTTTTATACAATTTTCAATATATAATTTTTCAATATACATCACAGTTGCGGAAGCATTTGCATAGGGGAGGAGTTCTCAGCACCTGACCTAGCATGGAGTTTAGGCCATGAGCCGGGCTGCATCCAGAGGCACCTAGTGACTAGTGCTACCTCTAAATGGGTGATATGAATGAAAGCGTTGTTGGAATTAGGGTTGCAGAGAAACACACACAGCTTGGAGAAGACGAAGGAAGCTCAAGGCACACAATAGAGAGTGTATTCCTTAGTGTGCAATGGAAAGATAGATAGCCCTAGAGTGATGGGCGTATATACAATGCACGGGGGAAAAAAACTCCTAAAGAGGGAAAAAATGCCCCGGCGGTCCTAGTGTGTTCACACACATCACTACCACATGTATATGGTAACAAATCCCCCCTGGAGTGATGCGGTGAACGAGAGCTGGCACATGAGTAAAGGGAAGTGCCAAGCCCTGAGGACAGGATCAGTCCACAAAGGGGAGTAAGCCCAAAGCTTTGCGGAAAGCTTCAAGCTTCTCACGAGACAATGCCTTTGTGAAAAGATCTGCAAGGTTGTCCTGTGTTGGCACATAAGCCAAGCTGATCTCTCCTGCTGAGAGCCTCTCCCTGACATAGTGGTAATGCACCTCAATGTGCTTTGTGCGAGCATGAAAAACTGGGTTCCTCGCAACTGCCAATGCGCTCTGACTGTCAGTGTAGATAGTGTTGGCAGTGTCCTGTCCAACACCCAAGTCAGCCATAAGGCGTCTGAGCCATACACACTCAACCGTAGCTGTGAAGACTGCCCTGTACTCAGCCTCACAACTCGAAGTGGCCACAGTAGGTTGCTTCTTGCTCAACCATGATATACATGAACTGCCAAGCATGAAACAAAAACCACTTGTGGACACTCGCGTGTCAAAACAACCAGCCCAATCTGAGTCCGAAAAAGCATGTAAGTCTGGCGGCAATGATCCCCCCTTGGGATAAAACAAGCCAAGATGTAAAGTGCCACTAAGGTAGCGGAAAATCCTCTTGACAGCCTGCCAATGCTTAGACCCTGGGCTATGCATAAATCTGCTGACCTGCGAGACTGCAAACTGAATATCTGGCCTCGTGTTGCATACATAAATGAGGCAGCCAACAGCAGTTTGGTAAAGAGTGACATCAGCAGGATCGCCAGCATCATGTAGACTCAACTTCAAACCTGTTTCCATGGGAGTGGCAATAGGTTTGCAATCCTCAAGTCCAAACTTACATAGCAATGTCTCTATGTAACTTTTCTGACACAAGGCAATACCACCATCACACTGCTTAAACTGTATACCCAAGTAATGATGCAACAGCCCCAAATCTTTCATCTTGAAAGTAGCATTCAAATCAGCCTTAAATTCAGCAATATGTCTCTCATTTGGTCCAGTGATCAGCAAATCATCAACATAAAGAACCACAATGAGAAATACATCATCCTCACGCTTTACATACAATGTGCTTTCTGTTGGACTGTTACGAAAGCCTCGTTTAACCAAATGAGTGTCAGCTTTCTCATACCAAGCACGAGGAGATTGCTTCAACCCATACAAAGCCTTCTTACATTTGCACACTTTGTCCTCTTGTCCTTTTATGACAAAACCGCGAGGCTGCGTTACATAAACTTCCTCAAATATGTCACCATTCAAGAAAGCAGTAACAATGTCTGATTGATGTACATCCCAACCAAAATGAGCTGCCAATGCACATAGAAAACGCACAGTAGTCATACGACAAGTGGGAGCAAAAGTCTCTTCATAATCTATGCCTTTTTGTTGTGCATAACCCTTTGCAACAAGTCGAGCCTTATGGCGATCGATCTCACCATCCGGCTTGCGTTTCAACTTGTAAACCCACTTCGTACCAATGGCCTTTTTGCCAGGAGGCAAATCACATAAAGTCCATGTGTCATTCTCTATAAGTGCATCATATTCTGATTTCATGGCAGCAATCCAATTTTCTGAATTCTGTGCTTCATCAAAAGACAGAGGCTCCTCAACATCATGTAAACTAGACACAGCCAAAGCATAACAATCTGATGCATAAGATGCATGGCGAGAGCCTGAACGAGTACGACTAGATAAAGGTGCATCCAATTTACTGTCACGCAAAGTGTGCACCAGCCATTTTGGCATACTTCTAGCCTGCTCATTTTCAGCCCTTTCCTCATCAAGTACATCATGTACATCTGCATCAGTAATAGGCTGTTCTAAAACATTTTCAGAAACCCCCATAGGCTGTACATTTGCCTCATTGGAACTTACATTCGTATTTCCACCACTGAAAAGAGGCAACAAAGTGTCATAAATGTCCTGTGAGCTTACATTACTGTCTCTAGTACATGACAGCAAGGGTTGAACAGAATCTTCCACAAACACTACATCCCGTGAAACCAAAATACGTTTTGTTTGCGGATGATACAACCTGTAACCTTTGCTTTCAGCACTATAACCAACAAAAATACATTTGACAGCCTTATCATCCAATTTTCTGCGCTGCACTTGTGGCACCAAAGCATATGCCAAACAGCCAAAAACACGCATGTGCTCAATAGAAGGTTTTCTATCATGCCATGCTTCATATGGAGTAATAGACTGCAAAGCTTTCGTAGGACACCTGTTAAGTACATAAGTGGCACACATGATGGCCTCAAGCCAAAAAGAGTGCGGCAAAGCTTGACTTTTGACCATACATCGTGCCATTTCCGTTAGTGACCTGTTTTTCCTCTCAGCAACACCATTTTGCTGAGGTGTATAAGGCACTGTACATTGGTGTTTTATCCCACGACTAGCCAGAAATGCATTAAATTCATGAGACATATACTCCCCCCCTCGATCGGAACGGAGGGTGCCCATAGTACATTTTGAGACATTTTCAGCCATAGCCAAAAATTGTTTGAAGCACATAAAAACTTCGGACTTCGCTTTAAGCGGAAATACCCACGCATGCCTGGAGTAATCATCAATGAAAGTCACGAAGTACAGGTAATTGCCCAAGGACGGAGTTTGCATGGGCCCACAAACGTCACTATGCACAAGCTGCAACCTGCATGTGGCCCTAACTGAACCATCCTTTGGAAACTTAGAACGCTGCATTTTACCCAGAATACAGCCTTCACAAACATGTTTGATAGGTGCTTCAAGAGGCGGCAAAGAAGCAACCATATCAGATTTCTGCAAACGCAGCAAACTGGCAAAATTCAGATGACCAAAACGTGCATGCCAAAGTTTTGCATCTGAAATAGCCCTTGAATCTACAACAGCATTTGCAAAATTTTGTCCACACTTGTCATACAAAGTGAGCTTATACAGCCCACGGCACAAAAGCCCAGATGCAACAATTTCATCACCAAAACTGAGATCATGAACTGTACATCTGTCATCCACAAATTTGACTACAAGTCCAAGTCTAGCAAGTGCGGATACAGACAATAGATTCTTCTTGATCCCAGGTACATAAAGTGCATCAACAAGTGTGAAGGAACTGCCATTAGCAGCAGTGAGCACAATCTTTCCAACTCCCTGAACTGGATAAGAGGCGTTGTTGGCACAAGTGACTGAATTCCCATGAGGGACAGACTCGAGAGAGGTAAACAATTCACGATGTGAGGTAATGTGCTTTGTAGCACCACTGTCGAAATACCACACATGTGAATCTGCAGCAACTGACAAGCATGCATCATGGACAGCAGGATTGTAAGTGCACTCTGCGCTAAAAGCCCATTCTGCATCAACATCAGCATCACAATCTCCTTTCACAGAAGACTCAACAATGGCTGCATTTGTAGTGGAACCAGCATTTGCAGTGGAACCACCCTCTTTCTTCTTAGCCTCTTTGGCCTTCAACTTAGGACACGACTTGATCAAGTGATCATTGGCTTTACAATAATGGCAACGCATCTTCTTTTTGCCCTTATCACCAGAATTGCCAGACGAAGTGCTGCCAGCAGAAGCATTAGGAACAGAATTTTTGCCACTCGCAGCAGAACCATAAGAAGTGGCTGCATTACTGTTACCACCCTTTCTTTGAGAAGCAATAAAAGCCTGTTCAACTGCACGCTGCCTAGTCCTGTTTTTTCTAGAAAGTGACTCTTGCAACAGCAATGTGCATAATGCATCAAACTTGACAACTTCAGGATTTCCTTGGGTCATCAGTCTCCAAGTACTAGCAAAAGTCTGGTAGGAATCTGGTAAGGCATCAAGAACAGTCTGCACAAGGGAACTGTCAGAAATGACTTCACCTGCAGAAATGAGTTGCTCATTGATATCCTTGACACTAGCAAGGAAAGTGTCCATATCATCTTCCTCATGCATAATCTTCGACTCTAGCTCTTTACGCAGCAAAGCAATTTTAGCCTCATTGCGGCTTGCATAAAGACCTGCTAGAATATCCCAAGCCTGTTTTGCAGATTTTGCTGAACGGATGTGAGGAATAATGGTGCGCTTCACAGACAACGCAATCAATGCATGAGCCTGCGCATCCTTAACATCCCAACGAGCTTGTTCTGCTGTAGGCAAAACAACTCTAACAGCTGCAATCCTTGCAGCAAGACCTGCAACATCCTCAACATCGCCTACATCTTCAGAACCAGGACGTACATCAATGCCCTGCACAATGTTCCAGACACCTTTTGACACAAGAACATGTTGCATCATATAAGCCCACATAGGGTAGTTGTCCCCATCCAACCTGTCCTCAGCAGCAAACATCTTGAACACATCTGTGTTGTTGTTGTCAGCCATGGTAAATGCTGCACCTGATGTGAAAACTGCCCGAAAATAGGAGAAATGGGGCGGGAACAACTTGTGCTATATAGCACAAACCGTAGAAGACTATAAGGCACCTGTTATGCAGAAAACGGCACTGACAAAAAATCTGCACAAAATGACGAAATAGCCTGTGCAGTACTGCCCGTAGTGGAAACGGAGGCCGAAATGAGCCCAAATCAAAATTCTGAGCAGACCAAGCTCTTCGAGCTTTCCCAAAATATTTGTCGACCTGCGAACGCTCGCCAAAGCTCATTGAAATCGGAGAAAGTGAGCAGGCGTGTGCTGGAGCAGCTGGCGACTAAGCCCGGGAGGACGTGACCTGCTCTGATACCAATTGTTGGAATTAGGGTTGCAGAGAAACACACACAGCTTGGAGAAGACGAAGGAAGCTCAAGGCACACAATAGAGAGTGTATTCCTTAGTGTGCAATGGAAAGATAGATAGCCCTAGAGTGATGGGCGTATATACAATGCACGGGGGAAAAAAACTCCTAAAGAGGGAAAAAATGCCCCGGCGGTCCTAGTGTGTTCACACACATCACTACCACATGTATATGGTAACAAGCGTACTCAAGAAAAATAACATTGTGGAGGGTGAATATAAGTATCCATGGCATTGCGAGAATAGAGACAAGAAAGAGAATAGTAGAGGGTGAAATAGAGTGCACAAAGACACATGAGAATGACACAAGAGAATCTTTAAATGCCAAATCTAAATGAAATAGGCAACCATGTATTAATGCAATAACAAAATCTGGGTATACCATAACATCAAAATATAAAATGACTAGTAGAGCACCAAACCCTGTGTAGGGATTAACTTGTCCACCCATCCACTTCTGCTCTACTATACACACAGAGAATTTCGCTTCTCTAGGAGCAAGCCAGAACGCCTCCAACCTACCTGAGCCAGACATAGGATGAGGCCACTTTGCCTCCCTCCATGAACCCGAGCTCTGAAAGGATTCCAAGTACTAGTAGGTGGTAGGGTATCAACCATACAAGTTTAGGAACTATGCCTCTTCGATGCCCAACATCGGGTGTTTAGGCAAAGCCAAGGCAAGATCCCCAATGCGTTAGCCGTGTAGGTCGTTCAACCCCCGATGCAATAACCGTGTAAATGAGCCTAACAAAAAAGAAGACCTAGGCAACCCTCCGATCCATCAAAGCCCCGAGTCAATGACTCTTTTGTTTAAGGCTAAGCGATGTGGGTGATCCTAGTCTTGTAGCGACGTTGTCATGAGAACCATAACACATGAGTCCAATCACAATAGCGTCTTCCATATGCACAAACAATCTTTTCCAAGCAGCCAGACTGTAGAGGGTCTCTACCCTTACACGTCCACCATAAACCATCAAAATCACTTCATGATCCAATGCAAAACCATAAACCATAATCCATTCACATCACATGGGTGAGCACTCCACTCAACTCAAGGTGATGCACAACCAATCCTGCAAAACTACTTTAGAACATAAAATGGTTGTAAAATTTTTGGCAGTATAACCATATCCAAAAAAAAATCGGAGAGCCACACCGGTTTCCACAATCAAAACCACAACCATAATCCATGAGGAATCTTAGCCCTTGTCCATAAACCATATTCACATTGAACCAACTCCCACACTTGGAGTTTGACATATCCTCAGACATATCCATTGTAATCAAATGGAGCCCACACACATGGCCCTTAAGACATGAACCTTTTACGCATAGAATAAGTACGACCAGCAACTAAACATGATATCAAAATCCAATTTTGACAATATTCAATCATGCATAAGTGATGCACCATATCTGCACTTCACCCCTCTAGCACATGAGTTTTGACCTAGAAAGGTGGGAAGCAATCTTACACATGCACATGAGGCATTCACATCTATCCTTGAGGTTCCATACATCATATGCTATCATTTTGTCAACATAAACATGATGCAAAACAGCTCCAACACTTAAGTTGACCATAAACCATAAACACATATATGCGAAAAAACAACTTTTTGTCATTTTCGGATGCATACATAACACGCAAATGGAAGTGTTTGAGCTCAAAACCGTGCATCAAGCTCGGATCCATAATATAAACTAACATCTTATCACATCACTTTGCCCATATGTTACTCATGCGACAAACGATAACACGAAAAGAAAGGTACTTTATTCATATATGTCCATACGATTCGGGTTGACTAACCATATACCCTCACATAAGTTTATGGACATCTAACACTTGAAATCAACTCACAAAAACAAACCATAAATCATATATAAATAGCTCGGTCAACTCACGATGTCACATGGTACTCCCCCTTGGTAGCACCCCTACACGCATAGGTAAACCCGATTATGGAGTAGTTAATAACTGGCATTCACGAAGTGATATCAAAGACCTAAATACGTTTATCATCAAGTTTAATCATGATTTTTAGTTGGTTGAGTGGGTTTTCTCATCTAGGGAATCTATATAGTGGTTCTCCAAGGAGCTCGGGGTCCAAAAATTTGTCTGTGCAGTGGACGTCAAGCTATTTTTTGACCATAACTTAGCTTGTGCGTGGTTTTCACATGACACCCAAGAGAAAATGTTTTAAATGATGTGTTTTATCTCTGGTATAAAGGGTTTAAATTGATTCATAACAGTTTGTGAGTTATGACCAAAACAATATTCCTACTGCATACGTGACATGAAATGAAAAGCGCTTTTTATGTACACACATGACCATAAACACATTGTGTGTATAATTCAACGTGTTAAACATGATGAAATAAGCATGGAGCAACTTCATACACACTTTTTGAGTCCATATATGCACTCGTATACGAAAAAGCAACCATTGAGAGGGTAGCTACTTAGAAAAACGACACACACACACACACACACACACACAGAGATGATGGCTATGGAGTTTAGAGTTTCTCACTGTGCTTTAAGATTGACTAGGGGCTATTGAAAGGCTTCTTGCTTTGCCGCAAGAGAGCGGTGATGAGAGCTATGTAGAGGTTTTCACCACGAAAGCCGACAGAGAGCACGTACACTGTGAAAAGAGAGAGAGAGAGAGAGAGAGAGAGAGAGAGAGAGAGAGAGAGAGAGTTCTTCTTCTCGTGAATGAGAGAGAAGAGCTTATGAAGATGGTAATGAAGAGCTTACACCACTACGTATAATAGGTATGTATTTTCGTGCGAGAGTAGACGCAATTGACGGCACTAAAAACTGAGCACTGTGTGTGAATTTATAGGCACAATACAAGGTTGGAGTGACTCCATGCCAGCTACTAGGGCCCCTTCTCAACTAGGAATAGCCGCAAGCTTTTTGGAGCTTTTCTTAAAACATGGCTTGGCTTTTGGTGGTCAACTCTCCCACTTACCATTCAATTTTTACAATAAATATTGACTAAATGGCTAGTATCCCTACAACAATGAAACCGTGACTAAACTATGCCGCACCGTGATGCCTCGACACATGTATGACTTTCCTGTACTGCCCTGATGTATTTATGGTATAAAAATAATTCTTATAAAAAATTTCGTTTAATCCCGTTTTTTCTCTAGGTGGTCGTTTTTAAAATCCGACAAAAAGACTAAAGATGATATTTTAACGTTTAGGTCATTTTAAAAAGCATGTTGCTTTTCAAGAACGCCGAAAAGCACAAAAAGCTAAAAATACGACAAAAAGGAAAAATAAAATAGAATTAAAAACTAAAATTGAACCATGGGTTCTCCTTGTCCACTAGAATAAGAAAGCGCACTCACTTTTTACTAAAAAGCACTAGAAATCATAAAAAGCTAAAAATAGCTCAAAAAGCATTAAAAAAACAGATTTTTACAAAATTGAACCATAGCTTCCCTGAGACTCGTAGATTAAGGATATAGCTCTACAAAAGCACCATAAACATGAAAAAAACTTTTAAAAAGTGGATTTTTTGAAACTGAATCAAACGTCCGTCTGACCTATTGGAACGTGAAAATGGCCTTGCTTTTCACTTTAGAACCAAACAAGCATTCTAAACCAAAATCTGGCGGAATAGATATTCAAATCTATTTTTTATATTTTTAAAAGAGACCCAAAATTTGGGGATCTTATGATGGATCTATGTCGAAGACAATGAAGTTGACGACGAAGTATTGATGGGATCTTGGTCGACGACAATGTCGACGAGCGACGACAATTTGTGGATCTGTGTTAACGACGACGACGAGGTTCTTGATGGGTCTATGTTGACGACAATGACAAGGTTCTTGATGGGTCTATGTCAAAGTCGTGACAATCGGCTCCAATTGGTACAACCATCATTTTAGCTAAGGTCTTATTGTTACCATATACATGTGGTAGTGATGTGTGTGAACACGCTTAGGACCGTCGGGGCATTTTTTCCCTCACTAGGAGGTTTTCCCCCCATGCATTGTATATACGCCCATCATTCTAGGGCTATATTATCTTTCCATTGCACACTGAGTAATATACTCTCTGTTGTGTGCCTTGAGCTTCCTCCATCTTCTCTAAGTTGTGTGTTTTCCTATAACCCTAATTCCAACAATTGGTATTAGAGCATGTTGTGTCCTCCCGGGCTTAGTCGCAAGAAGCTCCAGCACACGTCTGCTCACTTTCTCGATTTTAGTGAGCTTTGGCGAGCGTTCGCAGGTCGTCAAAATTTTCGGGTGTGTTCGAAGAGCTCGTCTGCTTAGATTTCTGATTCGGGCTCATTTCGGCCTCCGTTTCCACTACAGGCAGTACTGCACATGCTATTTTGTCATTTCGTGCAGAATTTCTGTCAGTGCAGTTTTCTGCATAACAGGTCCCTTACAATCTTCTACAGTTTGTGCTATATAGCACGTGTTGTTCCTGCTTTGTTTCTCCTCTTTTCGGGCAGTTTTCACGTCAAATGCAACATTTACCATGGCTAACAACAACACAGATGTGTTCAAGATGTTTGCTGCCGAGGACAGATTGGATGGGGATAATTACCCTATGTGGGCTTATATGATGCAACATGTTCTTGTGTCAAAGGACATATGGAATATTGTGCAATATATTGATGTTCTGGTTTTGAAGATGTAGGCGATGTTGAGGATATTGCAGGTCTTTCTACAAGGATTGTTGTTGTTAGAGTTGTTTTGCCTACAGTTGAGCAAGCTCGCTGGGATGTAAAGATGTGCAGGCTCTTGCATTAATTGCATTGTCTGTGAAGCATACTATTACTCCCCATATTCGTTCAACAAAATCTACAAAACAGGCAATGAGACTAAATTGCATTACTGCGTAAAGAGTTGGAATCGAAGATTATGCATGAGGAAGATGACATGGACACTTTCCTTACTAGTGTCAAGGATATCAATGAGCAGCTTATTTCCTTATTTCTATAGGTGAAGTCATTTCAGACAATTCCCTTGTGCAAACTATCTTGATGCCTTGCCAGATTCTTACCAGACTTTTAATAGTACTTGGAGACTTATGACTCAAGGAAATCCTAAAGTTGTCAAGTTTGATACATTATGCACATTGCTGTTGCAAGAGTCACTTTCTAGAAAAAACAAGACTAGACAGGGTGCAATTAAACAAGCTTTTATTGCTGCTCAAAGAAAGGGTGGTAACAGCAATGCAATCACTTCTTATGGTTCTTCTGCGAGTGGAAAATCACCTATTCCTAATGCTTCTGCTGGTAGCAATTTGTCTAGAAATTCTAGCGATAAGGGCAAAAAGAAGATGCGTTGCCATTATTGTAAAGCTAATGATCACTTGATCAAGCAGTGTCCTAAGTTAAAGCCCAAAGAGGCTAAGAAGAAAGAGTGTGGTTCCATTGCAAATGCTGGTTCCACTACAAATGCAGCTATTGTTGAGTCTTGTATGAAAAGAGATTTTGATGCTGTTGTTGATGCAGAATGGGCTTTTAGTGCAGAGTGGGCTTTTAGTGCAGAGTGTACCTATAATCCTGTTGTCCATGATGCATGCATGTCAGCTGCTGCAAATTCACATGTGTGGTATTTTGACAGTGGTGCTACAAAGCACATTACCTCACATCGTGATTCGTTCACCTCTCTCGAGTCTGTCCCTCGTGGGAATTCAGTTACTTGTGCCAACAAAGCCTCTTATCTGGTTCATGGAGTTGGAAAGATTGTGCTTACTGCTGCAAATGGCAGTTCTTTCACACATGTTGGTGCACTTTATGTACCAGGGATCAAGAAGAATCTTTTGTTTGTATCTGCACTTGCTAGACTTGGTCTTGTAGTAAAATTTGTGGATGACATTATACAGTACATGATCTCAATTTCAGTGATGAAATTGTTGCATCTTGCATTTATGCTGTGGGCTGTATAAGGTCGCTTTGTATGACAAGTGTGGGCATAATTTTGTAAATGCAATTGTGGATTCAAAGGCTGTTTCAGATGCAAAACTTTGGCATGCATGTTTTGGTCATCCGAATTTTTCCAGTTTGCTGTGTTTGCAGAAATCTGATATGGTTGCTTCTTTGCCGCCTCTTGAAGCACCTGTCAAACATGTTTATGAAGGATGTATTTTGGGTAAGATGCAGCGTTCTAAGTTTCCAAAGGATGGTTCAGTTAGGACCACATGCAGGTTCCAGCATGTGCATAGTGATGTTTGTGGGCCCATGCAAACTCCGTCCTTGGGAAATTACTTTTACTTTGTGACTTTCATTGATGATTACTTCAGGCATGCATGGGTATTTCCGCTCGAACCGAAGTCCGAAGTTTTTATGTACTTCAAACAATTTTTGGCTATGGCTGAAAATGTCTCGAAGTGTACTATGGGCACTCTCCGTTCCGATCAAGGGGGGGAGTATATGTCTCATGAATTTAATGCATTTTATGGCTAGTCATGGGGTAAAACACCAATGTACAATGCCTTATGCGCCTAAGCAAAATGGTGTTGCTAAGAGGAAAAACAGGTCACTTACGAAAATGGCACGATGTATGGTCAAAAGTCAAGCTTTGCCGCATTCCTTTTGGCTTGAGGCCATCATGTGTGCCACTTATGTACTAAACAGGTATCCTACGAAAGCTTTGCAGTCTATTACTCCATATGAAGCATGGCATGATAGATATCCTTCTATTGTGCACATGCATGTTCTTGGCTGTTTGGCATATGCTTTGGTACCACAAACACAATGCAAAAAATTGGATGATAAGGCAGTCAAATGTATTTTTGTTGGTTATAGTGCTGAAAGCAAAGGTTACAGGTTGTATCATCCACAAACAAAGCATATTCTTATTTCACGGGATGTTGTGTTTGTGGAAGATTCTGTTCAACCCTTGTTGTCATGTACTAGAGACAATAATGTAACCTCACAGGAAATTTATGACAATTTGTTGCCTCTTTCCAGTGGTGGAAGTTCGAATGTAAATTCCAATGAGGCCTATGGGGTTTTTTGAAAATGTTACAAATCAACCTATTACTGATGCAGATGTACATGATGTACTAGACGAGGAAAGGGCTGAAAATGTGCAGGCTAGACGTATGCCAAAATGGCTGGTGCATACATTGCATGACATTAAATTGGATGCACCTTTGTCTAGTCGCACTCGTTCAGGCTCTCGCCATGCATCTTATGCATCAGATTGTTATGCTTTGGCTGTGTATAGCTTACATGAAGTTCAGGAAGCTTCGTCTTTTGATGAAGCACAAAATTCAAAAAATTCAATCACTGCCATGAAATGAAAACATGATGCACTTATAGAAAATAACACATGGACTTTATGTGATTTGCCTCTTGGAAAAAAGGCCATTGGTACGAAGTGGGTTTACAAGTTGAAATGCAAGCAGGATGGTGAGATTGATCGCCATAAGGCTCGACTTGTTGCAAAGGGTTATGCACAGCAAAAAGGCATCGATTATGAAGAGACTTTTGCTCCCCTTGTCGTATGACTACTGTGCGTTTTCTGTGTGCATTGGCAGATCATTTTGGTTGGAATGTACATCAATCAGACATTGTTACTGCTTTCTTGAATGGTGACATATTTGAGGAAGTTTATGTAACGAAGCCTCGCGATTTTGTCAAGAAAGGACAAGAGGATAAGGTGTACAAATGTAACAAAGCTTTGTATGGGTTAAAGCAATCTCCTCGTGCTTTGTATGAGAAGGCTGATGCTCATTTGGTCGAATGAGACTTTCGTAACAGTCCAACAGAAAGCACATTGTATGTAAAGCGTGAGGATGATGTACTTCTCAGTGTGGTTCTTTATGTAGATGATTTGCTGATCACTGGACCAAATGAGAAACATATTGCTGAATTTAAGGCTGATTTGAAAGCTACTTCAAGATGAAAGATTTGAGGTTGTTGCATCATTATTTGGGTATACAATTTAAGCAATGTGTTGTTGGTATTGCCTTGTGTCAGAAAAGTTACATAGAGACGTTGCTATGTAAGTTTGGACTTGAGGATTGCAAACCTATTGCCACAAACAGGTTTGAAATTGAGTCTTCATGATGTTGGTGATCCTACAGATGTCACTCTTCACCGAACTGCTGTTGGATGCCTCATTTATGTATGCAACATGAGGCCAGATATTCAGTTTGCAATCTCACAAGTCAACAAATTTATGCATAGCCCAGGGTCTAAGCATTGGCAGGCTGTCAAGAGGGATTTCCGCTGCTTGAGTGGCACTTTACATCTTGGCTTGTTTTATCCCAAGGGGGGATCATTGCCGCCATACTTACATGCTTTTTCAGACTGGAATTGGGCTGGTTGTTTTGACATGAGAGTGTCCACAAGTGGTTTTTGTTTCATGCTTTGGCAATTCATGTATATCATGGTTGAGAAAGAAGCAACCCGTTGTTGTAGCCACTTCTAGTTGTGAGGCTGAGTACATGGCAGTCTTCACATCTACGGTTGAGTGTGTATCGCTCAGACGCCTCATGGCTGATTTGGGTGTTGGACATGACATTGCCAACACTATCCACACTGACAATCAGAGCGCATTGGCAATTGCAAGGAGCGAGTTTTCATGCTCGCACAAAGCACATTGAGGTGAATTATCACTATGTCAGGGAGAGGCTCTTAGGAGGAGAGATCAACTTGGCTTCTATGCCACCACATGACAACCATGCAAATCTTTTCACAAAGGCATTGTCTCATGAGAAGTGAGAAGCTTTCCACAAAGCTTTGGGCTTACTCCCCTTTGTGGATTGATCATGTCCTTAGGGCATGGCACTTCCCTTTACTCATGTGCCAGCTCTCGTTCACCGCATCACTCCATGGGGGATTTGGTACCATATACATGTGGTAGTGATGTGTGTAAACACACTTAGGACTGACGGGGCATTTTTTCCTCACTAGGAGGTTTTTTCCCCCGTGCATTGTATATACGCCCATCATTCTAGGGCTATCTATCTTTCCATTGCACACTAAGTAAACACTCTTTGTTGTGTGCCTTGAGCTTCCTTCGTCTTCTCCAAGCTGTGAGTGTTTTCCTGCAACCCTAATTCCAACACTTATCACTTTATTTCTCTAAATTTCTATGCATGGAGTGCTAGTAAGGTGGAATTAATTTCACTCAATCATTGTTTGTGCTTTTGCTACAACATCATATACTCTATCAAGGATGAAGTAAGATCTTGTTTGTTTCAAATGTTTTTTATTGATGATTCTCCTAATAACAATCAAGGCTGCTTTATTTGCTTGTGTTCATTGCATATAATTGTAGTGGTGGGTACTGTATATCATTAGTTATATGCACAAGGTGCATGCACTACAAATGATGTTTTTCCGTCTGCAGCAAGTAGGCATGGCCTCACTATCAAGCAACAAATTCATGGAATAACAAGAATCGACTAGGAAATCTTGTCATTCCCAACTACGACAAAGGTTCATTACTCTTTCTCTTCCCCAAGATCACAGGAGTATCAAAGTAAGATCTCTCCCATTTTCCCATATGACTTTAATGCAATTGAAATATCATGGTTTTCCCATAGAGTTTATAATCATAGCAAGGACTCTTTATTTATCCACCAATGGAATAATTTGTAGATAGTAAAACAAGCCAAATTTTATTTCCCTATTTTTAGCCAAAAAAGAGAGCACCACTCTAAAGCCTTTTTGCCCTTTGGGCAAGCTAAAAAAGAGCCATACTTAAATAGCCCTTGGACACTTTCCAAATGAAGGGAGGAGTTTAAAAGGTTAAATATCTTGAGGCTTCGATGTTAGCCCTTGGATTTAAGGCAAGATCAAGAGTTGACATTGAAAGACGTTCCAAAATCTTGGGCCTCTAGTGTGAGCCCTTAGATCTCTCAAATATCAAGGGTCCATGCTTCCAAGCACTCTCTCCTTATTTGCCTTTCTTACTCTAACACATGTACAAAGGCTTCACAACCAAAGACTCTCAAGTAGTCTGAAGGTTTTCATGCATGGGTTTTCTTTAGAATATGAGGTCATCTAGTGGGTTCACTAGTGATCTATTAATCTCGTGAGCATCATGACTACTTAGCATGAGATTAACTACTACAAACTTACTCGAGGATAGACACCGTAGTTGGAATGAGATACCTACCTTCAGAAGAAAATATCCCTCGAGACTATCCCTTGGCAAAAAACTCCATGTTCCCTTCTCTACCTCTCCTTACATGAAAGTCACCTAGGAATGGTTCTTGCAAGCAACATGAGATATGCTAAGGATATACTCAACGATGCCTACGTTTGTGGTGTAGCTCCCCTGTAGCTCATTGTGAAGTTCATATGAATCCTCATTAGATTGATTAAAGATGGCGTTAAGCTTACATTGATATATTCCATGCTCTTTAGGTTGAGTGAAGGAACACGCATAGCTACCAAATGATAAATTTTGTGGATCTTTTTCTCCAGCACTACAAAATATACCCACGACAATCGATTTACAAGCAATCAAAAGCCATGTCTTGATGAAAACTAACTACCAAAAAAAAAATAAAAAAATAAAATAAAATAAAATATTATATATATATATATATATATATATATGTATCGACCTTTGACAAGAAGACCATAGTAGCTAATCGTAGCATGTTAAAGTGTTAACAAATCAACAAAAACATTGTTGACTTTTGAGTAAGGAAACCCTTTGTCCTTGGTAGCCTATTGAGCTCTTGAAGACCCATTGTGTGACAAATTTTGCTTCCTTTCACAAGAGTGACGACTCGAGTTGGAAGCCGCATTGTATCTTCACTATGCAAGTACACGTGTGAGGAGGCAACATGCATGTAAATGAGTGCAAACATGATGAGCATAGAGAAAGATGAGGAGTTAGGTGTACTTTGTACATACAAAGGCATGTTACGAGAACTGGCCAACAACAAACAAGAGGAAGAGCACAATAAAGAAGAGGAGCATTGGCAACATAATACAGTCGACTGTCGAACAAGAGGGTTGAGGAAGAGACAAATTGGCAATATAATGTCTCTCACTTGTCACCCTTAAGAGGAGTCATCCTCATCACATAACAATCTATCTTTAAACCTCATCTCTCATACGAGTGGTCTTACAAATTGAAGTGACAACTCAACCACGATGGAGAGGTGTGCATTAGTTGAAACATTTATTCTCCACCAATGTACGATAAGAGAAATTATTATTAGGCATTGGATCCTATGTATGCTACCCTCTTTGAAAGTCCTCATTGCAATTGCACTTGTTTCATTATTATTCTTTATTCTCCATGATTTGATCTAAATCTTCAATATGTTGAAATTCTCATTGATGTCTTGGATGAGATTAAGAAACTAACAAGAAAATCACATGAGATCATAGATTTCATGGCGCTACTTAGAGATGAATTTCAAATTGTATATCTAATGACTCTTCTATGGTGGAAAATGACGTGCAAAAGGGCTCTCTACATGTGGACAATACGTGTTAAGGGCTTTGCGATCTTGTATGTATCGGGTTGAAACTTGTCTATTGATGTAAATTTTGCATTCTTATGTATATTTCCTCTTTCATTCATTACATGCATTCTTATGTATATTTATTTCTTCCATTCATTGCTTTTTAAATAGTGAACCTTCTAACAAGTGGCTCCAATCTCATTCAAAAATCAACTTTTTGGCTCCAAAAATTGATTTTAGCTACAGCCTTAGGCTTGATTTAGACTCCGTGGAAGAGAGAAGGAGACATGGGCATGAGTCCCCGATGGCTTGAGCAAATTGGCGAACTCAAGCAAAACCCCTTTTTGGACCCACCACAGACTTGGGTGGCCTGTCCCCCTCTGAAATAACCAGCTTGTCGAAAAGTTATTTTGCAAAATTTCCTCTTTGAATCTATCCTGAAGGGAATTCAACCAGCTTGTCAAAATAACCAGCTTATTATTTTCGACAAGCTAGTTATTTTAACTTCATGAGGGCCACTTATTTTGCAAAATTTCCTCTTGGGGAATTTTGTCTGTTTGTGAAATTTATTTTTCCTGAACGCTTATATGTTTTGCTCGATGGTAAGGTGCTGCCCTAAAAGGACTTACGTTGGCGCGACCATTCAGATATTTAGAGATAAGATTTTTGTGTCGAAGGGAACTAACAACAGGAGGCTCAAGCAGTCCCTGGTGTGGTTATGGCGTCCTTGTGTCTGCTGCGCACTTCTCATCTCTTCTACACTTCTCCTTCTTCTGAAAACAGAGTAGTATGCTGTATATGGTTCCAGCGAGGACCATTGCTGCCTGCTTTCAGTCTACGGTGCCGACGCGACCGCAGATTGAGAACTTTAGGTTCTTCGGCCGGGTTCAATGGACTAGTTCTTCCTCGAGGTAATCTGGCAGAGACTGTAGAGCTGGATGCAAATGTGAGTGTTTCTCACCAGCTTGTCGAAAAGGAGCCGCTTCCTATCGGGAGCTCCACAATGTCGAATGGCTATGGTGCCCCTAGATCAGGAGAACCTGCTCCAACAGGTATTGCTCCCTTTGCTGCTTCTAGCATCCGTTCCGATTATAGTCAGCCTATAGTTCCTCAGCAGATCAATGGGGGTGGCAGTCGGATGTCTACACCAATGCAACCAGTTGGACAGATGACTCCCATGGGTCGAAGTCAGCCATCAGAAGAGGTATATGGCAGCAGCGGGCCAGCATCTTATCCGATGCCTCATGATAGAAGTATGGTAGGCAGCCAACTCCAACATCATTCTTCTCCACAAATTGATCAGATGGCTCAGATTAGTACTATGGAGGTCCTTCCTAGTTCTGCATATTATGAGCCCAATAACGGCGATCTTGTGTTAGGGGTAGTAACTCATGCGGATGACGCTGAATTGAGTGTAGAGATTGGTGGCAGGGTTCCTGCATTGATGACCACGAGGGACTTTCAAGCATTCTCTGAGGTTGGGACCAATTCGTTTTTTAAGCTTCCTCTAGATTATGACAGCAATGAAACTGTTGAGGGCTTTGTTGTGCCTCCAGTTGGGAAAGTCTTGCTCGCAGAAGAACAAGCTGCCAATGATGGTGCTCATCCTGGTGAGAGTGTAAGGATTGGCTCTGTATTTGTTGCTGAAGTGCTTAGTAAAGTCTTGGGTGAAGGTAGACCCATACTTACATGCAGAAGACTTGCTGAAAAGTTGGCCTTTTTGCGAATCGAGCAGGTGTGCTACTTTTCATGCTATGCTGTTACTTGTCTTTCATATGTAAGTGTTCAGTGTGACCTCGATCCTTGTGTTCTAAGATGGATGCCAATACTTGCTTCCTTGCTATTTTGATCAAAGCTAGATGGCAAGCTAGTGATAGAGTTTAATAGCCAATAAATTTTAAATCAACACTGAGAGTACCTTAATTCGAAGACATAAGATTCGGTAAGTGAATGAATCAGAATCAAGAAAATTCTGATGGAAGGCAAGCTAGTGGCAGAGTTTTAATTTTTAACACTGCATTGCTCATAAAGCTATGCTGAGAGTATCTTAATTCTAAGATTGAGATTTGGTAAGTTAATGAATGAAAATCAAATAAACCTATTTGTGTTTTGGTGCATGATGCTTTGAATGCTACAAGGTTCACAAAATAAGAAACTTAGTTTGTTGGTTTCAAGCTAAGTTCTAATTAGGAATTAATTCTATACAAAGCTATACCTACTCTTGGGCACTGATGACGTGGTCAGAAATGTGGTAGCTTTTGTCCAAGCTATGCATGATAAAGGTGAAGGTCGATTGTTGCCATGTTTTCAAGATCGTGTCAAGATTGGTTTTTTATTGCTTCATTCAAGGTCTTTTTGGTTGCAGACTCTTACTTTCTCTTACATCAGGAGTTAAGGATATGGTGTATGTCTCACGTCTCTGTCGGCATGTAAATTTGAAGAATAGAAATTAAGTCTTTACATTGTCTTGTCCTTGATGTTCAAGTTAGCTTCTCTCATTTATGTTTCCCATCTTTTTTCTGCGTTTTTTCCTCTTTTGAACTAATGAAGTGAGTGTTACATTTATCTTGCTTCATCCTCTTCTTTGTTTTTCTTTGTGTTTTGTCAAGTGTTTTAGCCCCTCTTATTGCTTGTATACTGGGACTTATCTAACCTTACGAGGGTATATTTTTTTGAATGCTTCATCTATTTTGCTTACTTGATTTACCGAAGTGCTTGCATGGGTGTTGGTAGTTGTGATTTCAGCTACCTACTGGTTCTGCTGTTAGCTCGCATTTTTTGCTGTCATGACTTAAAGCTTATTTATCTTTGATAGATCATGAGAACGGGGGAGTCTTTTCAAATTGAGATTACAGCCTCCAATGATGGGGGGCTTCAGGGCTATTTGGAGGTATGGCTTGTAACAATTGTCGGTTGATTACAGAGTTCTCATTATGGGTGGGAGTACCCTTGTTTTTGTGATTTTGTTGTTTACTGCGTATGAACATCCAGAACTTTGCTTTCTTTTGTTTTCAGGGTGTTCGGGCTTTTTTACCAAAGTCGGAGCTTCTAGTTAGGCCGGAGAGCTCGGCTTCATTGCAGGACTATGTATGCCAGATCCAGACCTTGCTAGAATTGTGCCTTTTATGTGTGTGTGTGTGTGTGTGCACCTGCGCGCGTGCGTGTGATGTTTGAACATTTGTGTTTCATGTGTCTTTGATCAGGTTGGCAAGACTCTTGCAGTAGCAGTAGTAAAAGTGGAGCATTACTCGTCAAATGTAATTCTTAGCGAAATCAAACCTTGGGTAAGTTATTGGAGGCTTATTACTTTGTTGGTGATTTTGTTCCTTGAAAAGTGGTAGACTTGTGTGTTTCTACTTTCCATGGTACTCGATCATTACAAGCTTGAAGGAAATTGTGTCTTGCTACTTTCCATGGTACGTGATACAACCTTGCGGTAATTGAAACCTTGGTGCAGCATTTTGCTTTGCTTAGATTCTGGCTGTCTCGGTTTTAATTTCTCTCATGCGGGTTGCTATTTCTACTTGACTTAGGTTTTTGTTCAAGGTAGTGCAAGGTAACTAGACTTGTCGCGTGAGGCCAAAGTCGGCCGGTAGTTTGACGTATATTTCGTATTACATGTCTCTTGGGGTCGCCATAGTCAGCACATATGTAAGCAAAAGAAGAGAAAAGACTAGAAAAGCTGGCCAATAGGATGAGCTATAGTTGCACAAACATAACATCTAAATTCTCCTCAATCATTGTTGTTAATGTGCATCTTTAGTGCATAGTATTCTTCAATAGTGACTTTACTTTGACAATGGACAAGCCATTTAACCTGTTTCTGTGTTGCATATACCACATTGCTACCTTGACAAAAATGAAGGGCAAGCAACAACAACAGAGGGCTGTACAACACAAGAATATTTTTAACACATCACTGCAAGGGACATTTATCTTCTTCTTGTACCGCATGGAGATGGCTTTAGCCTTTGGAGTCTTTGTAGCTGTCTTGGATGACTAGAGCTTCTTTTTGGGATAGGTCTGCGGTCTTTAGCTCTATCATCTTCGGTTCATCTTCCATTCCTTTTTTTCACGAACCTCCAAATTGTAAATGGAAACCCAAGACGGTTGTGCCCAAGATTAGGCAAGGTCCCACTAGCAATGTATAGATTGGGGTGGTGTCTAATCTCTTTACCTGTTTGTGCCTGAGAAAAAACTATTTGATTGAAGTGAATATAGTATACATATCGCTTGGGTGAAGTGATTAGGCCAGAATTTTAAGTGCTTAATGTAGAGTAGCTTATGATGATTCTTTGATGGATAAATTGAGTGAATGAAGCCTTGGGGCTTTAGAATAATTTAGTGGATAAGCAAACTTGAGTTTCAAATAAAGAAATATTGACAAAATAAGCTTGAACAAGCATTGAATGCAAAAGGCCTAAAAATGGCCAATGCCTGTAACTATGCTCAGAGCCAGGTTTTGATCTTGGGACTCGCGGGTCATGGGCCACCATGCTTCCGTTGCGCTTGAAAAGACAGGAAGACCTAGTTCTACATATCAAAATCGATAACCTGGATCTATTTGTAGAGAACAATGAAGTTAACCATAGCGTCGTCGTCTCGCTTTCAATCTAGGAGAAATCCTACAGTAAGAGGGAAGATGTTTTGGCTTGAGAAATCCTACAATAAGATGACATATGTTTTGGATGCTCCCAGGCCGGATAATACTTGTCCACAAGGCTGGATCAACCGCCAAGAGAGCAATCTCCCATCTCTAGTGAGTTGTGCCTAACTCTTTCAGACTCTTAAAAAGAGTTACGGGAAGAATGCATGCAGCAAAAGAACGAAAGCTTTGACAAAATTCAAGGTACCAAAGATCTTACTTGAGCTATGACTTATGAGCTAAAGAGATTCGAGAACTTTATTTCCACTCACTTTGTGAAAGGGCAAGGAGTTGACTATGATTGAGTCGGTTTAAAATTAATGTCAAGCTTACAATTGGATTCATGGATGTTGGTTTGACCATGTACATTTAATTTTGGTCATTAATATGATTACGCATTAGAGAGAGAGAATGAAATGCTATATTAAACGTCTTCAAAAGGCCTAAATGATTTATGAGACCAAACTGATACAATCCTTGTGGATTGAATCCAATGTATGGGTACAAAAAAAAGAAGAAGTAAAAGACTAAAACTAAAAGACTAAAATCGTGAGTTAGAAAATCATCATCATCATCCATGCCGAAGGATGCTCGGCTTTGTGCGTTGTTCGAGAAAGTATTGCATCGATCGCTGAAGAGCTTCGTCAATGTTCGCCTCTGTAAATAGTCGTAGTGGGCGTCTCCTTTATCGTGCTAGAATAGTCTTGATTCTTTGGTGGAGCCTTTGGCGATGTCGTGGTCGTCCTCGTGGACGTGGGCGTCTAGCTCTCCTGAGCTCAATGGCTTTGTCTACTAATATACCTGTGGTAGAAGTGGGCTCTGAAGTTTGATGTGAAGCATGCTCATCCGGTTGTTGCGTCCCTGCTCTAAAGAAGTCAATGATCTCCCTCTGTGAATGTCTCCTGTTACCTGGTCTCCTCCAGACACTTTCCATGTGTCTGCGCATCTCTAGCGAAAACAACCCGAGGCATCTCTGATCCAGATATCCTATGACTCTAGCCAACGGTCCAAAGCCCTCTCTGAATAGACACTGAAAGCGCCCTCGTATCTTATAGTATACCGAACAATGACAAATGTGATGTAACTCTGTCTTTGGCTCTATATAACATAATTGGCATATCTTGGCTTCTAAGCTTGCTTGTCTCAATCTCTAGCTGATGGTATGATGTGCGTATATGACCAATAGCACATCGTATTCCATAGGATAAATGAGTGTCCATATAGGCCAGTTTGATCACACATCTATCCTCAGTTAGTTGGAGGCCAACTCTTGTACCGGCTGTATCCATGTGCTTTTGTATCCATGTGCTTCTGGTAGCTAGTTGAATCAAATCCTGACGTATAAGTCTAGTGGTCTTTAGTGGTCTCTGTTCGTGTGAGAGAAAGGGAGGGTGCATCCAAGGAGTACTTGAATGGAGACAGTCTATCCATGCTGAAGCCATGTGACTGAAACCATGATGTCATCTGCCCATACCAACATGCTGGGTCTGACACAAATTGGTGATGTGGCAGATCCACTCGGACACACACACATGCATGGTGACGTGGCAGCCATCCGAAAAATGTGCCGAGACAGGCTGATGTGGATGTACGGATGTCCGCGATACGCGCTGGCTGTGCTGATGTGGCAGCAGTGTACAGGCTCCCCGCTTTTTGCGTTGACATGCTGACGTGGCAGTTGTATGGCAATCCTGCTTTTTGCGCTGGCTGCTTTTTATTGGCAGATTTTAATTAGTTGCTTTTGGAGATCATTTCTTTTTATTTTTAATAGCTTTTGGGGCTTTGCGTTTAGCAACCCTTGTAACTCTAGGGGCTCACTTTGCAGAGCATCTGGACGCAGAGTCTGAGAGCGAGCACCCGCGGGCTCGATTGTACTGTGCTCAAAGATTAATAGAAAAGTAAATACCGAGAGGGGCGGCAGTCTTTGTGGCCAATATCTCTTGGCACAGAACTACGTCGAGGGCTGTGTCGTCTCTCTTATGATCTGTAAAATAATTTGTAGTAAATCTCTGTTGTGTCGCGGTAGAATCTTGACTTGGGGTGTGTCCAAGTTTGTTACAGTGGTATCAGATTACGACCGATTTCTCTTCTATCGGAAAATTTGATCCCTTATCTTGCGACACTTCTGGATTCCGAAAAGAATCGATCAATTTCTTCTGCATTTGTTGATGCGGGAGGAGGCCACGCAGATGATTTTAACGAATTAATAGAGGAAGAGTACAGGCCACCTCAGCTTACTCATTATGAACTTCAACAGATGCATCATCGACAGTAGGTTGACGAGTGCATTATGCAGATGATTTAATTTGCAAAAGACCCTCAAATTTGCAAAACTTTTGTCTCAGCAATCCATCACTGAAGTGCACATTCAGTGGCAAAAAGCCATCGAACCACCAATCAAACCGGCAATCAAGAAACCTCCTTCTCCGAGGATGTTCACAGAAGAAGAACTTCAAGAGGGGTTGAGACTTAGGTTAGTCAGCTTTTGGACACGAAGAATGAAATCAAAAAGGCTAAAAGCAATTGAAAAAGCGCAAGAAGGGGACTGACTACCCTGGTTATTTGGGCGGCCAATCTTCTTTTACATCTGCAAGAAAGCAGAAGAAACGTGTACGCTTTGAAGGACTACCCAGTTCTTCTTGTTCCTCTTCTTTTGATAGTTCTTCTAGCTCTTCTGACTCGAGCGAGGAGGACATAAAGGGCAAAAAGCGAAGCAAAAATCAAAGCTTCGAAAAGAGCAAGAAAAAGGCAAAGAAACTCAGATTTCAACCGGTTTCTGATAGCTCTACGGAGGAGTCATCCTTTAACAGTTTGGACTCCGATGACCGTATGTTTTATGCAGAGAAGAAGCTTTTTTACAGAGCCAATCAATATGAGTTCCTCGAAGACCAGAGCAAGAAAGCAAAAGAATTTAAAGAACGTGGATAGTCGATTAAATATGAATCCTTTTCTGGATTCCGAGATGCTCAAAGGGCTTTGGCCTTCATCCAACAGTTTGACATAGCCTTCTCTGGAGGGCAGTACTCAGAGCACTCCAAGATTAGGAGGGTTGCATCTTTTCTCAAAGGAAATATGCTTGAACATGGTGGTCCACTCTTCTCTGAAGGAAAGAAGCTCCAGTCAAGTGGTCGAAATTCAAAAGGCTCTTTATTTCTTCTTGGCCAACTCGGGAGTACAAATGGCCCTTGTAGCGTTAGCTGTCAGGATGACTTAAGTGGTAGCCGAGTATATCTGTCTCTGGGAAGGTACCAACACATCTTCTCCAAACCTCCCAAGGCTGCATAAGCTCTCGTCAATCTAGTCTCTGTTGCTCTTCTCAATGAAAATGTCGATCCATTGAAGGCTACCCCAAGATAGGTGTTGGCATCTGTATACTCCACCGTCTCCTGGCCATATGTAAAAGTAGGTGCTGACCTTCTGACCCACTGTGGTGTGGTGTTAAACACCATAACCTTGGTTTTCCCAAGGTTAACAGACAATTCACTATTGTGGGCAAATGTGTACAAAGTATCTAAATGACGTTGCATCTCCTCCGGGGAGTCGGGAATCAGCACAATATCATCAGCATATAACCATATGGGATCCATGTCCTTGCCAACTATGCTCCCATCCCTCTCAATGTAGTCAGCAACCTCATCCACATACATGCCAAATAATGTAGGAGGGAAACGCATAATGAGTGCTCTTTCCTTGGGCCTTTCTTTCTTGTCACTTCCCTTCTTGCCAACTCTCCAAGCACCTGTGTATGTGGGTTCAGAAATACCCATGGGCCTCAAGAGCTCTTGTACTTCTTCTCCTACTTTTCCTGTGTCTTTAAGATGTGTAACATGCACATAAAGGGCTCTAGTCTCTCTTTTGCTCCTCCTCAATTGTCATATTGATAATAGTCGATGTCGGTGTGGCCTCAGGCATCTTATCTTTTCCTTTCTTTGCGTCCTCCATCCACTTTTCAGCTTTATCAACCTTCTCTTGTGTTTTGAATAGGTGCTCCGCCCACGAAGAGGTTGTTCGTGCCTTTTGCTCTTCCTCTTCTCGTAGAGTTTTCACCTGCTCCGTAATGCTTTCGAGATCGCCGTTCCTTTAGTGAGAGAGTGCAAATTATTACAAACAAAGTGACAAACACTGTGAATGAGGGTGCCGAGACCGAGAAATAGAGAGAGAAGAATACGACACCAAAAAAGTTGTTAAACCCTTCTCCGGAGGCCCCACTCTATGGCGAGAGCGGTCTACTATTGATTGCACAAATCTCTACAATGCAATGGACTTACCGACGATGTCGATGACGATGAGGATGACAACAAGGACGACGACGAGATGGGTTGAAATCTGAAAACGCTTAGGCTTGAAATCTGCAAATCTTGCATCTGCTGAATTTTGACTCTATGTCGGTGATGACGGCGATGACGACAATGCGACGACGACGCGCTGAAAACGCAAATGCTGAAATTTGCAAATAGCGGGCCGAATCTGCAAACTCTGGCTGATCTAACCGTGCGGCGAGGATCTGCTGTGGGAAAATGAGATCTGCGAGGTTTGGGGCTTGATCTGCGGTGTCTAAATGTTGTAAACTGAAACCGCTAATGTAGAGAAGGTTATGACGCCGGAAATCTGCAAAAATGTTAGGCTGAAATGGTGGTCCTAAAACGCTAGGCTGAATGCTGTCCTGTTGCAAAAACGCTAGGGAATGTGCTGTGTATATGCTACCACCGAGCGGATCTGCAACTGCAAAATGCTGGGGCTGATCTTGATGAAAAACGCTAGCTATGTTGTTGCAGAAAACGCTTTGGCCATCTGTTGCAAAAGCGCTAGGTGGTCTTGTTGGGGTCTTGCTGAGAAAGTGCCTTTCAAACGTTGGGTCTCTACTTCCTCTTCTGCCTGATAATGCTAGCGCTAGCTTTTCTTATATATTGTCTAAGCCAAATTGCCCTACCCAGTTTCCCAACAAAGTCACATATTAATAATAAGTGAAAAATGGCTAAAATAGGGAAAATAGGTTTTCTGCACTGTAAAATGCTCCTGATGGAATCTGATGGTATTGTTGATGATCATGCTAGGTGTAACCAGAGGATATGCATCTACTCTAAGTGCCTGGACATGCACGGTCTGCGAACAAACTCACAAAAGTGCCAGAACACTTCCTAAGCTAAGTGAATTGAACCCTTGTCATGAAGTAGCTTGTCCGGGTTAAATGTGCACGTGACAAATCATCACCTGTACCTTCCTATACATTAAGTCATCTTTGACTCTATAAAGTTTCTCGACTCTCACAGAACCTGGAGATAGTGTGCTCTCTCGAAACCTCCGCCTAAATGTCGCTTTCCATTTAGGCGGGGTTTCGTAAATGTTGTCATCCCCGTCATCGACTGGTTGGTCCATCCTCAAGCGCCTTTAGTGTGTCGAGTTTTTCTTTGCGTACTGTAGTTGCCTCGACGAGTGCCACCTTTGCCTCGCTTGAACTACCCTCTATATATACAAAGAGTACATACATCGTGAATCTCCTTGTATGCACTCTTTGAGCCAAGAAATCTGGAATACTGGATGAAGTTTTCTCCATGAGAGTGAAAGCTTCACCTTATAACTTGACAACTGGATTTTTCTTGATTATCTCGAAAGGTCCATAGAAGTGAGGACGCAACTTTGGAAAGACCGATTTCACAGTTTTGTAGCGATGAGGGGCTACATAGAACAAGACCAAATCTCCTTCTTGGAATTTGCATGTCGTCGATTTCTATTGGCTTGCTTTTGGTATTTTTGTTGGACATGAACCAACTTGTTATGTACTTGAATAAGTACATCTTGCATTTCTTGAACCAACTGATCTGCTAGAGCTACTTTGTGTTGAAGAACAAAATTTGTAGGTACAAGAGTAGTATGCCCATAAGCTGCTTGGAATGGAGTCATGCCAGTCATTGAATGGGTAGAGTTATTGTATGCGAACTCTACAAGTGGCAAATATTCTTCCCTTGACCCCAATTGAATTTGTATGTAATGTCAAAGCATTTCTTCCGAAATTTGATTCTTTCTTTTTGTCTTGACCATCAATTTGAGGATAGTAGGCCGAGCTGAATAACAAATTTGTACCAAGAGATTTGAAGAGAGATGTCCAAAAATGTCTAGTGAATTTTGGATCTCTATGTGAAACAATAGACTTTGGCAACCCATGTAATTTGAAAATGTGTTGCACAAACAATGTCGCAACGTCTGGGGCAGAAGCAACCTTCTTGCAAGGAATGAAATGTGCCATCTTTGAAAACCGATTAACTACTGCGAGAATTTGTGCATTGCCTTTTTGGGAACGAGGCAAAGTAGCGATAAAATCCATGCTGATACTTTCCCATCTTTCTTGAGGTACATGTAAAGGTTGAAGTGAACCTTGAGGAAGTTGTCGAGAAGCCTTTATTGTTTGACAAGAATGACAAGCTTTAACAAACTTGATAACATCTTTCTGTATTTGGCCAAAAATATGTTGCTGACAACAGTCTGTATATCTTGTTGATTGTAGGTGAGAACAAAAGGGACTTCGTGATGCTCTTGGATCAAAATCTTTCGCAATGGTGCATTGTGAGGGACACAAATACGATCAATATATACTAGAGTAAGTCATCAATACTGGTGTAAGCTGCAAAAATATTCATCTCTGTAGGAGTAGGAGTAGAGGATTTGAGAGCCTTGAAGAGCGCATGCGAGACCGTGTGTGTGTGTGTGCAGCAATGGAGAAGAGAGAAGACAGGTTTGGGTGGACTCCAAAACACACACAATAGTGTTAGGGTTATGAGTCCTTATTCTTTTATGTAGAATGAATGGTCAGTGTTAGTTCCCGGTAGTCTCCAGCCGCCCAACACTTATGCGCGGCACATTGGGCTTTACCACCCCAACAACCTCCCACTTGAAGGACAATGTGCCTTTAAGCTGGGGTGACAATGTGTATATATATATATATATATATATATATATATATATATATATATATATATATACAAAATACAGGTAGACAATGACCGTGATCATCTACCCAATGCCCATGAGTGCCCGACAATGTGCAAATCGCTCTGAAGGTAAGCCCTTTATTAGAAGATCAACAGGGTCTTCAGTGGTGTGAATCTTGGCAAGCTGCAATCGCTTGCCCCCAAGCTCCTCACGAATGAAGTGATACTTCACATCCACATGCTTTGTCTTTGCATGAAACACTTGATTCTTTGCCAATTGTATAGCACTTTGGCTATCACAATGTAACATAGGCATCTCAACGTTGATTCGCAAGTCTCCCACCAGCCGACCAAGCCTTATAGCTTCCTTGCAAGCTTCTGAAGCTGCAACATATTTAGCCTCTGTAGTAGACAAGGTAACGAGATCGCCATGAAACTGCACCTCCACTGAATTCAAAAACATAGCCTGAAGTGGACCTTCTCTTGTCCAAGTCTCCTGCATAATTTACATCCGTGTAACCAATTACACATGCTTCCTTTCTTCGAAAGCAAATGCACATGTCTTATGTACCATTCAAATATCGCATAACCCCCTTCACTGCCTCCCAACGTTTCTTACCTGGATTTGACATATATCTGCTAACAACTCCCACTGCAAAAGCAATATCAGGATGTGTAGCAATCATAGGATACATCAAAGTCCCAACTGCAGATGAATAAGGCACTTGTGCATTTCAGCCTTTTCCTCTTCAGACTTAGGGCAATCATTTTTAGAAAGTTTCATATATGGAGGCAATGGAGTACTCAATGCCTTTCCCTTCTCCATATTGAAACGTTTGAGCACTTTAGCAGTGTACTTAGATAGAGACAAATAGACCAATTTTTTGCATCTGTCTCGCTTAATGCGCATGCCAAGGATATGGCTTGCTTCACCCATGTCTTTCATTTCAAAGTTTGCATGTAACTCTGACTTCAAGGTTGAAATCTCATCCCTGCATTTCCCGACAATTAACATATCATCCACATAAAGGACCAAAATCAGCAAACTACCATCGGTAGCTCGCTTAGTGTAGAGGCAATGGTCCATATTGCTACGTTTGTAGCTTTGAGAGAGCATGAACGAGTAGAATTTATGATACCACTTCCTTGATGACTGTTTTAGACCATAAAGAGTTTTTTCTAACTGACACACCAAGTCTTCATTGCCCTTCTCAACAAAACCTTCTGGCTGCTGCATATAAACTTCTTCTTTGAAGATCACCATGCAAGAACGCCGTCTTGACATCTATCTGGTCAAGTTCCATGTCGTCTTTAGCAACCAACGCAAGTACACACCGCAGAGTAGTCATCTTGACAACCAGAGAAAAGATCTCATCAAAGTCAATACCCTGCTCTGTTGCTTAAATCCTTTAACAACAAGTCGTGCCTTGTACTTGGGTTTATTATCATGAGGTGTAATTTTTTGCCTTTATACCCATTTGCATGGTAATTTCTTTTTACTTTTAGGCAACCGAACCAACTTCTAAGTTTGATTCTTATGCAATGAGTCCATTTATGATTGCATAGCTTTCTCCCACTTTGCCTTGTCATCCATTGACATGGCTTCCTTATAGCAGGAAGGCTCTCCGCAATCTGTCAACATAATGTAGTCCAATGAGGGAGTAAATCTATCACGAGGCCTTGAAACTCTTGTAGACCGTCTAATTACTGCTTGAGCCGTTTGTCCCTCAGCAACATCTTGTACTGCAGGAGGATTTTGTACTTGTTGTCTGACATTAGGCACTTCAGCCCTATTGTGGACAATTCCATCTTCTTGGAAGATAACTCTTCTGACCTTCACTGAATGCACATGCTTCTTATGCTTCTTTTCTTCATTGAAGTATACGTCATTACTGCGAACTATCTTTTTAGCTTCAGGATCCCGTAACTGAAATCCCATCTCACCAGGATTGCCATAGCCAAGAAATATGCATTTCTTTGACTTAGGAGTCAACTTGCTTTGAAACTCCTTTGGAATATGGCAATACGCTTCACAGCCAAAGACTCTAAGATGCTTGTAAGAAGGTGGCTTCCAGACCAAAGCTCTTCAGGTACCTTCTCATCTAAAGCTTTGTTAGGAGATCTATTAATAAGATGGACAGCAATTGCTAACGCTTCCACCCAAAATCCATTAGGCAACTCTGCATTAGACAACATGCGTAACTTCTCTTGTATGGTACGGTTCATCCTCTCAGCAACACCATTTTGTGGAGGGTTATATGGAGCAGTCAACTCTCTTTTGATGCCTTTGGAATCACAAAAATTCTAAAAGGCTTTAGTGACATACTCACATTGTTTGACCTCAAGCACTTTACTTTCTTACCAGACTGACTCTACACTAATGCCACGAAATTTTGAAATTTTGAAAGAACTTCATCCTTCTTCCTGAGAGGATATACCCACACTTTCCTTGAGAAGTCATCAATGAATATAACAAAGTACATTGAACCTCCCATGGATACGTTAGGTATAGGTCCACAGACATCACTATGCACTAACTCTAATGGCTCACTTTTTCGAGTGCTTCCCCTTTTGTGTGGTGACTGTGTTTGTTTACCATAAAGACAATGCTCACAAACTGAAAAGTCTCAGAAATTGAAGCCATGCACATAACCAAAACGAGATAAGATTTTCATTCCCTTTTGAGAGATATGTCCTAACCCGGCAATGCCGCAAAGAAATACTTGGCTGCTCGGTTACACAAATTACATGGTTTTTAACATTGGATACATGTAGCATGTACAAAAAGCGCAGACTTTGAACCATGTGCTACCACTAAAGAACCTTTGGTGATCTTCCACGAACTATCACCAAATGTGCAGTAATATCTTGCGTCATCCAATTGTCCTGTACTAATCAAGCTTTTGGTAAGCTTCGGCACATGTCTCACATTCTTGAGCATGAATGAAGAACCATTCTGAAATTTCAGTTGCACACCGCCGACACCAACTGTGTCACAAGCAAAATCATTGCCAAAAAGAACGTGACCTTTACAGGCTGCATCATATGTACTGAACCACTCTCTGTGAGAAGTCACATGAAACGATGCACCTGAGTCAATAACCCAATCCTGTAAAGCATAGTTATCAGTGGCACCCAAAAATGTTGAATCCATGGCAGATGTGAGATAAATATCTCCATCAGAATCTTCAACAAAAACATTGTTGATCTCTTCAATCTTTATACTGCTTTCCTTAGTCTTGCTTTCTTCCGACTTCTTGTCTTTACCTTTCTCTTGTTTCCACTTTTGGCAGTCTTTCTTCATATGACCCTTTTTGTGACAATGATAGCACTCAATGTCTTTTCGGCCACGTGATTTTCCTCTCTGATTCTGCTTGCCCTTTTCTTGTGATCGACCACGAACAACGAGAGCATTGCTAGTACCACGAAAAGTATCAAGATTCTTTCTGCTAACCTCTTCAGTAAGCAAATTACCCTCAACATTAGCACATGTTAAACCATCACGAGGTGTTGAGTTAGTTATGGTTGTGCAAAAAGTATCCCAATTTTCTGGCAACGTAACTAGCAAGAACATTGCTTTGACCGAATTGTCAAAATTAACTCCCTGCGCAGAAAGCTGATTGTAAATTGTGTTGAACTCATTGAGATGGTTGCACATGCCCTCATCCATCTTCAAATCAACTAACTTTTTCAGCCAATAAACCTGTGATGCTGCACTTTGCTTCTCATATAGGTCACATAACTTCTTCCATAGCTCATAACTAGTCTTTTCCATGTTCACATTGAAGTACACATTCTTTGACAAAGTCAGCATGATGGTGGACCTGGCAAGCTTATCCAACTCCTGCCAATCATACTCATCCATATCCTCAAGCTTTATCCCTTTCATCTTTATCGACCGGATCTGCTTTTTCTGTATTAAGACATTGTAAATTTGTTTCTTCCAAAATGGGAAGTTTGTGCCATCTAACTTCTTAATGTTGAACAAAGTTCTCCGATGATGAAGCCACCACTCGACAAGGAACAAAAGTGATAGATCCGCTCCACTAAAGAAGATGATAGAAAACTTGAAAAATTTCGGCAGAGTCTCTTTTGCAAAACTGACTTCTGAACCCAAAACAAATGTGTACAATGATTGAAATGCTTATCAAAGTGGCTAAACTGGCAAGATAAAATCTCAAAGAACTGTCACTGTCAATGTCTCCAACTCTAGAAGAGTGTCTCTGACCAACTGAACACTGTCAAAGGCATACGCATAAAGATGACAGCAATGCCAACAATGGCGAGTCAGCAGATGCACACCAGTACTGCACTAACCGCATAAACATACATCCTATGTCGATGCCGAAACTATGGGGATGTCGGGGGCTCGCTCCAAAACCTGTATCATCGAAAGGATCTCCACATTTGAGAATCCCCCAACTCAATAAAACCTTACCACGACTCTTAACAATAGGCTTTGCATATTTCCATCACAATACATAAACCGCATAAGATCTTACATCAACCACAGAAACCCTTTTCTGTAACAGTTGCGGCGGTTTGTTTGATATAACAGACCCTCAAGACCTTACATCAAATATGCGTGTGTACACTACAGAAAGAGTCTGCAACGAAAACTTGTACGCAAAAGAACCGACGAGGGCAGACCACTCTGCTGTCTGAACTGAATATCTCTCAAACTGTGCAAAATTTGCAGAAGCTTCCTTTTGCCAAGTTGCAGACCATGCGAAAACGGTTGGAGATCGCGGGAATGGACTTGAAATAAGCTGTTTTTACAGATCAAAACAGATCTGTAAAAATTTGCAGCTTCTACTTCACGACCTACAGGCAGTCTGAGTGACGTATCTCAAAATGGGTGAAGAGTTTGAGAAAACTTTCTTTTGCAAAGTTGAAGAGGACGAAAAACCGGTTAGAAATTCCTGGAATTGGCTTAAATGAAGACGTTTTGGTAGGCCAAAATAGATTAACAAAAACGTGCAACAGTTTTTGTTGCTTCTCCGCTTGCCTCCCCGCTGAGCTCCAATGGTGCTCCTAATCCGTGAGCTCTGATACCAATTGAAGAGCGCGTGCGAGAGCGTGTGTGTGTGTGTAGCAATGGAGAAGAGAGGAGACACAGGTTTGGGTGGACTCCAAAACACACACAATAGTGTTAGGGTTATGAGTCCTTATTCTTTTATGTAGAATGAATGGTCAGTGTTAGTTCGCGGTAGTCTTCGGTCTTTCAACACTTAGGCGCGGCACATTGGGCTTTACCACCCCAACAAGCCTAAAATGCGTCTCCAAAATCTCTATCTGTCAAATATTCATGCTTGAAACAAGCAAGTATTTCCATCTGCACTCTGGAAATGGCAAAGTTGGTAGCGCGAGGCATGCTGCTTAAGGCATCGGCAACCACATTGCCAAGGCCCGGCATGGATTGAATAATCATATGAAAGTTTGCCAAGAACTCAACCCATCGCCCTTGACGAGGATTCATCACTGGTTGAGTAAAATTGTATGTATAGATAGGAGGACTCCTTTTCTCGAATGGTCACAACCCTTCGCTCTAAAGTCATGTGTCAAGTGCAACGCACACAGAGCTCTGATACCAATGTCAGGTGCACTGCAAGTTGCTGGAACTTCTTTTGCCTCTTTTGCCAGATAGTGTTAGCGCTAGGTTTCTTATAATTGACTTAGCAAATTTGCCCTACTCAGTTTCCCTACAAAGTCACTTATTAAATACTAAGTGAAAATGAAGAATTAGGGAAAATGGGTTCTATGCATTGTAAAATGCTCTTGTTGGGTATTGAATGTCATGCCGAAGATCATGCTGTGTGCAATCAGAGGATATGCAATTACTCTAAGTGCTTGGACATGCACGGCCTGCTCACATGCTCACAAAGGTGCCGAAACACTTCTTAAGATGACCTGAACCCTAGACCTCAAGTAGCTTGTCCACATGCACATAGGGTTAGATGTGCACGTGACACCATGCATCTTCACCAACAGCCACACCCCTTCGATGACTAGTCATGCCCCTTCAACCAATGGTTGCGGTTCTTCATCGAATGGATGTGTCTATTCGCCTCTTCGTGAAGGTTCATACCTTTTCATATGTACCTGTTCGTCTCCTATATAAGGAGGCCCTGTATCATAGTTTCAATCAATCAAACATAGAGTCTTCTGAGTCTTGTCTATGAGTTCAGTTCAAGTTTCTTAAGTCTTTATCATGAGTTTTAAGTACTTAATTAAGTATTAGTAACTAGAATCCCAGTATTAAGTATTAGTATTTCTTTTTTCATGTGGATGATTGCACATGCAGGACTTCCAGTTGGGACTTGGCTAGCTACTATGGGTCATGATCCGTTATGTACTCGCTGTCCTTTGCGACTACTTGAGTCACCTGCACACTGTCTGTGGTCATGCTCAACTTCTCATGTAGTGTGGCTAGCAGTTTGCTTTTTACTCAGTAGAGCGGGTGTTCAGCATGGATTTCTTACTTGGGGATCTGTCTCATGGTTGATGCCGATGCCCGGACCGCATCTTTTCTAGGAGGGCTCAAACATAGATCCAGCTCTTATGCTTACCTCGACTGGTTATCGGCGAGGGACTTTGGCTATTTTACCACAGATTGCTTGGCAGGGGGATCCTCAGACACGTGATGAAGTTTTTTCAGTCATCACTAGTATTACACTATGGAATGTTTGGCGAGCTCGTTGTCTTCACATTCTCAGTGCGGCTCCACAGCTCCTTCAGGATACCCTCACTACCATTTGGCTGGACATCATTCACACCCTGATTTGGCAGTGGGATTCTTCCTCAGGTACATCTCGAGCAGCCGAGGCTCGTCGCTTTGCCTTCCTTCGGCGTTGGGCCCGATCCCCACTCTTCTTCACACTTACAAGTAGCTAGATTACATGGCATTATGCCCCCCCCCTCAGTGGTTTCTCCTCCACTCATCACGCAGACCACCATGAGATTGTTCTAGTCGAGTTGTCACTATAGTGGCTCTCACCCTTACATTCAGCTTGTACACCCCACGTGATAGGCTATTTTGGCATCCGCTGGGGATTATATTGTACTCAGTAATATACAGTCCTGACTTTTCCCAAAAAAAAAAAAAACTAGAATCCTTACACACACACACACACACACACACACACAACGAGAGAGAGAGAGAGTTACTACACTGCTACACAACACAAGGTTACTGCATTACATCACGTTGGCGCTTGGTTGTGCAGAACCTTAGGCTTATTGCTTGGTTGGATTTTTGCTGCCGTTGCTGCGACGAAATTAACTTATGCTATTGAGTTCTACAATTGATGTGGCTTAGTCCAGCGAATGACAGACTGTTGCTGCCGTTGCTGACCTGATTTGCTTGCAGGAGTTTCTCTGTCGGGCGAAACCCTAAACTCACCCATGCGCTGCCTCTGTCCTGCTTGATATCTCTGCCCCGCCTCAGCAGCAGCTGCCCCTGCACGATGCCATAGGTTGCTGCGTGCTCCCACAGGTTGCTGCCCCTGTGCTGTGCCTTGCCCCTTTTTGCTGTTTTTGTGCGCCTGTTCCATGCCCTGCGCCATAGCTGCAGTCGACCCTTTGCTGCATGTTGAGCCACCTGCCACCCATCCCATGGTGCAGCTCTACCCTAAATTTGGTTGGGCACTTTTTCCATCGTTGCACTAGGTTGGAGTTTGTCGAGACTGCTGTTTCTGCCTGGAGAAGGTTGTTTCGAAAGAACTTGCTCCGCCTTGCCCCCCACACCATCAATGACCTTATCTGATTCCTCGTGTTTAGAAGCAACCAGTTGGAGGGACTCTGAGATCCGCTCTTGCGGGGCATGTGCGGTGGTTGGTGGTTCTTCCGGTGCTGCAGACACGCCCTTACAGCTTTTCAAACATCTGTTCCCTCTGTTGGTCTTGCTTCTCGTCATGTCATGGGTTTGCTTTTCTTTTGTATGTTCTTTTGTTTTCTTGCTTTGCTCGTTTCTTGGTTTCTTCTTTCATGTTTGTCCTTGCTCTTGTGCATGGCGTGCGTGTGCGCATAAAGCAAGGTTTTGTTTACGTTGTGTTTTGTTTTCATCATACTCTGAGGTCTTGCTTACAGGTGTGTGCGTGCGTGGGTGTGCTTGAAGTTTGTCCATAGAGTACGTTTTGATTGCTTTCTAGTTTCTATTGGTTTTGTTTCGTTTTTCTCTTTTCTTGTGTTGGGGTTTTCTGGTTTAATTGTTTTGGTTGAGGTTGTTTGTCGTGGTTAGTTGCTTGTTGGGTTGTGGCTCGCTGCTCTTGTCTTTGTTCGCTCTATCAGGATTTTATGTCAGGTGTTCACATGGTCATTGTCTTCAAAGCCATCTACACTGTCTTCTTGGAGTTTCCTTCTGAGCTCTGGGGTGTGTGTGTGTGTGTGTGTGTGTGAGAGAGAGAGAGAGAGAGAGAGAGAGAGAGAGAGAGAGAGAGAGAGAGAGAGAGAGAGAGAGAGAGAGAGAGAGAGAGAGAGAGAGATGAAATGATACATTAACATCTTCAAAAGGGCAAAACGACCTATGAGACCAAAAGTTTACAATGTTTGGTGAATCTAATACAGTGTTTGCGAAAGCTGAAAAACAACTTAAAATCTAACTAAAATGGGGGACATTCTTTGGGTGGGTGGGGTTGGGGTAAGCCTATGGCATGGAGAAGAGGGATACATTTAATGGCCTCTCTGGCAGCAGAGGTAGGCATCATATACATCAGTATCCAAAGACATCTCATCCGACGATGGCGGATAACATCAATGTCTTCCATAGTGAGGAGCACTCTGGTGGGACGGCTCCCATGTCGTGCTAGTATGGGTGTGGATTCTCTTTCGTAGTCTCCGTGGATGTCGAGAGGGCCCCCTCATTTGGGGGTGGCGGGACCGTCCCAACTCTATTGCGCGATCAAGCAACGTACCTCTAGTACCTGCTGGTCTGACTCAGTCTGTGGCTGAAAGAAATTTGTAATCTGCCGCTGTAGCTGTATCTCCCTCTCTGAACCCCTCCTCAAGAGATCCTTTCTATGTCTTCACGTAGCTCCAATAAGTTTAGTCCGAGGCATCTGTGATCCTGATATCTCATGACTCTATCTAATGAGTCAAAACCATCTCTGAATAGACAATGAAAGCGTCCCCGTATCTCATAGTAGACTGTGCAGCGACAAATGTAGTGAAACTCTGTCTCTGGCTCTGCATGGCATAACTGACATATCCTACTGTCTGCTGGTATGCCTCTGAATCTACCTGTCTCAATCCCAAGCTGGTATGAAGATGTGCGAATCTGGCCTATAGCACATTGTAACCCATGAGATAGATGTGTGTCCATGTAACTGGGCCATGTGACAAATCCGTCTGTCGTGAGTTGAAGAAGATGCTCTCTATAGAAAATCCTCTTCGTACCCAACTCCCGTGATGGCTCTATCCATGTCCTCTTGCTATCAAGCTGGATAAGATCCTGCCGAATGAGTCTAGTAGTCTCCATCCCTGTAAGAGCCAAGGATGGTGCATCAAGAGAATACTGGAAAGGGGGCAGCCTGTCCATGTTGAAACCATGCCTCTGAAACCATGAGCTCATCTGTGCATACCAACATGATGTATCTCCTTGTAATGCCAGCTGTCTGGATGACTCAAGAGCAAGCCTGGCATACCTGTCCCTGGTGGTGTCCCATAAGCTGTGTACAAATGATACTGATCTGGTGAGTGCCTCAACCTCCATAGGTGGGGCAGCCAGCTCCGCTCGTATGATGTCATGTGGGACTGAGGCCTTGGCTCTAATCAGCCTAGAAATCATAGATATCAGGGGTCTCTCCATATTACTCCATCCAGCACTGTAAATAGACGGTCCCCAAACTTGAACCCCGTAGTGCATAACTGAAGCGACCAAAGTATCGAAAAGCCAGAGCTTTGTTCGAGGTTCCTGGAACTGAACCTGCGAACAAATCCTCTCTAAACCACCTAGGCCTGCATAGGCACGAGTCAATCTAATGTTTGCTGCCACTTTCAGTGTGAACCTCGGTCCACTAAAGACCACCCCAAGATATGTGTATGCATCAGTGTATTCCATACTGTCCTGCCCATATGTGAAAGTAGGTGCCGATCTCCTAACCCACTGTGGCGTGGTATTAAATACCATGACCTTGGTTTTACCAAGGTTGACAGACAATCCACTATCCTCTGCAAAACTATGCAATGCGTCCAAATGTCTCTGCATACCCTCTGGCGATTCTGATATCAACACGATATCGTCAGCATACAATAAAAGAGGGATCCATGTCCCTGCAAGCTGAGCACCTCTATCTCCTCCTCTGTCAATATAATCAGAGACCCCATCAACATACATGCCAAATAAAGTAGAGGACAGTGGGCATCCCTGTTTCACTCCGATAGTGGAGTGAACTATGTCAGATATCCCCTCTGATGTGCGTACATGACCCATCACTGAACTGTACAATGCCATAATCCCCCACATCAGCTCTGTGGGTACCCCCAATTCCAAAAGTCGGTGCATCAATCTGGCCCTCGGTACTGTGTCAAAAGCTTTGCGGAAATCCACAAAGCTGCAGTATATCCGTCTACCATGTGCTCGACCCTCCTCAATGATAGCTCTGAGTGTAAAGACATGATCTAGTGTGGAGAAACCCCTTCTGAAACCAGCCTGCCCAGGTGCCCGTATGCCCATAATCTCTGCCCAACTGCTCAGCCTATGCTCGAGGATGGATGCATATAACCGTGGCAATGTGTGTCCTACCATGATAGTACGGTAATTCCCCGGCACTGTGGGGTCTCCTGTCTTGAAGATAGGTACAATAGTAGATAATCTCCAAGACTCAGGGAAGCCCTCACACATGACACGGTTGAAAAGCCGTGCAAGCATCTCTGCCAACAGATCCCCAGCATGTATAATGTGCTCTGCTACCAAACCCTCATGATCCTGTGCCGGTCTGGTCTTCATCGCCTCCTTTACCATCTCAGTGGTAAAGAAGGTGCTCGTAGCCGGACATGGCTGTGGTGGGTTTGGTAGTGGTGGTTGTCCAAGTACAGTGTATACTGCCCCCATATCTCTGTAGAGAGAGAGAGAGAGAGAGAGAGAGAGAGAGAGAGAGAGAGAGAGAGAGAGAGAGAGAGCTTTTGATTTGATGTTAAGACTTTCATGTACGTGATTAGATGAGTGAGAACTTGTTATTGGGATCGGTGCATGACGTTCTTGTCACAAAGATTTTTCCCTATGGCATGCAAGTTGAGATTCTTGACACAAGAGTTAGGTAAGTTGTTTTTTTCCCCCTTTCTTGTACAGTTTTGTAGAGATGAATGCTGAAAACCACAGTTTTTTCTGCCAGGGGTTTTGTGCATATTACCAATGTTACGAGAGGCTTTTGTACATCTATGTACACATTTTTTGAAGAGGGGGAAGTAACCAGAGCGATGGTGATCAAAGGCAGAAAATCTGGGCAATTGTCTTTCAGGTAAAGAATGCCTCCAAGTGGGGGATCAATGGGTAATTTTGGGTCGGTTTCTTACGGTTTTTGACAATTTCCTGAATGCAGCATTGAGGCTCTCGAACCTGCAGATGAAGAGGGCTTGGTTCTGCGAAACAAGGAGGTAATGCTGT